>NW_027555958.1:457858695-458028695 GCF_003287225.1 Phascolarctos cinereus
GTATAAGAGCAAGTCAGCTAGGCTGGAGATAAGATCATTTCAAAGCAAGCAAGCATCTCCTTCAGGGACAAGCGCAAGAGGACACCCTACAGGATTCTCTGTAGACTCTGTCCTTTCTGATCTATTTCCTAGGGATAGAAAGTAGGCCTCAAACCTAGGAAATCTGGAGTTCAAGTTTTGTTTCTGACATACTGGTAGTGTGATCCTAGGCAAGTAACTTACCTCTCAGTCCATTAAGCATTCAGTCAATCCTTCAGTCAGTCAACAAGCATTTAGTAAGCTCTTTCTGTGCATCCAGCACTGTGATAAGCAACAGGAATACAAAGAAAGGCAAAAATAAAACTTGTACCTTCAAGGAGCTAATATTCTAATGGGAAAGAAAACATGCAAAAAACTTATATACTTTAAAATTACATATATATTATACATACATATATGTGTATATGCATACAAACACAAATATAATAAACATGTATATATAACACACATGTGTAGATACATATATAAACACATACATGTGTATATACACATGAAACACAAATAATCATGTACTGATAAACACATATTACATATATTACACATATATATGCACACACCATGTATATGTACATACAACAAATATAAATTGGTATCTGCATATATATTGGCCTGTATAGTAAATGAGAGATACTCCAGGCAACCCATTAAGACTGTAGGTTGCAGAAAAGTTCTTGCCTTCATTAGTATAGGGTGTTTATTCACACAGGAGTCCCCTGTATCCATGGAATTATTGGTCTCGTTCTTACCCCTTTCCTCTAGTGATCATCAGTGGTTTTTCCTAGGCTACCTTCTTTGACGTTTGGTTGGATCCCAGCAGCATCTGGTCCCAGAGTTGTTGATTCATGTAACATGTCTTCATGGGATCTAATTGGTCTCTGGTCAGCACAGTTGGGAGGATTCCCTTTTTAAGGAATGGTCTTTGGAGGAGTCACTTTGGGAAACTGGACGGCTCTTTCAAGAATCTCAAGGTGTTCAGTTAAGCAGAGGTCTTTTCACAATGTTATTCTACTCATGAGTGAACATATGATTATGAATAACAGAAATGCCAGGAGCTTGAAGAGTCAGAACTGCAGGCCACTCAGATGGCTATGGAAAGTTGTTTGGTGGGTATAAATAAATCACAGTGGGAATGAGAAGTGGCTTAAAATACCAATTGATCATGTAGGACTGAAAGCAGTGAGCTGGTCATCCAGTGACAGTGAGGGATGGGCCTTTCCAAGGGTTTGGCAAATCCTCTGTGGAGGACTTATGGAAATGTATGAACAAGAATCAAAACTGAAAGGTTATGTGAATGGGCTGTGATATGCACTGAGATGCATCATACCCATCAAAGAAAACATGCATCCATAGAAGCATTAAATTTTTGACTTATCAAAGGGTTGGCCGTACTATCTTCTGCTTCTTAAAGGGGATGCCTACCAGCCATCAGACAGCTGGTAGTGTTACGCAGAGAGTCCCAGGAAGACAGGAGCTCAAATCCAGTCTGCTCAGTCACTTCCTAGCTGTGTGACCCCAGGCAAGTCACTTAACCTTCATCTGCCTCAGGTTCCTCATCTGTGAAATGGAAATAATGATATCTACCTCCTAGGGTAGTACTTACAAAGTGCTTTGCTAGCCACAAATCACTATGTAAATGCAAGTCAAGTGATGATGATGATGGTGGTGGCAGTGATGATGATTTGCATGTGGATCCATGTTTTAACTTAGCAGTCCTTGCTAGTCACAAGGACATAGTAGAAAAACCTTGACTAGAGAGAGACACAATTGCAAGCTGTCTACAAGTCAAGATGAACATGGAATCAATGAGTAGAGTCAGAAATAAAAGAATTTTGGAAGGTTTGAAAATTTTATTCCTCTTTTGGCTTCCATGATTCTTGTACTCTGGACAGTTGCTTGCCTTAATTATCTCTTGTCCTGGCTTGAATAATAAAGGCCATTTTTAAATAAGTGCACATATTTAATCACAGAAAATTCAGTCTTTCTTATATTCCACATTCAACTCACTCTCCACTGCATTGCACTGCCTCCTCAAGAAGGCTCAATGTCTGTGTTGAGTAGTAAGGTAAGAATGGACTGGTTAAGCCATGTTTTAGAATTAAATGTATTGTCCTAATAGTGACCAAAGGGCTGTTTTCATTTCCCCTATGACCAGAGTCCACTGCATAATTTGGCTGTGCTACAAATAAAGTAAATTGTAACTTGCCTTAATGAAAGTTTAAAAACTTCAAAAGGTAGAGGAACCAAAGAGAGGAACTGGCCTTCTGGACTTGTTTCCATACAATGAGTAGACTTCTGTTGCTAAAGTTAAAGTGATAGGAAATGGAAAAGGAAACACACAGTGACAATGGAGCTGCCACATTTGGAAGTGAACATCGCAGTCCCCACGGAAGTAGATATGGTACTACAGAAAATAAAAGTGAAAAGAGCAGATGGACACAAAAGAGAGGGCTTTGGTGGGGACGACACAATTCAAGGGCTCCACAATATCTGTGAGGGGGAAGTCACTGAATGCTTAAAAATACCTTGCACCCTGACCTACATTATTTCATTTGACTCTCACTCAACAACCATTGTGGTAAGCCTTACTGGTGTTATTTTCCCCATCTTTCTGATAGTGAAATACCTTTTCCAGATGCACATAGGTATTAAGGATCTCAAGCAGTCTTTAAATCCAGGTCTTCCTGGCTCCAGATACAGGACGCTATCCACATTGTCACATCTGACTGAAAAAATATCGTTCCCAGAGAAGTACAGAGAATACTCATAGAAAAGTAGGAAATCAGAACTCCCAAGACACCATATTTCCCTTCACACACATCATCTGAGGGAGTCTTTCTCACTCTGAGTATATTCAGATCATCCCTTTGCTGCTACTACAAAATCACAGGATGGCTTTCTCAATCCTGGGCAACTCTCTATATCAGTGACCCAATGTATACCCTATCAGTTGTCCTTATCTTCATGGAATGAATCATCCATTGTGTCTCTGATGCTGTTGAGCAGTATGGTATTCCATATCAGCCAGTTACTCCATGTCCCCAACTACTAGGTTACTTAATTCATATGTATTCTGTCTTGCTCCTAACCCCTGCACTTGGAGGATAGCACAGTGAGGATCAGTTTGAACAACAGATAAGCTGAACAGAGAAGCTAAAAATATTGTCTACATCAATCTTCCTGATCCTTCCTGAAAATTAGGCCAATATTCTGGTATCATAATCCTATCTTATTTTACCATGATGCATTCTACTATTCCTGGCCCTAGATCCTCGCTTCAATTGGGAAGTAAATTTCTTATGCCCCTTGATTTCTTCACTAGGGGGTATTATGAAGACTGTCAATGAAGCTTGAAGTTACCCTGGAGGGGGGCAGGCTTAGAAATTAATCTCAAATTTAATCAAACATGTGGAGATGGGCATGAAAGTCTAGTCTACCAACCCCCTCTTTCTTCAGAGATTTACAAGCCTTCTTGGTCTGCTAGAGGAATAAATCATAGCAGAAGAGCACAGGGTAGAGTGTGCTCTGTCGGCTCTGATCCCATCATTGTCCTAGAAGATAGTTGTCTCCCAAAAATGTTGAATAATAAGGATGATGATAATGATGATAACAATAGCATAATTATAATAATAGCAAATTTTCCCAAAAAATAGACTTTACATTGACCAGAAATTGGTGTAATCGCATGCTCCCTGCAGTTCTTTCCAGGCTGTCATTTTTGCCAAGTGGATGTGGTCCATTTGCTGATACAGAAATTCCAACGGACTCTGGCAGAATGAAAAGCAACAGCTTTAAGGTCCCTTGGGTTGATGCAGAGACCTCTGCCTTGCTTTCTCTGGAAGCAAAACAATGGTAGCTGGTTTTTCACCAGGAAGCTTGTCAATACCTGTTGACATTTCCCTGAGTAATCATTCCAAACTTGGGGCATACTTCTTCATCTCCATGGATGGGTTCCGTGGTTCTATTGATTTTATGGTTTCAAGTGTGAAAGATCTAATCTTAATCCTCTGCTGTTCATTCCCCTTAACCTTTTAATAATGTGATATGGGAGGCAACTCATCAGAATGAAAATTGTTCCTGGAGTTCATGGTCATAAATACTTGTCGCTGAATATTTGAGAGGGCTGCCATTACTCCCCTGCTCTTCTTAAATAAGAGGAAAAAGAACATGAGCTCTTGCTGTCTTATGTTTTATCTCCTCCTTCCCTTTATCTCTAAAGGCAAAAACCCAAATGAATGACATGATGTAAAGGTCCTTGGAATTGTGGGCTGATGCCTCCTCCATTGAGCTATTGACAATGGAGGTAAAGTCCAGGAAACAGCTGTCATTTAGTAATGACTCTGATGTACTCTCTCCCCTCCCCCCAAATGCATAGGATTCTAACCAGTAAAGTAAAATAGCTGTCTGCATCACATTACTAATCCTCCTATCCATCCTATCATACACCCTAGAAGCAACAGGGAGCTACTGTAAAGTGTTAGCCATGCTGCATCAGGGAAGGTTGTTGGGCAACACTGGTTTTCTCAACATGCTTCCTGTCTTAGTGCTTACTTTTTGGCAATATGAATTCTTACTATCATGATCTATGATTTCAGCGGATGTATCCTTTTGATGCTATGGGTATTGTTCCCTCTTAGTCTTGGCAGATGGTCTCCATGAATTTCTGTAAACAAAAGATCATTATCACAAGGTGGCAAACTTTCCGGTAATACATTTAGAAGTACAGCAGTTTAGAGCAGGGAGGGACCCCAGTAGTCATTTTTATGGTTCATTGCCAAAAAGGAAACAGTGCAATGTATGCAACAAGGTATCAAATTTCTCCACATTTATTGACATTTAGTGACATGTAATAAGAAGAGTCAGATGAGCTCCATTTCCTTTCTGTTGTGTCCTGGACAAAGTATACATTCTCCTTGTCCTGAGTCTTCATTGTCTCAAGGATGTGGCTTTTATTTTTCATTGGAAACAGTGAGATCAACTGGTTGGTACTTTGTTGAGTTGAAGATAGAATGGACACAACTAAACTTGGTTTGGGACTTTACAAGGAGATAGGGAGCCACTAAGACACATAGAGGACATAGAAGAAGGAAACCCAAGAAAAGAGTCAGAGCATGGAAATGTCCTTTGAAAGGATAAAAACATACTTAAGGTCCAAAGAGGTGTTCTTGAGGAAGAGGACAAACAGGCACAGACATATAGAAAGATGCTGGACTGCATGTGATCCTCAGATGAGAGGCCTATGGACTCATGAAACTTCTACAATGGCCCGTGTGCTTCCAGGAATCAGCATCAAATGAAGACATAAAAGTTGGGGAGAGACAGAGTGTCAATGAGAGGAAGGAAAAAAGGGATTCAGAATTGAGGTGAGGGTGAGAGAGAGATGGGAGATGACCAACCTCCATTGAGCCTGTAGAGACATCTTTGGGCCACACTATGTGTGTGTGTGTGCATGTATGTATGTATGGATGCATGTATGTATACACATACACACACAAAAGAGAAAGAAGGATCCACACAAGAAAGAATCCCATATACTAAAGAACAACCTAGGTCTATCCCTTCTCCAATCCTGTGTGTCGTGGAAACTATATAAGTATAAAGGAAATGGATGCTCATCAGAGAGGAAGTTGCTTTGATACTTTGTGGACAAGGGTGATCTTTCCTGTCTTGAGCTGCTAGTTACCAATTCAAATATCTTCAATGGTAAAATTGTGGAGTCACTGAATCTCAGAGTGGGAAGGAACTTCAAAGTCCGTTTAATCCAGTCCATGCCTGGGAAAGATTTCCTGCTATCACATACCTGAGGAGAGGTTTTCTAGCAGTAGCTTGAAGGCCTCCATGTTGGGGGCGGATTGTCTCTCTACCCCCTCAAGGAAGAACATTCCATTTTGAGACAGCCTGAATTATTAGGAAATTTTTTTCTTGACATCGCGATTTAACTTACCTCTTTGAAATGTCTACTCATCTCTCTTAATTTTGCTCTCTGGGGCTAGGTAGAGCAAATCTAATCCATCCTCCATAATAATAACTAGAATAAATATAGGGTCTACTATGTGCCAGGCATTGTGCTAAGCATGTTACAAATATTATCTCATAGGACGGCTCTTTGTACACTTCAAGATTGCTATCATGTCTTCTTTGAGTCTTCTCCAGATTAAACATCCTCAGGTCCTTCAACTGAGCTACAAATGGATGGACTCAAGGTCCCCATCTTGGTTGCCTTTCTTTGGATGGCTCTTCAGCTTATCAATGTCCTTCCTGAATTGCTTGGCCCAGAACTGAACATAATACTCCAAGTGAGAGGCCAGTGGGAGCACTGCCACCCTATTTCTGGGCCCTCAACCTCTCTTATGGCTGCTGAAGATCTCACAAATTTTCTTGGCTGCCATATTACTGTCAGAAAGCTTTGAGCCTGATGAAAGGATATGACACAGACAAAGTGTGTCAATCCCTGAGCCACTCCTGACAGAGTGACTTAAGAATTGAAACTGGCTGCCATTTTTAGGACTAGGGCATAGCAGCTACCAGAATCTATAAGTCATCCCCATATGTTTTAACACATCTATATTGCTATAGACTTATAAGGTAATAGCAACATTTTCCATTAGAAATCCTACAATTGTCACAATCTTGTTGGTTATCATAGTGATAAGGGAGAGGTGAACTACAGTGTTGGATGGTGGAAGTTGGTTAGATAGATGGTTACCCTGGTTAAGGATTTGTCTGTACCAAATTCTTTTAAATACCTGCATGCATATTTACATATACACATACATATGTACATATATTTATACATATATGTGTGTGTATGTATGTATGTATGTATGTGTGTGTGTATATATATGTATATATACTTTTTATTGCTATCTTTTGTTCTCCTATCACATCATTTCCCAGTACATCCTCCTAGACAGTTATCTCTTATGACAAAGAATTTTTTAAAAAGAGAAAAAAAATCAGCAAAACATGTTGACCAAGTTTGACATTATATATAGTCTATTGAAGAGATATTGTACTCAGAATAAGAGAGTTGACTGTCCCAAATGGTACTATACTGGGTTCAGTTCTGGGCCCTGTAGTTTAGGAGGGGCACAGGTAAGGTTATGAAAGACCATATGGAAGCTACCAGGATGACAAAAGGCCTAGAAACCAAACTAGAGGGAATAGGTTCAAGGAAGCTCTTTGAGAAGTGAAGATATGGGGCCAACCTGCTAGGCAGATTAAAATATTTGTACAGCTGATATATGAAAGAGGGCTTATTTTACTTGGGCTCAGAGGGAAGAACTAGGAGAACAAGGTGGAAGTTGAGATGGGTGGGTTTGGATTGGATGGAAGTGAATTCAGTAATGAGCAGAGCTATCCCAAAGGGAGCTTTCTTAGGGGAGGGGAGAGGGAAGGATCATGGATTTCCCATCTTGGGAGGCTTTTCAGTGGCAATCAGAGGACTAGTCATCTGGATGCTAGAGATGACCTTCCCATTTGGGGTCACATTGAACTAGATCATTTCAGAAGGCCCTTCAGATTATGAGATTCTGTTATTCTCCTACAGTAACTGTTACTTTCTCCAGTACGAGGAGGATAATACCACTAGGATTCTCCACAGAGGGAGTTATAAAAATGTCAAGCATGCAGGTCCCAGGCCTGTTTGCTGTTGCCATCCTTGGTAGCATCAGTGTCCACTGGCCAAGGAATCATGTGTCATTCTGTAGATTGTTATTCTTTGAGGGGTGTTTCTAGAGGCTGATAAAACCTTTTAACCATGATAGATGAGCCATGAAACAAATGTTCTTACAGAGATAAGGTGACATGAGAGCTGAATAAGCTAATAGGTGACTCTGGGCTCCATTAACATGTGAGATAATGGCCTGGGCTCTTCCCTTTCCCTGGCTAGGTAATTTTAGAAGGAGACAGGGAAGGGTGTTTCTTATCAGCACATCATGGTCTGGAATTGAGCCAAATTCTCCTCAGCCCCAAGACTAAATGCCTTAACACCTCATTGAGAGTGTGAGCAGGAACTATTCTTCCCTTTCCAGGATCAACCCTCACACGTATGCTAGAAATACCTGAAATATTCATGATCTCATCTCAGGGGGACTCCTGGTGTGGAAACTCCCTCTGCCAATGCAGACAGCAACTCTGACCCATCTATCAACACATCAACAAAAATTCATTACATATGTACTAGATGACAGACTGTACCAGATGGTGGGGATACAAGACCAGAAAAGAAATCCTGCTCTCAAGGAGCTTACATTCTATTGGGAGAAATGGCATGTGCACATAACATCAGTAAATGAAAAATATATGCAAAGCACATACAGGGCGATTTCTGGAAGGGTGCACAAACAACTTGGCCCAGGGAACAACACTGAGAAAAAGCTCAAGAAAGAAGATTATGCCTTAGCTGAGTCTTCAAGGAAGCCAGGAATTCTAGTGAAAAGGTGAGGAAGGAGTACATTACAGGTATGGGGAACAGCCTGGGCAAAGACATGGAGATGGGAGATGGAAAGACATGAGAGACCAATAATAAATAGGTCAATTTGGCTGGAAGGTGGTTCAGTCCTAGGTGCTTGTTTGAGGCACAAAGATGTAACTTGCCACAGTCACACACTGAGTAAATGTCAGGGGTCAGTTTTGATCTTAGTCATTCAAACTCTAAATTCATTACAGTAACCACTGTGTTGCACTGCCTCTATATTTCAATTGTAGCAGTGGTAGTAGTAATAGCAGTAATAATAGCAATAGTAGTAGGAAAAAGAAGGAGGAGAAAGAGAAGAAGAAGAAGAAGAAGAAGAAGAAGAAGAAGAAGAAGAAGAAGAAGAAGAAGAAGAAGAAGAAGAAGAAGAAGAAGAAAGAGGAGAAGGAGGAGGAGGAGGAGAAGGAGAAGGAGGAGGAAAAAGAAGAAGAAGAAGAAGAAGAAGAAGAGAAGAAGAAGAAGAAGAAGAAGAAGAAGAAGAAGAAGAAGAAGAAGAAGAAAGAGGAGAAGGAGGAGGAGGAGGAGAAGGAGAAGGAGGAGGAGGAGGAGGAGAAGAAGAAGAAGAAGAAGAAGAAGAAGAAGAAGAAGAAGAAGAAGAAGAAGAAGAAGAAGAAGAAGAAAAGAAGAAGAAGAAGAAAGAGGAGAAGGAGGAGGAGGAGGAGAAAAAAAGAGGTAGAGGAGGAGAAAGAAGAAAAGGAAGAAGAAAAAGAAGAAAAATCATTGATGTTTCTGTAGCACTTTAAAATTTGCAAAGTAAATATAGAAATGTTATTAGCCATATTGCTTGAGGTGAATTCCATGGACAGTTCCTGAATCCCAACCTCCTTTTTGCTGGAGAAGGATCTCAATGTACTTGGTGGTGCTTTCCTAGAATCTAGCCTTATAGAAGAGAAGGGAGATTTCTTGGGCACCACCAGTCTTAGCAATTGCTTTGAAAATCACCTTCACGCTGGTCAGAATGCTGTTGTCAGAGATCTGACCATTCAGAGAGAGCAGGGGTGTTCCTGAGCTATGCTCTTGAAGAAAGAAGAGGATTGCCTACGTTGCCCTGAAGTTGAAGGAGCAATAAAGGCACTAAAGTCATGATATGGGAGAGTGAGAGAGTGAGACCTCCCCTGCCCACCATCACAGTTCCCATTATTATACTGAGTTACTCAGATATTGAAAGTTTGTTGGCTGATGGTTGCCTGTTCAGAAGATCCAAAGTGTGCTTCCTTTCTATAGCGAAGAATCCAAGCTACAGAATAGAATTATAAGTGTTGGAGGACCCATGTAAGATGGGAGAAGGGGATTTCACTAGAATGTCAATATTTTGTTCTGAAGGCAAAATCAAATTTAGTTTCCTTTTTAGGGGAGCTTATGAACTCCTTACTGTCAGTGCTTGAAATGAAACACTTTCTTTAGGGGGGGGTAGCTAGATGGCACAGTGGATAGAGCTTTGGCCTTGGAGCCAGGAGGATCTCAGTTCAAATCTGGCCTCAGACACTTGACACTTACTAGCTGTGTGACCCTGGGCAAGTCACTTAACCCCATTGCCTAGCCAAAAAGAAAAAAAAATTATGGGTGCCTATACTTCTTACCTTCTGTTCTAAAGCCCATCCCAGCTCTGACATTGTCTCTTCTAAGTTCTCTTCTAGTTCTGGAATTCCCTTTTGTAAGGTACCCCTGAGCCATAACCTTATTGTTTCTAACATATCCACTAACTCTAATATTCCCTGTTCTAAGGCCCCTCCCAGCTCTGACATTCTGTGTTCCAAGGTCCCTTCCAGCTCTGACGTTCTCTTTTCTAAGGCCCCTCCCAGCTCTGACAAATTCTGTTCTAGGTCCCTTCCAAAACTTATACTATAAACTATGGGAAATGAGTCCTCCCCCCCCCCCCCCCCCCCCCCCCGCCCCACATTCACACATAGCCATGATGAATGCCAGCTGCTTTCTTTTACTTCTAATCTTTAATGTTCTCTTTGAATTGAAAGGTTTTTTTTTTATAAGCACTCAAAGCTCTGTCAGTTGATTTTAATGAAACTTGTTTGCTTCTTGACTTTTTCTCTTGTCAGTCTGAGTAAAACAAAAAACACTTCCTGTCAAAACAACACAATTTTCTTTTAAGGAGAAAATGAAAGGAGAGACACCTTCTGAATTTATTTTGGCAGGAGCATAACACTCAAACAGGACACCTTTTAATTTGTCACTTCTTAAAGGTTTATTTGGGTTTGCAAAGTCGATCACCGTGGCATGCACGGGTTTGAGCTACAATTGAACCAGTTAGGTATTCAAGTGAACTTGGCTCCTGAAATTTTCCAAATGCTGTAATCAGCAAGGCCTAGTAAAAATCCTTATGGGAAAACTTGCTCTGAAATCTGAGTTAATTATACCAAATCAAATGGAGGGTTTGAGGGAGCCATAAAAAACAATACTCTTGGCAAGGCTTAAAGTTTATCCAACTCAATTTGGTCTAGTGGAAAAGGCACTGGGTATAAAGAAAAAGAATTGGATGTAAATGATGATCTTGGGTAAGTCACTTCCTCAATTTGGGACTTAATTCTATCATCTGTAAAGTTAGTTGGTTGGATTAAAGAAAAGCTAGCAAACCCTCTGGTTGGACCAGTTCGTAATTCATGCTCCTAAATGAGCATCTATCCTATTTCAAATGACCCCTGACCTGAATTGCTGGCTTGGTTCTGTCATTGGTTACCTACATGACCTTGGGTCAGTCACACCTACTATGTGTCAGCACTCTGATGAGCTCTGGGGTTATAAAAGACAATCATGAAACAGTTCTTGCTTTCAATTTTTATTTTATAAGGAGAAACAATTAAATATAAAGAAGGCTATTCAAAATATTGGGGTGGGGAAGCACTAGATTGGGTGGGCAAAGGGAGGGGTCAGAAAAGGCTGTGTCATTTGAGTCAAGTTATGAAAGAAATCAGGGCTTCTTAGAACCATGGGAAGTCACGGAATATCATGTATAAGAGTCAGGCAGCCAACTTGACCAGGCTATTGAGTGCATGAAGGGAGATGAATGTATAAAAAGCCTGGGAAGACTTACTTACCCAGCTTACTTACCCTTACCTTCCCAGGTAGGTTAGAGCCAGGTTTTACAGTCTTGATTATCCACCAGAGGAATCTGTCTTTGATCTTCAGGCAAGAAGGAACTTAAGGTTCTTACGTGTGGTAGTGTAATGGTCAGACTTATATTTCAGACATTTTAGACATATTGTGGCAGGTTTGTGGAGGATAGATCACAGAAGGGTGAGAGTTGAGACAGAGACATAAGGGTTCATGTAGAGGAGTTGACCTTGGTGAGGTGGGTTACCTGATCAAGCATCAGTGACTGGAGTGAAGAAGGAGAGAATGTGAAGAATGAACAGAGGATGAGAATATTGAGAATAATGTCAAGGGGGTACAAGGCACAGAATAGGTGAGCAGTTTACGGTGAAGTTTTGATTTTCTCTGTAAAATATGAGGTAGTGGGAGGGAGATTAAGGGGAAAAAAAGTATAGGTTTTGAACAGTCTCTGAGAGTGTGGTATGGAGAATTAATAGGGAAGAATAAAAAGATGTCCTTTCAGGGAGGAACCAGGTGAGATTAGACAATTTAAGCTTATAGAGGACTCAGTATAGACTTGTGAGTTCTTTCAACTCCATTCAGCCTTACTTAAGAAAGAAGAGAGAAAGGTGGGGTTGGTAGCAATCCAGGCTTGGGGATTGGCAAGGTGTAACAGGCAATAGGACAAAGGAACCAAGGAGAAGAGAAGAAACTGAAATGGTGAAGCAGTCAATGGCTGGGTCAAAGCTGGGAAGGGAGGAAAGTGAAGTCAGAGAAGGAAATCTGGCCTAAGGGAGTAGTCGGGGTGGAAAGACTGGAGGTCATAGTGAAGACAAAGGGTAGAAAGAGTGAGACACAGGATGAGATGTTAAGAGGTTATGGTTGTGCACAGGAACACTTGTGGGTGATGGCGAAATGAAAGGTATGACCATCTCTGGGTGTAGTTATGGTAGAGGGAATGTGCAACTCACAAGGATTAAGAAGATTGGGGAACTGGAAGGCCTGGGTATTTAAGAGAATACACATCTGTATTCTTCATATCCCCTAATATAAGAGTAGGAGCTGCAGAGGAACAGAAGACAGACAATGAGGTACTGAACTTCCAAGAAAGGGAGAAGAATGATACAAAGACTGAAGAGAATTACCACTGGGACATGAGGTATTTGATATGTGTGCACAGTGTGAACCTCAAAGGAAGTGGAGGGGACTGGAAGTGACACTCAGTAGAAAGGGATATGCCAATTCATACACCAAGACTGGTGTATTAGAAGGCATGGGAGAAGGTGCAACCAGGAAGGGATGGTTAGGGATAACATGTCCTTGGGAAAGCCAGGTCTCTGTGAATGCTGGAGGATGGAAAGAGTGCAAGGAGAAGGAAGGGGTCTAAGATAAAGGGAATTTTGTTAATGAGTGAGTAGAAATTCCAAAGAGCAAAATGAAAATGATAAGCTGACCTAGATGAAGTATTGACTCTTTAATCTTAAACTATGATGTTTGAGTGAGGAGATTCTCTACATTTCCTTCATAAAGTCTTCCAAATTGTATTAACATTTGATAATAAGTGGTCATTGGAAGCTGTAAATCTATGACCCTGAAAACATGTGTCTCTACAGCAACAGTATGACTGAGTCTGGTTTGCTTCCTCATACCCATCTAGTGGCAATCCAATAGGGCCTATTGGATTTGCAGTGGAACTTCCTTATAGAAAAAAAATGAGAGGAGGCATTAGCTAGTCTTAAATCCCATGTTCTTATTTTCACTTAGCTCTTGATTTAAGTGACTTCCCTCAGCATTTTCCATAAAGAAGTGTCCTTAGAACACGTCACTTCAAGCAAACAGCCTTGGGATAAATGACCTTGTCTTTTATGTCTTTTCTAAGGTTGATCTAGTCAATTTCTAAGTGACTCATTGAGGGAACAGAAACTGGCTGGCTAGTGGCAGTCATTCTCAACGTGGGAAATATCATGCTGATTTTGACTCATACTTCATAGTCACGTGGAGACTGAAGGACCTATTTCTCCTTTGAACAGCTAACTCTGAGGCATTGCTCCAATAATGGGAAATTTCTAAATGCCCACTATGTTCAAGTGGACAATGGTTCAATCCCAATGATGCTTGTATATTTCCATCAGAAGGTTGGCACTTGATAGAAAAGAACACAAGTATGTTGGTAGGCTCCCAAGAGTAATTTCTTCTCTGCTTCCTTCAGTCTTCCTGAAGGAAAACTATAGAAGTAATTTCAACCATGTTTTTTTTTTTCAAACATGTTTATTTGTAACAGTATTACATGATGTGTTACAGAAATTAATGGAAAATCTCTAAAAACATTTGCTGTTCTGTTGAATGCATCATACGTAAAGTTAAAAATAATGTGTCCGTATATGTTAACAAACTGTCATCTGAGGTAAAGTCGAAGTAGATCTAGAAATGTACGGCAACAGTCCTTTTATCTTTCTCCTCTTTATTAAAAAAATATGTGTCAGAATGCAGAAATGGAATTGAACAAAACCCACAGAGTAAACATCATTGTTGTCATTATCATCATTATTATTATTTCTGAAAAAAAGGGCGCCCAGTACATTAGATGATGGCATTTCATTAGACACTGGGATGACTATGGTCTATTGAAACTGTCTCATTACATGTAGAGATTGAAGAAATACGGGGAATGGTAACAAGATGGAGGTTGAGTTTCCCTGGTTTTAAAATTTACAGTGACAAATTTAGTGCCAGTGAAGGATGAGGAATTAACACTTATACAAGTAGTGTATGAAACTGGTCCAGTGCAGACTCCCTGTGAACTTCTGGGTTTCAGCCTCTTTGCTACAGAATAAAGGATGGTTGATATTCCATTGAAAGGACTTGGTAGTTCTAGCTTCCGTGACTCCCACTTTGCAAAAGAACACTGCCAATGATGAGATGGACAATAATCTTAAATGCCAACTTTCCATCCCTCAACTTATTCCATGGATTTCTTTATGTTCCAAGGAGCGGGCATTCCCAATGGAGTCCTGTGAGTGGCAACAAACCCACAGGGCTGTCAGATTCTGCTCTCAAAATATTTCCCAACAGCATAAGTGGAACAGATAATTTGACTATTTCAAAGTCAAGCAAGGTTAGAAACAGTTTTGATTGAGAGACAAAAATTAGAAGACAGCCACATTGAGGCAGAAGATAGCACCACTTGTTGGAGCAGAAATCATAAAACAACACACAGTTCTCTAAGACTTGTTTAATGGAAATGGTGGCCTTTCCTGACTCACCCTAAAACACAACTCAACTTAAGGGAATGTAGTTGTTATATTCCCTCCTTCCCACCATTTTTGTTGTTAACTGTTGACTGAAGAAGGTGGTTTCTTCATAAAATTCATGTGCATTCTTGTGAAAAGGATAGTACTCATAGGTGGCAATTTACAGATGAAAGGAAGGGAGATCAGAAAAGCAAGAGGAGAGGGACAAAGAAGATAATAGGACAAAATGGGAAATGAAGGGAAAGAAGAGAGAATGTAAAGGAGGGGAAAGATGAGTAAGGGGAAAGCACAGAAGAGAAAGAGAAAGATGACTGACTAGAGGGAAAGGGGAGTGACAGAAAAAGGAGAGGGAAAAGAATAGGGAGGTGATGAGAAGGAAGAGGAGGGAAAACAGAGAGGGGGAAAAAGATGATGAGAAGGTAGGGGAAGCAAAAGGGAAGAGGAGAGAAAAGAAGGAAAGGGGGAATGGTAGACAGTCTCTTCGTCTCTCTGTATCTTGGGCACTTTGCCTTCTAGAAACCAGTCTCATAGATTTTACAGTGATCATGTTCTCAAAACACCTAACCAGACAGCAGATTCCAGCAGCCAGGTATTGCAATATTTGGCTCCAAATACTCTCAACCATCCCGATTTGTCACTCTGTTCTTTGTTGGTGGAAAACAAGCTTTCTTCTAAGCCATTTCAGGACACACCATGATGACAGCATAAATGGTGGCTACATCCTGGCCCATTGAAATCCATGACAGTGATGCACCTTCACCTGCTCAAATTCTGAAATCATGATAATAACCCTAGACACAGATGAACCATGATCCCTTTACAGTTTTCTTCTTATTGTTAAATTGCGAATCCAACTCGCGGTAACTGCATAGGAACATTAGGAAAACATGTTTGACCTGTATAAGAATTCTCTGGAGGGCAAAAATATAGAGCTTCTGTATGAAAAGCATGTGCTAAACAGAGTAAGGAACCAAACACTGCACTTCCCCCCCCACCCCAATAAATGTAAAAAAAGGAAGCTAAAACTCTCTGTGTCGTGTACAAACAGTCCCACAGTTTCTGTAGGGGAGGAGTCAAGAATCAAAGACAGGCTCCAAAGGGTCATGTACACTGTATATGCACATGCTGTCTAGATGCATATATGTATGTATATATATATATATATTTTTTTTTTTTCTTTACATGGAGTTTGGGTACTTTTGTGGAAAAAGTGAGATCATTACCTAATGTGATCCCTCCCAGTTTTACTAGTTGCTGATTGACTAGTTGCTACCGCCAGACACACTGAGCACTGGCTCCTTATCACATCAGCATAAGCTTGTGGAAACCATACAGCATGTAAGAACCGTCCTTCCAGCTTGTCACACCTCCAGAGCCGTCTGTTCCTCTCTCTAAAGTGTAATGGCATTATTTAAAAGAATTATCAGTAAGATTGATATTTACAAAAAAAAATTATCAACATTGGACTTCCTTAAAGCCATTTCCCTTACCAAATCACAAGAGTTTTATGGTAAGAATTTTTTTTCCTTTTTCAAGATATAAAATAAAAAAAAAAAGAAATCCCATTTGAGTTTTCTGATGTACAAAAAAAAGAGATAGGGATGAACCACTTGCATCAGAGGATCAGTTTGTTACCCCACTGTTCAAGCCACTGTTGTCCCATTTGGAAAGTCATTTCATCCGAATCTGCAAACTAAAATTGGACCAGAATTATTTGGCAAATAATTTTCTTAAAAAAAAAAAGTGGCACACAGAGAAGAGAACACTTGTCTGCATAGCATCACAGCAGCAAGAGATTGGAGAAATAAAAAATATTCCTTTATTGTACTTAGCATTTGGAGATTTCTAGGAAATAATATGAGTTTTTTCCTCCTTCTCATCCAAGAGAGATGATGCATTTTCTTCCCATAGTGCGAATGTTCAATCTGAAAGCAGCATTTCTCCATCCTGAAGCACGAGAGCAAAGAGGTCCTTTTGGCAACCATTTATTTTTTAAAAAATCATCACAAATAATCAGTTGTGTGATTTAATTCCGTGATTTCAAGTTAAGATTCATTTCACATGAGGCAATTTCCAACTAGATTTCATGACTTATTGGGGGGGGGAAGTTACCAGGAAGTACAAAAAATGGTACACCCATTATCTTTAGGTATGCTAGGGGGAAGGGGAACCCCCAAATCAAAGCCACAAGGCAGGACCAGTTTTCTGTAGTTATGAGAAACAATCATCATTGATGTAAAAATTCAGACTTGGGTCCAAGAACCTGATGGACAACAATCTTGCAAGCACATCAGACCCTCTGACTTTGCTTAAAACAAATAAGTGGCCATTAAAAGTTAACTTTTCACTGCCAGTGACTCCAAATGCAATAGTCAAGGTTGAGGGAAACAAAAAGATTTCCCATCGTGGGTAATTCAGAACTCTTGTCAAGAGGGCTCAAGGTATTTTGTAGGGTAAGTAATTATTGGATGGTTCCAGGGATGGTGATGGTGGGGGTTCCTTTTTTTTTTCCTTTTTGTGCTGCCATAGATATTAGCCGCTGGTTGCCCAAGTGGTCAGGTCCATCTGTAGAATTAGTTCAGCAGGCAACCATCAATTCCATTGTCAGATGGGGTCATATCAAAGAAATCAGGAGAGCCCAAGGCCTGTTGAGATGTAGGTTTCCATTTGAGTCTTGAAGCGCCCACCCCAAACCCACAATGATGCTATTTCTTAGGTCTGTTGATCTGCGCGTAGAGGGATTCATACTCCTGTGGACAGAAGAACGCAAATGAGATGGTCCTACTAGACAGGTACTGTGGAATATAGGCTTGGGTATACTTTGGAGAATATTATCAAAGGAAGTTCATTCATTCAGGCTTCCAACAAACATTTACAATGTGTTGAACATTGATGGTGATAAAAAATTCAGGTAAGATATTGTCCTTGTTTTGACAAAGCTTACAATCTAGTGGGCATGTGTGACATAAACATACATAGCATCATTGATTTAGAACTGGAGGGGAATTTAGAGGCCATAGATCCCAGCCCTCTAACTTACAGATGAGGAAACTCAGGAACAGAGTGTTTGAATAATTTGCTCAGGTCACACAGCTAGTAAGTGACTGAGGCATGATTCAAACTCAGGACTTTTTGATTCCAAGCCTAGCACTCTTTCCACTATATCTTACAGATAACTATAGCATGAAATATTGCCTATGCATATTCAGGATGAATTCACAGAACCTTGGGAAGACTTGCCTGAATTAATGCAGAGCAAAAAAATTAGAAGCAGGAAAATAACATCAAAAGATTTCAGAAATCTTACATACGCAATGACCAACTGTGACCTTAGGGGACTGGTGGAAAGCACACCTCCTGCTATTGGCAGAGGTGATGGACAAGAGGTGCACATATTTTCATATGTGGTCACTAGATTGATTTCTTCTCTTCAAGTATACTTCTTTGTTCCAAGCAGGGTCCTGTGGGTGAAGTGGAGGCTGCTACTGGGGACAGACAGTGGTACTTTTGAAAAAGAAAGTAACGTCAATTAAAAAAAATGAGGAAAATAAATGAAGTAAAGAGTTACAAAATGACATGCTATATAAAGTCTAGGGTAACTGGTCATTAGTGTTCGGAGAGGATTTCTGGAAGAAGTGGTACTTGAGGTGAATCTTAAAGGATGGATCATTGGGAATTTCAACAAAAAGGGGAGGAGTGACATTCTAGTGACACTGTGAGCAAAGGTATAGAGGTGGGACCATTCTGAGTGAAGCACAAGGGAGGAAAAGAGATAAGGATGGAAAAGGAGAATAACATCAGATTGCAGAAGGTTTCGAATGGCAGGGTATAGAGGTTTAATTTTACTCTGAAGCCAAAGTTTGTAGAAGAGGACTGTAGCTTTCAAGGGCTGCTTATGGACTGACTTCAGATGAGCTCCATGTGTATTTTTTATCACTCCCTTCCTTCCTCTACACATCAATACATTTCAAAATCTGGCCACTTGGAATGATACAAACTCTATTTTAAAGGATATCTAAGTTCTGATGAGGCATGAACAATTGGACATCTGTATAAAGAATACTCTTCCAGTTTTTGTTTTAGTATGGTCAGTTTTAAGGGTGCAGTATTGAGAACAGTGGGCCTTGGTTTCAGAGTTCCCACCTCTTACATTAACTAAGTCACGTGACCTCGAGCAATTCAACAAACATTTATTAGACTATTGGGTGTGTGGTGCTGCCAATACCAAGACAAACACAAATCATGCCTGTCCTCAAGAAGATTATGTTCTGCCGGAGGCATATAACACATGTGCACGTTAGCAGATACAAAATATTTAAAGGACTTAAAGTAATTTTTCTATTGTTCTTTTAGAATCTTATTTTTATAGATACTTTTTATCTTTAACAACACATTAATTCCTAGATAGATCCCTCTCTTCAAACTGAGTGAGCCTTTACTTGTCATAAAAAATTGAAAAAAGGAATACAAGGCAGTCCAGCAAAACCACCGAACGCATCAATCACATCTGAAATCATACGCGATGTTACCTATGCGCCCAGGGCTTCTCCCATCTCTGAAAATATGAGAGGTAAGAGTGTTTTAACTCTTCTCTGAGGCCTCCTAAGTCTGATCATGATAATTACATACCAATTAGTTTTCAAAGTAATTTTGAGAGGGAGGTAGAACTGAGCATGGAGTCATAAAGGCCTAAGTTAAATTCCTGCCTCAGATACTTGCTAGCTGTATGACTTTCAGTAAGTCACTTTACCTTTCTGGGCCTCAGTTTCAGTTTGTAAAATGAGGGCATTGGACTCAATGGACTCTAAGGTCCCTTCCAGCTCTCAAGCTATGAAGCTATGAAATGCACATATATTACTTTCCTTCTCTGATCTGAACTATCATTTTCTCTCTTTAAATGAAATCTCTCTCTCTCTCTCTCTCTCTCTCTCTCTCTCTCTCTCTCTCTCTCTCTCTCTCTCTGTCTCTGTCTTCTCTCTCATCTCTTTCTCCATTTTCTCTTTCATCTCTTTCTCCATCTTTTTTCTCATCTCCCTCATCACTCTCATCTCATTCTTCTTTCTCTCTCTCTTTCTCCTCTCCTCTCCTCTTTTCCTGTTTCTGTCTCTCTCTCTCTCTCTCTCTCTCTCTCTCTCTCTCTCTCTCTCTCTCTCTCTCTCTCATATGGAGGAGGGGTATATTAAATGCTAACTATGACTGTTTGGAAGAAATATTGTATTTTGCCAGGAGGGATGTTAATGTCAACATTTCTGGGTTATGGTTGAAGAGTGGCACCCCAACCCCTCCCTATTCCAGCTCTCTCCATTCCACCTTCATCCCAGATGCCCTAAGAAGTCAGACTGACTTGATCTCTCCCACCAATTTACTGTATTCTAATTCTGGAAGCTAATTAATCCGACAGAGAGCGACACCTAGAAACAGAAGTAGGCAGCAAGTTCAGCCAGGCTCATTACTGGCAGCCAGCATTAACTTTCCAAAGCAGTGATAAATATTCACAGATCCTGAGAGAGCCTGAATTTAGATTTGAGCAGCCATCGCAACAAGGCGATAGCTGGCACTCAGTTATCCCTATCAATGATGGGGAGCACACCAAACATTTGGTGGTCCCCAAATCAGATGAGTGCTGTAATGTCCTCATGGGAAGGGAGTATCATAAAATGGATAGACAGCATACTGTCCTTGTAGTCAGGAAGAGCTGGGTTCAAGCCCTGCCTCTGACTCAAACATGACTATATGACCCTGAGCTAGCCAGTTAACCTCAGGTAATTCTTTAAGACTATCTGAGGCACAGAGGAGGTGTTGATCTGAGTTGGTAGAAAGTGTTTCATCATAATGAAATCACATTCTGTATAATGATGTTAGATCTGTCAAATGTTATAGTATAAAACTACAGCCTTTTCCCAAAAATGTTTGTTATAGATCAAGAAAGGTCCTCAGAGCTCATTTAGGCTAATCCTTTCATTCATTTTACAAGTGAGGAAACTGAGGCCCAGGGAAGTAAAATAACTTCCCAAGTCACAATGCCAATGCCCAAGACAATATTTGAACCTTGGTCCACTGCCTGTACCACACTGTGCACCAATGTAGGGATTTGGCAAAAAGTCTGCCTTGCTGATTGTTGAAGCATACAATGTTAATGCTGAAGGGACCCTATGATAAGGACACTGAGATATGGAACATTATTATTATAAAGTAACTTAAGTCAACTAGCATTTATTAAGCACCTACTATATGCTAGCCCCTGTGTTAAGTAAGCCTTGTGGATGCAAAGAAAGGCCAAGCAAATTTAAAAAAAAACAGTCCCTGCTCTCAAGGAGCTTCCAGTCTAATAGAGCAAAGCATGTTTTAATGTAGCACATTAGAGCTGGGAGGGACATAATCATGCAGAATATTATAGCTGGCATGAAAATGTAAATGCTAGAGTAGGGAGGGACCTTATGACACAGAATGCTGGGACACAGAAGGCTAGAGCTTCAAGGGTTCTTAGAACATAGCACTTAGACTGCTGGAGTTGCAAAGGAACTTAGAATATGCAATGCTACAGCACAAAGCACATAGACTATTAATGCGAGAAAGAGCTTTGTATATAAAATGCTAGACAATAAAACATCCATAGAACACGGAACCTCAGCCCTAAAAAGGACTTTAGCTGGCGATCTAGTCCAACCCCTTAAAGACCAACCCATACTGGAGCCAGAATCTCCATTACACCATTCCCAACAAGTAGCCATCCACCCTTTGTCTGGGGACATCCAGTGAAGTAGAGCCCACTGCCTCCCGAGACAACTCATTTTAAAGGAAACTGAGGACAATGAAGTTAACAGCAATTTGTTTAACTCTGATTTGGTTTGATTAATGGTAGGACCAGGACTAAAACCCAAAAGTATCTTGATTACCTCCAACCCAGTACTCTTTCCATAAGTAAGAGGTCCTTTGAATTAAGTGGAAAAGTAACATTGGTAAATACTGTTGGGCACAAAATATAGAGAAAATAATCTTTTCATCAAAGAAAAGTAGGGAAATAATCACAGTGAAGAGTCCTGAGATCATGCTGTATAAGAATAAATTAAAAGAACCGGGAATGTTTAATCTGGAGAAGAGAAGACTTGGAGATGGATATATATACTCTTCAAGTATTTGAAAGGATGATATATGGCAGACAGATTAGGCCTGGGCTAGTTCTTTATGGCCTCACAGGGCAAAACTAGGAGTAATGGGTTGAAGCCAGGGAGGAAGATTCAGGTTTCCTGACAATCTGAGCCTTTGGAATGGGCTGCCTTGGGATGGAGTGGGTTCTGCATCACTGCATGTCCACAAAAGATGAATGGCTACGGGATGGAAATGGTATCAAGGGGATTCTTCTCCTGATATGGGTTGGACTGGCTGGTCTGTGAGGTATCTTACAGTTTAGAGCAGCTGAATATTCAAATGTCAACTAATTCCTGTCCTTCAAGCCTGACCTTGATACTGTCTTATTGGTGAAATTATCTCCTGATGAGGCCCCTTTAAGGTTGCCTCCCTTTCTAATGAATTCCACTCCTTAGTAAGGTTTTAGTGTCTGCCAAAGCACTATTAAATAAGATGTTTTCTAATAAATAAATACAATGTGTTTAATAAAATGAAAATCAGAATAACAGGGTAACAGATGTCTCGCTGTCACCTTAAATTCAACATATCTAACTGAGCTCATTGTATTTTACACTCCCATTTCTGTAAATGGTGCTCAGTCACTGAGACTTGACATTTTGTAGTCATCTGTGATTCTTTCCCTTCTTCATCCCCCAGTGCTATCCATCACAGAGACCTGGCCATACTTCCTTGTCACATATTTCAAATCTGTTCTTGTCTTTTAGCTCTCTCCACCCTTATTGCCCCAAGCCTGAATTATGAGAGCCTTTTAACTGGTCTTCTGACTTCTATCCGTCCTGCCCTCTCTATGCCCACTCTGTACTGATAAATTTAGCTACCTAAAAGGCCATTTTGTTTTGTATACTCCCATGATCAAACACCATTGATGAGTCCCTAACAGGCTGTTGAATTGAAATGAACAGAGTTGGACTGAATTTTGGGAGGGACTGAATGGAGCCAGTTCCATTGAGAGTAACCTGAATAATGAAAATCAGCTGAATGAACTTGGGACATCTAGTCCAAAGTAGATTTAGAAGGTGGCAGGAGAACTGTGTTCAAACATTTGGGGGGCTATTATGAGGCAGAGGGAGAGGTCTTTTTTCAGGGCAGTTCTAGGAGACAGGAGTGAGATTAACATGGAAAACTTAGAAGGAGGCAAATTTCAGGCCAACATAAAGCAGTTTCTCACAACAAGAGCTGTCCAACAGTAAACTGGGCTATTTCTTAAGGTAGTGACTTCCTCTGCAGTGGGAGTTTTAAGAGGCTGGGTGACCAACTGTCCAGCATGTCGAAGAAGGGCTTCCTCTATGGGGAGGGATGTTGAATGAGATAACTTCTAAGGTTTCTCCAGGCTCTGAGGTGTGGGGATTCTTCATTATGATTGCTTGGGATGGTGGAAGGTCACTGGAAGCTATGAAGACACATATGTAACCTCAAGGCCATGGATTAGCCCCATTCCTTTTCCCAATTTTGCTGGAACCATTGTGTCCATTCTTCTGTAGGGCCTGGGTTCAGAGCTCATTTCTAATACTTATTACCTGTGTGACCTTAAGCAAATTATTTGTCCTCTGTGGGCCTCAGCTTCTTCATCTGTAAAATGAGTAGGTTGGACTAGATGGCCTTTGGGGTCCCTTCCAGCTTTGGGTCTATGATCCTATATTGGGGTCATCTTGCTGGCTTTCTCTGGATATTGGGGCGTGAGAGACACCAGTGGAGCTTGCAGGCTCCATAATGGTTATCCTTCATTTACTATCACTCTTTGACCAGATTATCTTTTTTTTGTTCATAGGTAAGGCCAGGTGGTAGAAAGGTTTGGGCTAGAGGTCCCAAGGTCAATTTGAAGCTTGGAGACTTACTACTTATGAATTTGGGCGAGATACTTTACCTCAGCCTCAGTTTCCAAATCTGTAAAATGAGAGAGTTGCAGTAGAAATTAATATATTCCCTTCCAGATCTAAATCTATTAACTTAACTTCCTTGGTCTGACATTCAATGCCATGTACAACCTTTACCCAAACTTCCTACCTAGCCTCACCGCCCAGTATGCCCAGAAGTGATCACTGGCCAAAATGGTCTGTTCACTGTCATTTCTTCACATCTTTTCAAATTTCTCATCTCTGCCCCTTCCCTCAGATCAAAAGTCCTCCTCCTCCTTCTCTGTCTCTCAAGATCTAGCCCAAATCTTCTTCTAAGAGGACTTCACTATCTACTCCAAATACTCAATGATGTCTTCATGCTTTGAATTGGATCAGGAAGAGAACAAACAATCTGAGAATGTGTCCTGTCTCTACTTGTGTGACCTTGGACAAATCACTTCCACAATGGGCCTCAGCTTTCTCTCTTCTAAATAAAGGGGCTAGACAATATACATTTTAAAGTCCCTATGCCCAACTCCAGGCCTTCAACTTTAATCCCAATTCTGAGTGCTAAGGTTCTGTGTTCTAAGGACTCTCTCAGCCTGATGCTTTATACTTTAAGAAAAGGGTTCTTAACCTGGGGTTTGTAAACTTTAGGAAAAAAATTGTCAACTGCATTTTAATGTAATTGGCTTTTTTTGTAATCTGATGAATTTTATTTTTCAGTTTAAAAACATTATCTAGAGAAGGGGTACATGACACAAAAAAAGGTCAAACCCTGGGGAGCTGAGGATCTTCCTCTTCCTCACCCCTGCTGGATAAAGGGAAGCAGAAAGACAAAGCCATGACATAGATTTTTTCCATCCCTCCATGCCCCTATTGCCCCACTGGACTCTTCTCATCAAGCACAGGATGTCCACAATCAGATAGATGCCGACTCCCAGATAGTCCTACCTCTGCTGAAGACATCTCAGAGCCCCACTCCCACTCTCATCCTTGGCTTGGTAGGGGATCACCTGGCTTGCCATTACTCCCTAAGCTGCTCTGGCCTAAGCCCAGAAGGCTAGGAGGCCTTTGGACTTTCTCTGCCTAAGTACTATCTAACCTACCAAATAACTTGTTAAATTGCAGAGAAGATTCTGATTTGCATTGGTAGAGGAATTTTTCCCACTGGGAGTTACCTATGCCAATGGAAACACAGGTCTAGTGCAAAAATAAAAATGATAATTGGTGCTTATAATTCATTTGGAAGGTTCTCTCACCTAAACTTTGACAATCCTGTAAGGTAGGTTAGAGGAAACTGAGTCTCACTGAAGTGAAGTAATCAGATCAAAAACATTATATCTAGAAGATATAGATTGGAAGGTAGGCAAGCATATGGGTCAGCAGTAACTGACCTTTCATTCACTTTTTTTTTGGTGGTAATGAAGAGTCAATTTTTCCCTTATCAAGTTTAACTATCATTGTTTTCCAGATGAGGAAACACAAGGTTCAGAGAAGGCATGTAACTTACCCAAAGGCATTCAAGTGTTATCAGTGACATGATTCAAATCAAAGTCTTCAAGATTTTGGACCATAGCACTAGATTACCTTTGTAACTGATCCTCCCTGGACATGGTGTTTACAATTCAATTCAATTCACCGAACATTTATTAAGCACCTTCTGTGTGCAGAGAGCACTGGTAGGTACTGGGAGAGACACAAAGCTTAGATTGAACCCAGTTCCTGCCTCATGGTCCTGACAATCCAGTTTCTTGAATCCTCCCTGATAGGGTCACCACCCCCTGTCTACCTTCTAGCCTTTCTATCTGGCTGACTCTTTTGCTTCACCTTGGGGTGAATCCATCTTAAGTGAGACTTTAATGTTTCACGTTCAGGCTATGGAGACCAGAATGAAGAATGACTCTGCTTCTCAGAGAGCCTGATTATTTATGGCTCTTTCCATTGTTAATAGTCAAGACTGACTGCATGGCTTCCCCTCCTTGACTTGACAGCTGTGGGGGGGGGGAGGATCTGATAAGCAGTTTATTTACTTAACTCATTTAACTGAATAAATGTTTTCATTTTTCTTTCATCTCTCCAAGAGCTCATGATGCATTTTGAGATTGCCCTAGGAATGGATCCCCATGACAAACATTCTTTGCTCTCCTGTACTGGTCTTTGCTGTGTGAGTGTACGTCTTTTGGCCTGTTCTTTCCTTGAGTCTCACTCATACAGTTTTCCCTACCTCAAACTCAGACTAGAGAGAAGCACACAATAAAATAAGCTAAGTGCACAAACATTAATTAAGCACCTACTGTGTGCCAGGCACTATGTTAAGCACTGGGGATACAATAACTGAGTAGTTTGGCTTCATTGTCCAAATGGAGACAGATGCTATGTGATACAGTGGAAAGAAAACTGGATTTAAAGCCAGAGTATCTGGGTTCTAATCCTTCCTCTGTCACTTATATGTGTGACATGGGACAAATCGTTCACATTTTCTGGATCTTAGGTTCTTTATTGATGAAATGATGGGGGTGGGGGGTGGTATTAGGCAAAATGGCCTCTAAGTTCCCTTCCATCTCTAAATCTAAGATCTTAACACCAAACATCTTCTGACAGAAAATCAGTGGAGATCTTCCTTGCCTCTTACCATGGTCCAGAGTAGATTGATTCTACCAACAAGGCTCAACCCTACTTCCTAAGAGCCCTGCAGATATTACCAGGGGAGTGTTGTTTGTGATAATAGTTGGACTTGTGATAGGGGTGTAGGGATGTCTCTCCTTTAAACTAAAGGAAAGGGGAAGGGGAAAAAGACATAAAAGAACACCTATACACTGTTGGCTCTGCTCACCCTCCTCTAAATAAATGTCTGAAATGGGATAGAGAAGCTAAATCAGCAGGGTGAAAAATTAACAATAGTTTGGAAATGTCAGGTGAGTGAAGGCACTAAAGTCAAGAAGACCTATGTTGAAATCTAGCCTCAGACACTTACTGGCTGTGTGACCCTGGGCAAGCCACTTTACCTGGTCTGCCTCAGTTTCCTTATCTGTAACAAGAGCTGGAGAAAGAAATGGCAAACCACTCTAGTATCTTTCCCAAGAAAACCCCAAATGGGGTTACAAAGAGTTGGACATGACTGAAAAATGACTGAATAACAAATAACGAAAGCAATGAATATATTTGAAGAAAAGGCAATAACATTTGGGCACTTAAGAATGGGTTGCCTTTGGATGGCTTATTATGTGAGCTCTTTATGGGGGGGAGTCTTGCAAGATAGATCAGCTGATTTGCCATCACCCTATAGAGGAAATGGCCATGTGATGTGCTATCCTTGATCTGTAGTTCTGAAATCTCTAAGATAACCTTTCAAAGGGGAAAAAGAAAAAAAACAAAAAACAAAAAAACCCTGTCCCATTAAAGATCACACTCAGCCCCATCTAGAAGACAAAGGTGCTGAAATGTGTAGCTGAAAGTTAAGGTTCTGATACTACTGAAGAGGAAAGTGCCCAGGAGAATAACAAAAATGTGATGGATTCTCTGTCAGTCAAATGGAGGCTGGGTACAACAGGATAGCTTCAACAGATAGTGTTTTCATTTATTTTCATTTATTATTATTTTTTTGGCTAGGCAGTGGAGTTAAGTGACTTGTCTGGGGTCACATAGCTAGTAAGTGTCTAAGACCAGATTTGAACTCAAGTCTTCTTGACTCCAGGCCTAGCGCTCTATCCACTGTGCCACCTAGCCACCCTACTCTAGACTTTATTCTGACTGATATGGAGAAACCGGTTACCCAAGGAAATACCGGATCCTTGAGAGGAAGTGACCACGCCATCTTAGGAGGTTACGGCAGACAGCAACAGCAAAATTATGGGCAGAGCTGGATGCATATTCTAAATTTGGGAATGGTGATTTCTGATTTTAGACATGAATGTAACAGAAGAGATTTGTCCTTGCAGAGCTCTTTCCATTTTGTCTATAAAAGGATCCTGGGAAATGGGGCTCTTTCCCAGGCAGTTATTGAAACGGCCACAGTTGCATATCTGTGTCACTTTATCAAAGTTGACCTGTCTGGCTTGTTAAACCCTTACTCAATGCATGCTTGTCAACTTGAAGTAACTATGATCCTTTGAGCTGGAAAAGGAACCTAGAGCTCATCTGGTCTAAAAATTTTTAACCTACCATCAGTGAACTTTTAAGAAATAAATTTTAATTACTGTGTTTCATTCTAATTGCTTTGCTTTATCATCCTATTAATTTTATTTCATGTATTTAAGAAGTTGATTCTGAGAAGGGTCCCTAGGCTTTCCCAGACTGCCAAAGGGGTTCTGGACATAAAAAAGCTGAAAATCCCTTTTCTAGCCCTAGTCTCTCTTTTTACAAATGAGGAAACTGGGGCCCAGAATGGGAGTGTAATTTGCTGTAGAGCACACAATTAGTAAACTAGCAAGATCTCTATGAGCTGGAAGTATAAAATGAAGAAGATCAAGCAGTGTGGTACAACAAAAAGATGGACGGATGGGTGGGTGGATGTTCACTTTGAATTAGGAAGATCTGGGTTCAAATGCTTCCCCTGATATGTACTAGATGAGTCATGATAAATAAATCTCTTAACCTCTTGGTGTTTGCAGCAATGGGACGATAAGTCTAAGACTACAAAGGAGAAGGAAGAGAGAGGGAGGGAGGAAGGGAGAGAGGGGGAGAGACAGAGAGAAACAGAGAGACAGAGAATGAGAATATATTAAGGCAGAAGAAGTTTTGTGTAACAAAAATCTGAAAGACTTATGAGTACTGACTCTTGCCTGTACTGTCAACACATTAACTATCCTAGCAGGATTTGCTTAATTTCTTTTCTTTGCAACAAGAGAAGCCTCTCTGGCTGGTTGGGGTATAAAGGTTATTTCTAGTACAGTGCTTGGCATACAGCAGTATTTATTGACGGCTTAAATGCTTAAAGCACCAACATTTTGTCATTTTTTTAAAAATGTGATTTTCCCAACCACTGGACACTTATCGTAATCCCTCCTTCAGTCAAAATCAGATAGCCACTCACTGGGCATGCTTTAGAGGTCATTTCTTTTTTGTGATGTGGTTGAGCTGACTGCCTTTGAGGTCCCTTTAACTCGGATTCAAGGATTCTGTGAATAGGGAGAGGGAGAACTCAATTGGCATAAGCAAATATGAAGGATAGCACCTGACACACAGTAGGCCCTCAATAAAAGCTCATTGAATTGATTATTGTTGAGTCAAAATGATTTGAGCTAAGTGGACCTAATAGAAGAGAGGAGAGGAAGAATTGATTTGGAAAGGAGCCATCCAGGGTTGGCCTCAAGAACCTCAGAGGTCCCTTCCCAATTTGAACTTTCTTGATGCTTTACAGTTATAAAACAAAACAAAACAACTCACAACAACTCAAGTGAGGGTTGGGGGTGTATGTTAGCTAGAAGCCCACTTGATAATCATTAAAGGTGAAGTGTCAGCGAAAGAGTGGAAGTGGGCCACTGTCTCAAACTGAATGGCCTTCTTGAGGAAGATAGTGCCTCAATGCACAGATCTGTCACCAATTTAAACCACAGAGTTCTTCCTGAAGGGTTTCTGCATCAGAATGATGTCTATTGTTTAGTGGAAGAACAGTCCCTGTCACCTATTGTTCATTCATCACATGTTTTTTTTTTCTTTTGGTGAGGTGATCGGGGTTAAATGATTTGCCCAAGGTCACACAGCTAGTAAGTGTTAAGTGTCTGAGGCTGGATTTGAACTCAGGTCCTTCTGACTCCAAGGCCAGAGCTCTATTCACTGTACCACCTAGATGCCCCTATTCATCAATTACACATTTTTCAAGGCAAGGTTGAGGTTATGAAAAACTACCTGGGAAGAGGCCCTCTCAGAGACTAATGCACAAAGAATGGCACCATGATTCCTTCCTTCCTTTCCAACTCTCCTACCAAGGCATGCACATAACCTTTAATTCCTCAGCTATAGAAACCCTTGGCAATCCACCAATCGACAACCATTTTTTAAAACACTTTCTTTATATTGTATGTCAGCACTGAGCTAAGTACTGGGGTTACAAAGAAAGGCATATGATCCCTGTCCTCAGAGAGCTCATGTTCTCATGGGGGGATGACCTGTGAATTGCTAAGTACATAGAAAATGTATATGAAATAGATGGAAATTCATCTCAAAGGGAAAGAACTGAGAGGCTGAGAAATACTCCAGAAAGTGGACCTGAGCTGAATTTAGAAAAAAGCAGATTTGAAGAGGTTAAATATTTCTAGTGTGATTATGGCTCTTGGGTTGTTGGCCTCTTTTCCTAGTATAAAAATGTGAAAACATACCATAGCTTAAATCCTTTAATCATAAACTCTAGTAACTAAATACACTTAAGGTGTTTTGTTCATTTTAAATAATGGTCTAAGTAGCAGATGCTCAGAGAGTGGCACCAAGATGTCATTGAATGTATTTCAGGATACTGATCACAATTTACTGGCTAAATGGATTGGCTCATGCAAGTCAGGATGAAAACTGTATCACTGGGTGGCTGTGAGCTCCCACCATACACCAGAATGGAAGAACTGGTGGAACATATCAAAACTGAACATAGCTGGTGACCTCATAAAATAGAGCTGGGGAACCAGTGGGATCCACTCTCTCCAGAATGGCAGCCTTCTCTGGAGAAGAGAGGGGCTGCATTGAATGTCAAGCGCAAGAGGGCCTTCTGCAGAAATGGAGTAACTTCAGGGACGAGTAAGCATTGCAAGAATGTTTAATATTGGAGAGCTGGGTTGGAAGCGATGACATAGTATAGAGAGTGAGGTGCCTCTCCAACGCTTTGAAGGCAAAGACATGCATCTTTGGACTTTTAATTCAAGGCTCGCTGTGAAGATGCTGCAATAAGCATTATAAATTTAGAGCTGCAAAGGAACTCAGGTCATCCAGATGAGGAAACTGAGGTCTTGATAGACCAAGTGACTTGCCCAAGGCAAAAGAATTAGGCCAAAGGAAATATAACTGACAAGTTGAACTTATTTCTAGGTACATGGACTTTTTGGGTTTCCTTATTTTGGGTTTCCATCTTTTACTTACTAGCTAAGGAACATTGGTAAGTCATTTAATTTCTCTGAGTCTCTGTTTTCTCAGCTGGAAAATTAGGACAATAATTGGATGATTCTTAAAGGATCCAGATTTTAAAGGGCCCTGGATTATCTGCTACAATCTTTTCCCTGGAGAAATGAGGAAAGTGAGACCCAAAGAAGGATGTTTCAGGTACCAAGCAGTAGAACAAGGAATCAGACTCAAGTCCTGTGCTCTTTTTACTCCACTTCCCTGAAACCCCAATGTGAATGGGCTTACAACTGAGCCCCAAATGGCTGGCAGGTAGAGGAAAGCTCTCTGCCAATGGGACAGCTGTAAATGAAACAGGTATATTTTAAATCATTGTTACCCTCATAGGATCACAGATTTCAAGCCGAAAGGGATGCTAGAGGTTGTATAATTTGACCCCCCTTTTTAATGATGAGTCAACTGAGGTCTAGAGAAATGAAGGGTCACCTGTGCAGGGTCACACCTGTGCAGGTAAGTAACAGAGTCAGGATCAAACCTAGGTTCCCTGATTCCAAATTCAGTGCCCTTTCCATTATGCCATGCTGCTGTTATTTCTTCTCAATAGGAAAGCTACAGGCTCACTGGGCCTGGCATTTTGGTTGGGACATTGTGGTTGGTCCTATGACTACCCTTGTGTTGGAACACAGACATATGACAGTCATAGCAAACTTTGCAAGGTTACTTTCACATCTCATTGCCACAGGTGAAACAAAGTCCATTCCATTAATATATTTAGCCCACCTCCTTTAGGTTTTCATCCTCCCTCCCTGGCCCAACATGCAGACACGTTTTATGGGGAAATCCACAAAGTCCCATCCCTTCAAACACATAGCAAATGGCAGGCCATGCAGTTGCTGGGCAGAAGCCAGAAGAGGAGTGATGTGGGAAAGAATACAAGCACTGAGGGAAGAGACACAGCAGGGAGAGGAGATCCAGAGAAGGAGCAGGGATGGCAGACAGTGGGAAGAGGAGCAGCAGGCAGGCAAAGGGCAAAAGAGAAATAAAGGCCAGATACCTACCCCAACCTGCGCTATCTAGCTACCGACCTCTGGACTTATATTATCACCACTGGGGTCCCCACCACTGGGCTCACCAAATGGATCACTGCTGGATGAGGCCTGAGACCCATCAGGCTAAAATACAAGAACATAACACCTTTTTGTTGTGGTTCTTCTCAATAGAATCAAGTGGGAAGACAGTAGTGGATTATCATCGTGCTGTAAATAAAGTTCATTGTTGAGAGGGAGGAGACAAATCCGGGGAAAGGGAACACAGCCATGGAAAGTATGGCCTTGTTTCTTTTCAATTGATAAAGTGCCCAGGATTCACAGATAATGCCTTTAGAAAAAATAGAAAGAAGGAAGGAAGAAAGGAAGGAAGTAATGGATGGGGGAGGATAAAGGAAGGAAAGGAGAGAGGGAATGATGATAAAATGAAGAAGGAAGGGAGGGAAGAAGGGAGGAAAGAAGCAATGAAGGGAGGAAGGAAGGGAAGAAGGAAAGAAAGAAGGAAAGGAAGAAAGAAAGGATGAAGGAAGAAAGGAAGGAAAAGGAAAGAGAAGAAACCCCTTTTATGGACTTCCCCTTCAAACCTTTTGCTTCTGGATCAGGGAGTAAAAATAAACAAATATTGTCCTGGGAAGTCCTCTATGATTATGCCTCAGACCCAGGACTGGATATTCCAGAAATCTATTTTTGTATTTATTTTGCTGGGTGATAAAAGGTCCAAAAAGTCATTACTCACAGCTTCCTGCTCTTCACTTTTGCTGGGGCTTTCAAAGCCCTCTTCAAAGATGTCATCTGTGGTGGGGTCACTGGCGTGGGATGCTGATGATTTAGATGGAGAACTTTGCCTGGGTGCAGGGGTTGGAGCTAGAAGGAATGTACAAAAGAGAGGGATTCAGTGTCACCTGGTTCCATTGTAAAGACATTTGTTGAGAGTCTACCACACAGAGGATGGCTCTGGATATAGAAGGGGGAGGGACATATACATATACATACATACATATATATGTGTGTGTGTGTGTGTGTGTGTGTGTGTGTGTGTATATATATATATGTGTGTGTATACACACACACACACACACACATATATGTATATGTATATGTATGTGTGTGGCAATTGAGGTTAAGTGACTTGCCCAGGATCACACAGCTACCAAGTGTCTGAGGCCAGATTTGAACTCAGGTCCTCCTCCCCCCAGAGCCAGTGTTCTAATCACTGTACCACCCATCTACTCCAGGAGGGACATACTGGAAAATGAACATGATATAAAAATGAAAGATACCAATAAATTTTAAAGAATTGTGGGCCAAAGGTACCATGTAAGAAAACTGGGATGGGAGAGGATGCTGAGTCTAGGTAGGCCATGGCCCCTGACTTGGTGGAATTGACAGATTAGCTGGGGAAGTAGAACATACAGCTATCACTACAAGATGCTCTAATGTCTACTTGGTACATTAGGCAGGTGTAAATGAAGTATTCACTGACATTCCAATGATGAAGGGTTGTGATTTACAAGGAGGAAATCAGAAAAATTAAGTCAATATCAATCAGCCTTTATTAAGCACCTACTGTGAGCCAGGTGCTATGCTAAGGGTTTAGGGGAAGAAAAGAAAGGTAAAATAAACAAACAAACAAAAAACCAAAAAACAAACAAACAAACAAACAAAAACAACAACAGGCCAGCCTTCATGGAACTCAGTTTAATGGAAAAGATAACATGCAAACAGCTATGTACAAACCAGCTCTAAACTAGATAACCTGGAAATAATCAAAGAAGGAAGGCACTAACATTGCAGAAAGTGGGATCTTAGCTGGCATTTGAGAAAGCTGAGGAAGCCAAGAGGCAGAGATGAGGAAAGAGACAATTCCAGACATGGGGGACAATGTGAAAATGCCCAGAATCAGCAACAGGGCTGTTCTGGGAGAGGAATGGTGAGGCCAGTGTCAACTGAATGCAGAGTATATAGGGGACAGTAAGGTTAGAAGTTTGCAGTCAGAAGACTGGAAGGTAGCAGAGGCAGGGTATGAAGGACTTTAAAAACCAAACAGAGGATTAGGTGTTTGATCCTGGAGAAGATAGAAAACCATAGGAGTTGCCTGAATAGGGGAGTGATATGGCCAGACTTGTGCTTTAGGAGAGCTGAGTGGAAGATGGTCTAGAGTAGGGAAAGCCATGAGGCAAAGGAGGCCAACCAGGAGACTGTGACAACAGCCCAGGCATGAGGTGATAATGAATTGGATCAGGATAATGGCAATGTCAGAAGAGAGAAGGGGCATGGACTAGAAATATTATACGGATAGAATCAACAGGACTTAGCAACTGATTGGATGAGAGAGAGAGAGAGAGAGAGAGAGAGAGAGAGAGAGAGAGAGAGAGAGAGAGAGAGAGGAAGGGAGAGAGAGAGAGAGGAAGGGAGGGAAGGAAAATGAAAGGGATGGGGAGGGCAGGGGAGGAGAGGGACAGAGACACAGAGAGACAGAGACAGAGAGAGAGGAGGAGAGGAGAGAGACAGAAAAAGAGAGAGAGAGGGAGAGAGAGAGAGAGAGAGAGAGTGAGAGTCAGAAGATGACACCTAAATTGTGAGCCTGGGGATGGGGAGGATGATGTGACCCTCTCCACTTCCTTTCCTCTTTGTAGTCTGGCTTCCAGCGTCATCCAAAGTTACTAAGGATCTCTTACTTGCCAAATGTAACAGCCTTTTCTCAGTTGTCCTCCTTTTTGAGCTCTCTGCAGCCTGACACTGTTGATCGTTCATTCTTCCCTGATGCTCTTTCTATTCTAGTTTTTCATGACACTGCTTCTCTCTCTCTCTCTCTTCTCTCTCTCTCTCTCTCTATCTCTCTCTCTGTGTCTCTCTGTCTCTCTCTCTCCTCTCTCTCTGTTTCCCTCTCTTCTCTCTCTCTCTGTCTCTCTGTCTCTCTGTCTCTCTCTGTCTCTCTCTCTCTGTGTCTCTCTGTGTCTCTGTGTCTCTGTCTCTGTCTCTCTGTCTCTCTCTCTGTGTCTCTCTGTGTCTCTGTGTCTCTGTCTCTGTCTCTCTGTGTCTCTGTCTCTGTGTGTGTGTCTCTCTGTGTCTCTGTGTCTCTCTCTCTCTGTGTCTCTCTCTGTCTCTCTGTGTCTCTGTCTGTCTGTCTCTCTCTCTCTGTCTCTCTCTCTTTCTCTCTCTCTCTCTGTGTCTCTCTCTGTGTCTCTGTGTCTCTGTCTCTGTCTCTCTGTCTCTCTGTCTCTCTCTCTCTCCTCTCTCTCTGTCTGTCTCTCTCTCTCTGTCTCTGTCTCTCTGTGTCTCTGTGTCTCTGTCTCTCTCTGTCTCTCTCTCTGTCTCTCTCTCTGTCTCTCTCTCTGTCCTCTCTCTCTCTCTCTGTCTCTCTCTCCTCTCCTCTTCTCTCTGTCCTCTCTCTCTCCTCTCTCTCTCTCTCTCTCTCTCTGTCTCTCTCTCTTTCTCTCTCTCTCTGTCTCTCTTCTCTGTGTCTCTGTCTCTGTCTCTCTCTCTCTCTGTCTCTCTCTGTCTCTCTCTCTGTCTCTCTTCTCTCTTCTGTTCTCTGTCTCTGTCTCTGTCTCTCTCTCTCTCTCTCTCTCTCTCTCTCTCCTCTCTCTCTCTCCTCTCTCTTCTCTCTCTCTCTCTCTCTCTCTCTCTCTCTCTCTCTCTCTCTCTCCTCTCTCTCTCTCTCTTCTCTCTCTCTCCCTGCCTCCCTCCCTCTCTCTCCCTATGCCACCCTCCTCCTTCTCTCCTCTGTCTCTGTATGTCTGGGCTCTCCTACCTCTGACTGCTCCTTCTTGGTCCTTTGCTGGATCTCCATCCAGGTCATACTCACTAGCCATGAATATCCACAAGTCTGTCTCCTGTATTCTCTACTCTTCTTCCTACAGCCTATATTATCTGGTGATCTCATTAGCTTGCATGGATTCAATTGTCATCTCTATGCTACTGATTTTGCAGTCTACTCGTCCAGCCCTAGAGTGTCTGGTGGCCTTCAAACTCCCGCTCCAGCGGCTCATTGGAATTCTTGCATGGATGTCCCGTAGACGTCTCAAACTCAGCACATCTAAAACTGAACTCATCGTCTTTCTCCCTGAAGATCCCCCCCTTCCGAACTTCCTTACTACTCTCTAGGGCGCTGCTATCCTCCCGGTCCCCTAGCTCAAAACCTAGGTGCGATCCTTGGCTTCTCATTCACTTCACCCTCTACACCCAATCTGTTGCCAAGACCTGTCAGTCGTACATTCAATAATATCTTTCAAATGCATCCTCCTCTCTCCTCTGACACTAGCGCCACCCTGGCGTAGGCTCTTACCATCTTATACTCGGACTGTTGCAAAAACCTCCTGGCTGGTCTGCTGCCACCAGTCTGTTCCCACACATGTCCATCCTCCACTCAGCTGTCCAAGTGCCCTTCTTACAGCATGGGCCTGACCACATCAGCCCCCCACTCAACAAACTCCAGCAACTCCCCATCACCTCCAGGATCAAATAGAAAATCCTCTGAGATTCAAAGTCCTTCAAAACCTACCCATCCCCCACTTTCAGGTCTACTTATACTTCATACTTCCTTCCTCTCCCATAGCCTGGGACCCAATGGCACAGGCTTCCTTACTGTTCCTCAGACAAAATACTTAAGGGAAGGGAATGGAAAGGAAGGAAAGGAGGGGAAGGGAAAGGATTGGTGTGGTATAAGTGTGGGGTTGAGAGGAAACATAAAAAGTTCAGTTTTGGGTATGCTGAGTCGAAGATGTCTATGGAATATCCAATTTGAGCTGTTCAATATTCAGTTGGAGATGGGAAATTGGAGTTCAGGAAATAGATTAGGGATGAATAAATAAAATTAAGAGTCATGTATAAAAATGATAATTGAATTCCTGGCAGTTGAGATCGCCCAATTAAATAATACAGAGAAAGAAGGAGGCCAAGGATGGATCTTTGGGGGACACCCATGGTTAGGGGGCATGACTGGAACATCAAGCAGAGGAGACAGAAAAAAAGAGCAGTCAGAAAGGTAGGAGAATCAGGACAGAGCAGTGTCACGAAAAGCGAGAAAGAAGAGAACATAAAGTAGAGGGTGATCAATAGTGTCAAAAACTGAAAAGAGGTAAAAAAGGATTGGAATTGAGAAAAGGCCAATAGATTTGGCAATTTAGAGATCACTGACAACTTCGGAGATAGAATTTTCAACTGAATGATGAGATTGGAAACCAGACTGCAGACAGAGAGTTAAGAAGAGAATGAGAAGAAGGAAGTGGAGAGGTGGATTGTAAATGGCCTTCTGGAGGCATTTAACCATAAAGGGAAGGAAGGATGCTAGATGTTAGGTAGCAGAGATAGATGAATCAAGTAAGGTTTTTTTGAGGATTGGAGAAACCTGAGCATATTTGTAAGCAGGAGGGAAGGAGCCAATAGCCAGGGAGAAAATGAAGATAAGTGAGAGAGAGGAGATAACCGAGGGGGTAATCTGCTGGAGAAGATAGAATGGAATGGGATCACTTGTGCATGACGAGGGCTTTGCCTTGGCAGTAAGAAGGAGGAGACAGTGGGAAAAGGTATCGGAGTGATACGAAATGAGGAGAAGAGAATGAAAGGGAGCACTCGGCAAGTGGCTAGCGTTTTTTTCATTGAAACATGCGACAAGGTTCTTAGTTGAAAGGTGAAGGGAGAAGGAGCCATAGGATGTTTGAGGAGGGACAAAATGGTTTACTATAGCCACTGCGGGGAATGGAATAGTGAATCAATTAGAGAGGTATAAAAGGATTACCTTGCTGCAGGGAGGGCCCTTTTGAGATTCTGTAATCTATATTTGGACTGGACCCAGTCAACACAATGTTGTGATTTTCTCCAGCTTTGTGCAGCAGCCTGAGAATAAGAGGGAACTCAAAGGATGGTGGCAGTAATCCAGGGCAGCTGTCAATAGACTAAGGGGACAAGGGACTTGAGAGAAGAGGACAGTGTAACCTTGAACTAGTTTACCAAGAAGTCAAGATGGGGAAGGGAAGAAAGTGTAGCACAGGGGTGATGGCCTGGAAAAGAACTGAGCAATATTAGGCTTTAGGGGTCATGGTGAAAAAGAAGAACGGCATTAGAGGTCACAGTGCCGTTGGAGACATGGAATGGCAATAAATTATGGTCAGATAAAGAAATTTTATGGACATCAAAGTAGAACACTTGTGAGTGATGGCAAGATCAAAGGTATGACCATCTATATGTATAGCTGTGGTGGGGTGGAATAGGCCATTGGAAATGAAGAACTAGGATGTTAAGATGCTTGAGGTGAGAAAAAGCAGAGGCATGGATTGTAGATGGGTCTTCTCCAGGATGTCAGCCATGAAAGGAAGGAAAGTTATGGGAGGATAGCTAATGGGCATGGATAGATCAAATAACTTTTGGGAGATTTGAGCATATTTATAAGCAGCAGGGAAGGAACAAGTAGAATGAGAGAGAATGAAGACAAATGGGACAGTGGGGGTAATAGAGCAAAAATCCACTGGAGAAGATAGGACAGAATGGGGAACATCTATGTCTGTTGAGGGGTCTGCCTTGGCAAGGAGAAGGGCTGTCTTTTCATGTGACATGGGTAAAGGAGGAGATAGAAGGGGAAAGGCATCTGAGTGATATGAGGTCAATATAAATGTTGCAGTCAGTCAGCAAGCATTTCTTTAGCACCTACTATGTGCCAGGCATTACACTAAGCACTGAAGATGTAAGAAAAGCAAAAAGGTACTCCTTCTCATTGAGCTCACAGTCTAGGGCAGAAGTTGAGAAGACTATGTTCCAGGTTTGCCCTCAAGGTATAGGCAATCCCAGGGCATCAGGCACTTCCCACAGGAGAAGTCAACTAATTAGAGGAATTTGTTATCCTGCTGATGTTATATGGACCCTGAGATCTCTCCTAAACCAGAGCTTTGATGATTCTGTTACCTAGGTTTTGAAGACAGGGAGGGATTCAATAGGTAAAGAGAAGACAGAGGACATTCCTAGAAGAGAGAACTGAATCTGAGTGTTTTACAGTTGGAAGGGATCTCAGTGATCACAACGACCAATCCATACATGGGAAAGAATCCCCTCTATGCCATATTTGAAAAGTGGTCTTCCAGCTACTGCTTCAAAACCTCTAGAGAAGGGAACTCACTACCTCCTATGGCAGCCTGTTCCACTTTGGAATAGCTCTCATTGTTAGACAGGTTTTTTGGTTTGTTTTACTATTTTTTGATTTTTATCTTTTTACATCAAATCTAAATATGCTTCTCTGCAACATCCACCCATCACTGCTGGTTCTGTTTTCTGGTGCCCAGCAGAACAATTCTAAGCCCTATGCCACAAGCTAGCCCTTCAAATACTGGAAGATGGCTATCACATCCCACCTCTGACCAGTCTTCTCTTTTCAGGGCTAAACATCCCCATTTCCTTCAACTATTCTTCCTATGGCAAGATGCCAAGGCCCTTTACTATCCTGACGGCAATTTTGGAAGGCCCTCTAGATTATCAGCACCCCTCCTAAACTGTGGCATTCAGGACTCAATGAAATACCCTAGGTACAGGATTATATACTAGAGCTTCAGAAGACTCTCAGAGCCTCATTGGCCCAAGACTGAATTGACTTCTTTGTTGCTTTGTTGCTACACTATGTGGAAGTGGATAGAGAGCTGGTCATGGAGTCAAGAAGAGCTGGGTTCACTTTTTGCCTTTAATATACACTGTCCCAGCAAAAACAAATAAAACAAAACAAAACAAAAAACAAAATTAAAAAAAAACTTTCTAACCTAAGTTATTGCATCAGTAGAGAGTTTCTTCAGAGGAAAAGAGTTCCCATTATCAATGAACCCCCATTCTAGCCCCTTTTCTTCCCATACTGCCATTCATTCTGAGCTTGCAATCCACTAAAACTCCTAGGCTATATTCATAAAAAACCCCAACCCAGCCAACCACACAAATCCCAAAACTTGCTATCTAATCCATGCCTCCCAAAGCGGTTTTTGGAACTAAGTGAAACTTGGCAGATCAAAGAATATCATAGATTTTGATCTGGAAAGAACCTTTTATAGCCATGTAATTGAGATTTAAAGAGTTTAAAGACTTGCTTAAAATCATAGAGTTGGCAAATATCAGATGCAAGATTAGAAAGTAGGTCTAAAAAAACCAAAAATAGACTTAATTAAAAGAGACAATGAGGAAAATTATATTTTGCTAAAAAAAGTTACCATGGACAATAATCGATATAAAATTATAGTAAGTTTCTCTGATAAAGGCCTCATTTCTCAACTATATAGTGAGTTGAGTCAAATTTAAAAAAAGAGAGCCATTCCCCATTTGAGAAATGGTGAAATCATATGAACAGGCAGTTTTTGAAAGAAGAAAGCAAAGCTATCTATAGTCATATGAAAATGCTCTAAATCACTATTGGTTAGAAAAATGGAAATCAAAACAATTCTGAGGTACCATTTCACACTTAGCAGAAATAACAAAAGCTGGAGGGGATGAGGGGAAAATAGGTACACTAATAAACTATTGGTGGAGTTGTGAACCGGTCCATCCATTCTGGAGAACAATTTGGAGCTATTTGCAAAGGGCTATAAAACTGTGCATATCCTTTGACACAGCAATACTACCAGCAGATCTGTATTCCAAAGAGATCAAAGAAGAAGGAAAAGGACCTATATGTACAAAAATATTTTTTGCATCTCTTTTTGTAGTGGCAAAGAATTAGAAATTGAGATGATGTCCATTAATTCAAGAATGGCTGAACACCCTGTGGTATATGATTTTGACAGAATACTATTGTGCTGTGGTAAATAACGAGGAGGAGGCGGTTTCAGAAAAAAATGGCAAGATTTATATGAACTGACGCAGAGTGAAGTGAGAAGAATAGGGTAATCATTGTGCAAAGTAATAGCAATGTTGTCATGATGATCAACTGTGAAAGACTTAGCTACTTTGATTAAAACAGTGATCCAAGACAATTCCAAAGGACTCATGATGAAAAAATGCTATCCTCCTCCTGGGAGAGAACATATGAACTCAAGTATAATTTTCTCGCTTTATTTTTTACTTCTTTTTTGTAATATGGCTAATATGAAAATATTTTGTATGATTTCACATGCATAATTGATATAATTTTGCTTTCCTTCTCAGTGCATAGGGGAATGGTGGAAAAGAGGGAAAGAATGTGGAATTCAATTAAAAAAAAGAATGCTAAAAATGAATATTTTTTTAAAGGAAAGAAACTGGGTCTGCTGGGATCCAAGTTCCATTCTCTGCCCAGCGCTCTTGCTACTATCACATATAGTTTTTCCTTATGGGTCTAGAGTTCAGTATAGTGGCTGCCTAATGGTAAGCACTTGATCAATACTGGTTGACTGCTTCAGTGACTCTATCTATTGTACTCTGGTGACTGCTTGGCCAGCTGTCCAAAGGACAGACTACAGAGTAAGAGTCTGGAGGCTCTTATTCCAGGTAGGAACTTGGACTGAATTTTAAGGGACACAATGGATTTTCAAAAAAAAAAAAAAGAGTCTTTTGGGTCTGACTATCTACCCCCAGATGGCTCCCGGCTCTACAGATGGCAGAGCTATGATGCTGAGCAGTATTTTCTGCCTCCTGCTCCTCCCCCTATCTTTGGACTGAAACAAGTACACACTCTGAAAGTCTCCTCTTCATTCATCACTTTCCAATTGGCAGCCAGCACGGGAGGCATACACCAGACAGATGCTGGAGGAATGCATTCCATGACTTCAGAATAACAGTGGCTCACTTTAACGTAGCACTTTACCAAGCACATTCTCCGCAAGGGCCCCATAAAGAAGGAGTGTGGGTCTCCCCATCTTCACTTTATAGATAGAGACATTGGGACTCAGAGGGGTGAAGACATCAACTGCCTTCTCTGTACTCAGAGGTGCCATGGTATAGTGAGAAGCCCAACGAACTGGGTACACATGCTACCTCTGGCAGTTACTAGTGGTGTGACCCTGGGGTGGTCACGCTAACTTTCTCTGAGCCTCAGAGGAGCGTGAACCCAATGACTTCTGAGGTCCCATCCAGATCAAGGTCAGTGAGTACATGACCACCCTGGGCCTCAGTTTCCTAACCTCTAGAATGAGGCGATTGAACTCTCTAGTCTGAGGACCTCTCCATTGCGATCCTGTGAAACTTTCCAGAGCCACACAGGGAGTAAGCGTCAAAGCTGGGACCCAGGGGAGGCCCGTCTAGCTCCAAACCTAGGGGGCTTTCCCATCTTCCTGTTTCTGTGTATATCTCTTTTTATTAAAGTCATGCTATCTCCTCCATTAGAATATAAGATCCCTGAGAGAAGAGATTGCTGAATATTTTGAACTAGCAAAGAAAACCCCAGATGGGGTCTACTAGTGTCTACTAGGTACAGAGCCTGGTACACAGTGGCACCTAATAAATGCTTGTGGACAGATTGATTATATGTAACATGTCACCAGGTGAGGTACTGTGGTAGAGTACATAATGTTGGACTTGGGGCTTGGAAGACCTGGGTTCAAATCCTACCTGTGACACTTACTATCAGTGTGACTGAGCAAATCACCTAACCATCACCTGCCTCAGTTTCCTCAGTTGTAAAATGAAGGGCTTAGGCTTGATGACCTATTAGATCCCTTCCAGCTCAAAATCTATGATTATAAAAACCAGCTGATCTCTCTGGGCCTCAGCCTCCTGATCTGCAAAATGGGCAAAATATGTACTTTATGGGGTTATTGTGAGCATCACATGAAATCATGCATGCAAAGTACTTTAAAAATTCATAATTTAAAGTCAGGAGGCTAAGTGGTGCAGTGGATAGAGCTCTAGGCCTGGAGTCAAGAAGACCTGAGTTCAAATTTGACCTCAGTGAATAACAAGCTGCATGAGCTAGGATACATCATTCAAATTCCTTCAGTTTCAGTTTCCTCAACTGTAAAATGGGGAAAATAAAAGCACCTGCCTCCCAGGGCTGCTGGGATAAGACTTGGAAAGCAATCTGCAAACACTAGAGCACTGTCATTATTATTAACACATAGCTCCATAAAATGACCTATTCCTACTTTTTTGGTTTCTTTGGAAAATATGGTGATTTTTTAATGAGGAGGGTCATCAATAAAATTCAATTCTTTTGACATTGTGCACAGCAAACAGTAGGTACTTAATGATTATCTTAAAGTCTTGTATCTAAGATTGTATCATATTCAGACATATCTTCCTCTCCTCTCAATATAACTTGGAGGTGAAGGCTCACTGTTGTACTAAGGCACTCTTTTTATGTAGTTTAAAATTTTACTTAAATTCCATGTTGTAAAAGCAGATGTCTATGAGAGAGAGGCAGAGACAGAGAGAGACAGAGAGAGAAACAGAGAAAGACAGAATCAGAGAGCAACAAGAGCAGACACACAGGAAGAGAGAGAGAGAGAGAAACAGAGGCAGAGACAGACAAAGAAGCAGAGAGAGAGAGAGACAAAGAGAGAGATGGGAAGGGAGAGGGAGAGAAACAGATAGACAGATAGAGACAGATAAAGATGGGTTTGAATCTTAGATCGGACAGTTATGAGTTTAGTGACACTTAACCTTTCTTGTGCCTCAGTTTCCTTATTTGTAGAATAGGCCTTGTGATCTATACTTCACACTTCCTACCTCTCTAGCATGGTTGACCATTATTCTCCTCCATGTACTCTACATTCCAGCCATACTGGCTTCCTCACTGTTTCGCACACACAATAATACATCTCCCATCTCCAGTTCTTTGCACCTGCTGTTTCCCATGCCTGGCATGCTTTTCCTCCTTAACTTCCCCTTTTAGGATTCCTAGATCCTTTTAAGACTCAGCTCAAGCGATACCTTCTCCATGAGGCCTTTCCTAATGCACTCAGGTCTTAGGGCCCCCAACCTCAAACTCAATTTGGTGTTGTTCAGTCATTTCTCAGTTGTGTCTGACTCATCATGACCCCATCTGGGGTTTGCTTTGCAAAGATACTGGAGTGGTTTGCCATTTCCCTCTCTCTTTTGTAAATGAGGAAACTGAGGCAAACAGGGTTAAGTGACTTGCCCAGGGTCACACAGCTAGAAGGTGTCTGAGGTCAGGTTTGAACTCAGGAAGATGAGTTTTCCTGACTCCAGGCTGAGCACGCTATGCATTATGGCACCACCTAGCTGCCACTTAAATTTGATTAATTTTTGTTTATCTTCTGCACAAATTTCCACAGGAGCCTATTATTTTCCCTGTCTGAATATAAGTTCCATAAGGGAGGACCACTTGTCTTTGTAATCCCAACTCCCACACTGCCCAAGGCTTCCTGACTTCAAGTCTAGCACTAGAACCAGCAGGAAGCAGGATGACAATCACAATGCCCATCAGCTCTGGAGTCCAAGAATCTAGGTTCAAATCTGACCTTTGACCCTGCCTGTCAACTCTCATACAAATCATTTTCCTTCTTTGGCCCTCACTTTCCTTCTTGTAAAAAAGCTGGCTCCTGAAATCCTTCCCCCCTCAGCCCCAAACTCTCCCTTTCCCTCACCTTTCTTGTCATGGTCATGGGCCCCACCCTTCTTCCTCAGTCACCCAGCCTATCTTTGAGCTGTCCTCAGCTCCTTACGCGATACAACCCACATACTCAGGCCTGACATTTTTAACTCTATGACATTTCCTATACATCCAGTGCTTAATTAGCATAGTGCCTGGCATAGAGTAAGTGCTTAATAAATGTTTATTGCTTGATTGACTGATTGATCCCTTTCTTTCCCTTTATGGAGCTACCACTTGGTGTGAGCCCTTACGAACTAGCATAATAGCCTTCTAACTGTTCCCTCCATTGTGGGTTTCCCTCAACTTCAATCCATTCTCCAGTGATTTTCCTAAAGCACAGGTCTGACTACATCTTCCTTCTCCTTCATAGTCTTAATAAACAGCAGTGGCTCCCTCTTACCTCTGTGATCAAAAATAAAACCCTCAGCTTGGCACTGAATGCCCCTCCTAACCATACCTCCCTCTACCTTTCTGGTCTTCTTCCACCTCCCACCCCCAACCTCCACCATCTTCTTTGATCCAGTGACACTGGTCTCTTTATTATATATAGCACACAGGAGATGCTCCATCTCTTGACTCCAGACATTTTCTCTGGTGTCTCCCATGCCTGGAATGCTCTCCCTCCTTCCCTCATCTCCTGGCTTTCCTGGCTTCCTTCAAGACTCAGTTCAAATTTCATCTTCTGAAAGAGACCGTCCCCAGGACTCCCTCTCCCATCCCCCAATTGTTAGTGTTTTCCCTCTATAATTACCTTCTATCTGGTCTGTGTACATCATATATAAACTTTATACACACACCACCACACACACACACACACACACACAGTTGTTTCCATCTTGTCTCTCCAATACGATGCTAGCTACTTGAGCACAGGGGCTATGTTTTTGCCCCCCCTCCTTTTTTTGCAACCTTATGGAATTCTATCTACACTGTGTATCTTCCCCAGTGCTTTGCACACAGCAGTCTCTTTAAAATGTATGCGATATTTTATAGGCTTGATAGGCTGAAAATTAAAAGAGGGTTGTTATCAATCGGTTAATCAGTCAACGGACATTGAGATCTGGTGATGTCCTATGGACAGTTGGATTCCAGTTTGCCTCTAAGAGATGTCCCTTCCCCAGAGGTACAAGATGTAAGCGGGCTACTCACGTGAGTTGGTCGATGGCGTTGTTGAAGTCACAGGGGTCAAGTTCAATTGTGAGATGTCAAAGTCATCACAGTCATCTGTATCCTGTGCCACCCCGACTTTGTTGAAATAAGTGGAGAAGGCCTCTGAGGTACAACTGAGGGAAGGCTGGTCAGGTTTCCGGGAGGGTACCGGGGGAGGCGGGACCATCTGGAAATCTTTAAACATTTCTTTACCCATTTTCTGTTGGGGCCTGTCTGTCTGGGGACTCGATCGGGTGGAATCGCTGGTGGTGGGGATAGTGGCGAGGGGGGCGAGGGCACCTTGAAACATGGCAGCCGGTAAAGGCATCACAGTTTGTGTTGGCATGAAGGCGGTGGGTGGGAACTGACCAGCTACAGATGGCCATGGTTGCTGAGGGGCAGGGAAGATACCCGGTTGGCCCCATGCTATTGGCTGTCCCCCTGGCATCACCTGAGCCACTGGTGGCGGAGCACCCATGGCGATTTGCTGTTGAACAAGGGGCTGCTGTCCCCAGAATGAGGGGAGGACAGCGCCCATGGCAACGTAACCTAGGAGAATAATGTCGGGAGAAGAGTTCAGTTAGTCAGAACACATACACAACAATAAATCGTTCTAGTCACTAACAATAACAATAACAACTATAACAATAATGATAATGATAAGAAATTTTGTAACCCTGGATAAGGCACTTGATCTTCCTTCCAGTGCTTTAATCAGCTCTAACACTGTCATTTAAATAAGTGCCCATTGGCATTGGCGGAGGAAGTTCATCATCCAGGAATTCCTTATACCAATGAAATCAAAAATCGAATCTCCAAGGCTACCTTATTCTCACAGCAGCTCTGAGAGGTAGGGAGAGGAAGATCAGTTATCGCTATTCTATATATAAGGAAACTGAGACTCCCAAAATAGACTGCCTTGATCCCCATTCTCCAGCTAACAGGGGGTAGAGTTAAGGCTCAAACTCCGATCTTCTTTTCTGAGGCTGGCATTCCTCGTGCCATACCCAGGAATGAGCAGTCAGTACATGGACAAAAGGCTTCTACCGGCAGGAACTGAGCAATAGCTTGAGAATTCCAAACAAGCATTTGAACTCCAAGAATGATCCGCAGTGCAAGAAATAAGAGTGGGTTTTCTTTTTTTCTTTCTTTCTTTCTTTTCTTCCTCTTCTTCTTCAACCAGGGCTGACAGATGGGTAGAGCACATTTTTCTGGAGAGCTATTAGCATGTCTCCTTGGCTCCATGCCATCTGCTGAGAGCACAGTATTTGGGGAGGGGGAGATGGGGACAGAAGCTTGGAGCACTGGGAAACGGGCTTGTGTGTCTGTGCATTTGAAGGCCTCTCACCCCCATTTTCTTTCAGGGAAGGTCTTGAGAATAGAATACCACACAGGAACTTTGGCCTTAAAGCTACGTTTCTGTGCAGTCTGGTGGGAAATCTTAACTTGGATCCTGAAAAATCATGTGATAAGGCTGAAACTGGTGTGGGTTTACCTTGGATTTAATAGCTTATTAACAGTGTACTTAGGGGTGTTCTTCAGGGGAGAGTTAATACTGGGTGGCATCTGTTTAGACAACTGAGCTCTGATCAATTAGAAGTGTTCTAGTTCAAAAAGTGAAAGGAGATGATTAGTGAGGGGTTCTTGTGAATTTTGTTTTCTAGTAATTATCTTCATTCAGTGACAGAGAGATGAAAAGTCCTGTTGGAAGTAGCAAAGAACTGGGGCAAGAGTATAGATGCACATTGAATGGGAAAGAGGGAATAAAAAAATATTCAGAGAAATATTGGAAGATTTGTATGCACTGATGTCAAGTCAAGTAAGTAGAACTAGGAAAACAATGTGCACAGTGACAGGAAAGATGTAAATGAAAAGGACAACAGAAACAAAAAAAGTGAGAGTGAATGTTTCGAGATTATAATAAACACATTGGCCTCAAAGAAGAAACATAAGAATGCATAGGGACTATAGATTCTGAGAACTTATATAGCTCACTCGGGTGAGGTGCTGGTACATTCTGCTGAACTTTTATCACCCTTTTTTATTCTTTATTATAAAAGATGGCTCTCTTGGAGGCAGAGAAAGGAGTGACAAATTGGGAAATTAAGGCAATATAAAAAGTAAAGATAGGAATAAAATTGCTTTTGATGAAAAATTCAATAAGGAGGAGGAAAGAAGAGAAGAAAACTGCAGTTCTTTTTAGTATAGTCTCCACAGGACTGGAAGTGATTTTATATTTAAGGAAAAGAATACAACAATTGAGCAACTATATTGATTTGGGCTGGGGGCTGTCTAAAGGTAAATACTTCTTTTGAGAAGGAAAAGGCAGGCTACTAAATATCTAAGTTTGCTTTTGTAGCGCTGAAGAGTTCTAAAAGAGCAGTGCTTCTCCTAGGCAGCTACACCAAGGAGGTTGTTTTCCATGTGTACCAAAATAGCCATAGTAGCACTTTTTAAAAATGTGTTCATTCCGAAGAACTGGAAACAAACATAGGTGCTAATTGATTGGGGAATGACTGAACAAACTTTGGAACATGAATGTGATGGGATAGTGCAACATTTAATAAATGAGGAATATGAAAAATTCAGAGAAGCATGGGAAAACTTTTGTGAACAGATGAAATGTAGAATAAGCAGAATAGGAAAACAATATACCCAGTGATAACAATAATGCAAATGGAAAGAACTAAAAATAGAATCTGGACTTATTACAAATGACTCATCTTGGCCCCTTGAAGGGAAGACAAAATGCCTTTCCCTCCTTTCTTTGCAGGGGTGAGGGCAGAGGAGTGTGCATAACTGCATACACTATCAGACTCAAATGATGCTGTTGAGTTATTTTACTAAGCTGTTTATCTCTTTCTCTTTCCTTTTTCTTTATTTTTTCCTCCTTCTTTCCTTCCTTCCTTCCTTCCTTCCTTCCTTCCTTCCTTCCTTCCTTTCTTTCTTTCTTTCTTTCTTTCTTTTCATAATATAGTATAACTCCATTTAATAGATGAAGATAGACTGAGGACCAGAAAAATATTGTGACAGTCCAGTTATCCAAGCATAGTACTCTGCTCTGCATCTCCCTCATTATGGCAGTAAAGGGTGAATGAATGTGTAAATGGATGCTTGGGGCTGTCTTTCTCTATTTCTAGGAGGGTGGAAAGCAGTTACTGCTATAGTCAAGGGTCACTTCCAGGCTCAGGCTTTTCTTCAAGACTTTCCATTTTAAATTTTCTTTGCTTTATTGTAATGCAAATGTAAGGTTACCAGTATAACTGGCAGTCAAGGAAGATGACTCAGAGCCCCTTGGAGAAGTATGAAAGAAACTAAAAGGAGTCTGAGAGTCACCACATACAGGAAATAGATCAGAGAATGTGATAACTAGGAGGGACCATAAAGTGTAGAATGTCAGGGCTGGGAGGGGCCTCAGAATAGAGAATTCCAGGGCTGGGAGAAGCCTTAGAGCATAGAATGCCAGGGCTGGGAGGGGTCTCAGAGCAGAGAATTCAAAAGCTGAGAGGAATCTTAGAACACAGAATGTCAAAACTGAGAAAGCCCTTTGAGAGGATCTTTAGAACACAGAATATTAAAATCAAGCTTGACGGGGCCTTAAAGGAGACTAATTAGAAATAGCAGGGACTTTCAAATATGGAATTCTACATCAAAAGCTGGAATGCATCTTGGATGTCATGTATACCAACTCTTTCATTTTACAAATGAGAAAACTGAGGCCCAGTAAACTTAAATGACTTGACCAAAATTAAGGGCATGGTATCAGAGGTATGTTTGACCTATGTTTTCTAACTCTAGGGGCAATAAATCTTCTTCATAGCATCTTACTGTTCCTCTCTAGACTTTCAAGAGCTCCCAGGGACATTAAGCCATAGAATGTTAGACAATGCTACAGCTGGAACAGCCCTCAGAGATGCTGTAGTCTAAACCAGTCATTTTACAGATGAAAGAAATGGTAGCCAATCCCCTTCCCTCTCCCCCAGTCCTCTCCAACTTCTTAGTGACCTCCTAAGCTAGCAAGAGGTGGGTCCTCTAGATCAGTGATGTCAAACTCAAATAGAAATAGGGGCAGGGCAGCAAGTGGTACAGTGGATAGAGTACCATCCCAGGAGTCAAGAGGACCTGAATTCAAACTGGCCTCAGACACTTGAAATTTACTAGCTTTGTGACCCTGGGCAAGGCACTTAATTAATCCCATTGCCTAGCAAAAACAAACAAACAAACAAAAAACCCAAATCAAAACCAAATAGAAATGGGGGCATTAATTTGTACAACATCTGGAAAAGGAAATGGCAAATGACTCCAGTATCTTTGCCAAGAAAACCCCGTGGACACTATCTATGGTCCATGAGGTCACAAAGAGTAGGACACAACTGAGTGATATTTAATTTATGTGATTTAAGGAAAAGAATACATCAACTGAGCAACTACATTGATTTGGGGGGCTGTCTAAAGGTAAATGCTTCTTTTGAGAAGTAAAAGGCAGGCTACTAAATATTCCTTAAATCAGTGATAACAACAAACTCATACACAAGGTTGTATATTGTGGGTTGCCTATTGACTTCATTTTAAAGTATAATATTATCTATGTTTTAACATAGCTTTACTTATTTTGTAAAATATTCCCCAATTATATTTTAATCTCATTCAGGCTGCACTCGGGAGTGTTGGGAGCTGCAGGTAGGTAGGTGCTGTGTTTCATATCTCTAAGAGCTCTATGGGACCTGGCCTGAGTAAAAGCCAATCTCGGATTGAGCCAATCTAAGGAGTTCTTCCTTACCTGAGGGTACAGCAGTAGTGCTGAAAGGTACAGAACCAAACATTTCGGCACTAGAGGGGAGTGTCTGAGATGAAGGCGGGATAAAGGCATCACCTGGAGTTGCAGGAGTCTGAAAAAGAGAAAGAATCAGATGGAGTATGATAAGGAGGACCATTGTGATGTGTGGGAGGAGAAGCTCTAGAGACAAAATGGCGGGATGATTGTTACCATTTCCACTTTCTTCATTGTTAAAAGCCAAAACCGAGTGAGTGGTACATGCATCCAAGGCTTGTCTCTGAGCAAAGCAATTTTCTAACAATCTCTGGGATCATATAGGATATGAGTGGCAAAGTAGGAGAATACGAAGACGGAACTTGGAGTCAAGAAGAGTTGGGTTCAAATCCTACCTCAGATACCTCCTACTCATATGATCCTGGGCAAGGCATTTCTCTCTGTGTCTGTAAAATGAGGATCTCAAAGGCCCCTTGCAGATTTAAGTCTATATTCCCATGAATTATAGCCCTGAGAGAGATGGCAAAATTGAATCCCCTCATTTCGCAGATAAGGAAACACGGTAAGTAACTTACTCTATAATACTGAGAAGGTAAATGGTAGAATCAGGAATGAAATCCAGGTCCTTTGCCTCTAAACATGGCACCCTTTCCATGGAAGCAGTGGGCCTATGTATCTGAATTGTCCTTCTCAGTAGAACTCTAGTGCCCCAGACTTTGGACTCAATTTGACTTTTCTGCTCAGCCTTAGGTACCTCAGTTCCATCCTTCCTCCACTTCTGTTGCCTCTTTTCCATCCTCATTGGCACTTCAGAACTCTTGGAACACAACTTGACTACTTCTTAGTACCTCTGGAGGGACTCTTAAGATGCTGTGAGCCCCCACCAACATTCTTCTCCCCAACTTCTCCCCCCACCCCTGTAACTGGGTTTTCATGGCCAGACCTGACAAACTCTTCCACTGTTCAAGCTCCTTCATAGGGCTTCTCCTCTCAGGTGGGATGAACATACAGCCTCCAGATCCAGTGTTATTCCCATCCTACCACACTACCTCATTTTAGGAAGGACATTGACAAAGTGGAGATGAGGACCCGGATGGTGAGGGAGCTTGAAACTGTGCCATATGATTAGATTGAGAGTTCCTCATTTGACTGTGAGTAGGGAGTGTCTTTTGCCTTTTTTGGTATCTTTTGAGCTTAGCATAGTGCCTAGCACATACTAGGTGCTTAGAAAATGTTTATTAACTGACTAACACAAGAACAAGATAAAGAAACTAAGGGTATTTCCCATAGAAAAAAAGAATGATGTGGTGGGGACTGTGGGATTGACATGGGGGGGCATCTTTATCATTTTTAAATATCCAAAGGGCTGACTCAAGAGGATAGAAGTAGGAGCAATAAGTTGGAGGTACAGGGATGCATCTTTTTGGCTCAATATCATCTTCTTTACTTCTAGTTGCCTGAATATTGAAAGCAGTGCCTATGGTGGGCATGGATTTCCCACCGCTGGGCCTAGTCTCTGCCTGGCTGAACATTTGGAGTCATGTTGTTGAGGGCATCCTTGATCTGCAGGAGGTTAGACTGCAACTCCTCTGAGATATCACTGAACCCTACAACAAAAGAGCAAGGTTCCAATGTCATGGTATTATTCCCATTTTTCCCATGAAGGCGGTTGCTCATTCCACTGTCACGGGAACTCACTGCCATCAGGTGTCTAGAGCTCTGCAGCTGGCCCTGGACTCTTCTCCTGGCATCAGTGGCTGAAGAGCCTGGCACCATCTGTGCTCAGCAAAGAGGTCATTGCCCCTTCCTTCTGATGCACATCTGGCCAGTGACTCATGGCAATGATGCCTCAGGCTTGGACTACCGCACTTGGCCCTACATGAAGCTGGCCCTTAAGATTTCCTAGCAAAACCACTGAGGGTGGCGTTAGCAGAAAACCTCTTGTATCTATTAGGGCTCCCCAGCACCCCAAAACACACAAAATTCTCCCAATGTTGGGATTCTGAGATTTCCAAAGTCATCCCTATCTGTGCCTCCTTCCTTATGACTAATAATTTGTTTTGTTTGACAATGCTTATTTGTTACAAAGGGTTTCTTTCTTTTTGTGGGTGGGGGAAGAGGTGGGAGGAAGAAGAAAACAAATGCTTATTAACTAAAAAAATTATACAATCAGTTAATTAACAATCATTTATTATATGCATATTGAGGGCAAGGTCCAGTGCTAGGCATTGAAGCTGCGAAGATAAAAGTGAAGTATTTCTTGGAGTTTACAATTAAGTCAACAACATTTATTAAGCATCTACTCTATGTCAGCCCTATACTAATTTCTGGGGATACAAAGAAAGGCAAAACGAAACCAAAAATAACCAAAAATTCTGATTCCTGCCCTTGGAAAGTTAGTCTAATGAGGGAGACAACATGAAACAACACACACACACACACACACACAAGATCCCTCTCTGTCTCTGTCTCTGTGTGTCTCTATCTCTCTTACTATCAATGCCTGTCTGTCTCTCCACCTCTCTCAGTATCAGTCTCTGTCTCTCTGTCTCTCTCTGTCTCTTTCTTTCTCTCTCTCTCCATAGCTATATATCTGTATCTATATATCTCCATGGTAAGCTGGAGCTGAGGAAGATAATATATAAAATGGACACAAGTTTATTTTAGGGGGAGCCCCAAGCACCTGGGGGATCAAAGAAGTACTCATAGAGAAGGTGGAGATTGAAGTGGGATTTGAAGGAAGTTAATGATTGATTCTATGAGGTGTGTGTATGGGGGGGAGTGCACTCCAGAACTGGGAGAGAAACAATATTGTGGCTCAATCTAGGACAAGTAATTTATTATTGCAATCTAGGCTAAGGGAAACTTCAGGAACTAAACATTAGGGACTCGATTTATCAGGCAAAAGTGAGGCCAATAGAGTCAGAGGGGGCTGACTTAGCCCAGGGCTTGGCACCCAGTAAGTCTTTAATAAATGTTTTTCTTTCATTCATTTAGCCCTTCACTGTCTTTAACACTGTGTCATCTCACCTTACCCCTTTGGAGTACTTTGTGCCTTAGAAGGTAGAGTCCAGCCCACTGAATGTGAATTCCTTGTAGGTCCCCCACAGAATGGGGAGGAACCATACAGAGAGACACACAGAGAATGCCACCCTAGGAAGCAAATACCACTGAGCTCTAATCCTTCAATATAGAGGTCTCCTCTGGTGCCCCTGCTCTCCCTCTCAACAACAGAACCATGGCTTGTTTATTAGTATCAACCCTGAATCCTGAATGAGCTCTGCTTTTAGAGAGTAGTGTCAGGGAGGGAGAGAGAGAAAGGGAGGGAGGAAGGAGAGGGAGAGGGAGAGGAAAGAGAGGGAGAGAGAGAGAGAGAGAGAGAGAGAGAGAGAGAGAGAGAGAGAGAGAGAGAGAGAGAGAGAGAGAGAGAGAGATGTACTCATTAAGAACGCAAACAACAGCCACTGTCATACTCTTCTCTACAAGCAACAGCCCTGCTTTCTAAATCATGGTAACAGCTAAGCAAAGAGCAAAGGATGCTGGGAGAAGAAAAGGAAAGACAGACAAACAAACGAACAACGACTGGGAGACCAGAGGGCATAAGTAAAGAATGGATACTTACTGGGGGAGAGGTTATATCTGGAGGGGTGGACATGTCCCCAAAAAGCTCTAACTGGGTCACAGCCTGAACAGAAAAAAAAAAGTTTGACAGTGTAAGTGTATATCCTTCTGCCTCTTGGGAACAGATGATGTTTGTTTGATTTTTTTTTTTTTTGGAAAATAGTTCATAAGCCTCTTACAAAGAATTAATGATTCCTCACATAACTCACTCTCAAAGAGTGCTTTAAAGTTTGCAAAACTTTTTCCTCAGGAGATTCTTACAAGATAAGTATTTGTGAATATCGTCATCCCCACTTAGTAGATGAGAAGTCTGAGGCTTAGTGGAGTTAGGTGAATTCCTTTGCTCAAGATCACCCAGCTAGGAAGTGTCAGAGCTAGACTTGGAGCCCAGGGTAAGTGTTGAGCTGTGATTGGAACTCACTTTTTATGACCCAAAGTCCAGCGCTGATCTTGTTGCCTAATGTGCTAGGCTTCCCTTGTGGCTGCAGAGATGACCTGATAACAATAATTTCCTCATCTGGTCTATCCGTTATCAGCTGTTACCTCTCAGTATCTAGCTTCCCTTCTAAGTTAGACTGGGTCATTATCCGTCTCATATAATTTCTATATAACATATAATATCCATCTAGTATAATATCTATAATATTATATGTAATCATAGGTCTACATATTTATATTTCTATACATTTGTAGACATAAAAATACAAATGCATGTGTTACATTGATATAATAGTTTATACTTCTCAAAATACTTTTAGATACTTCATCTCATTTATCCTAGCAAAATTAGTAAAAAATACAACATAGATGATATTAATTTGTGGTTTTCTAAGTCAATGTATAGCCTTCAAGGATGCTTTTCTATTTCAATTTGGACAAATGAATCTCATTTGGGCCATACTCAGTTTTATGAGCTGTAAGCCACACGAATTTGACAGCTCTGGTGTGCTGCAAACCACTCATTTTAGAAATCAGGACACAGAGACCCAGAAGGTTATGTGATTTGTCTGAAGTCAGACAGATAACCAGTGGCAGATCCAGAATTTTAACCCAAATCCTTTAAATCTAGAATCAAGACGTTTTCCATTGTTCTACCTAACTTGGCTTTTTGGGAGCTCTGTTTCCTTCCTTGTAATACCTGCTTACTCTCTCTAGGAGATGGCAAGGCCCAGGAAGAAAGCTACTTAGTTTAGAATAAAACCTTCTATATTTGTTGACGTCTTTTACAATTTTTAACCACTGGCATTTGCTGACGGGTGATGATGGACTCGAGTCGCAGAATGTAATACATGTTTGTGGACATGGCTAATGTGGGACTCAGTTTTGGTTGATCACACATATTTGTTATAAGGGTGGCTTTTTCTTTCTTCTCTCCCTCCCCCGTTTTCCCAGTGGGAGGGAAAGGCAATAAATAAATGCTTGTGAGTTATTTGTGTTATTAGTTTTTGAGTACTGACTCTGGATGGGAGGGATTTCCATCAAATCCTGTCCATCACTTACTATCTGTTTGACCTTGGGTGGGTTACTCCCTGGTAATCAGTTTTCTTACCTGTAAAATGAAGCGCTAAGCTAAATGACCCTTGAAGTCTCTTCCAGAACCAGATCCTCCAACCATATTTCTTTCTCAATGCATAGATCCCTTTTCAATACCCACAGTGTCCCTAAAGTCTTAGTGCAGTTTTGAGTGGTATTTGGCCACTGTAATATAATAGTGACAAGGTAGAATGATGCAGATAAGTTTGCCTTGGTGGTGACCTTTGGAAATGTCAGCACTCTTGGTAAAGCCTTTGAAGGCTTCCTAAGAAGAGCTGAAGAAGACATGTGAGTAGTGGTGAAGTATTATTTCTCTTCCTTTCAACAAAAGGCCTTTTCCACTTCTGAGAAAGATGGAGAAATCAATTCTGCTGCTGAGAAAATGGAGTTAAAACTTCTAATAATTTCATTTTCTTCTCCCTTGCTCCAAATCTGGCTAAGTGGTCACAAGATGGGGAAGGAACTGACCAAGAAAGCAGTAGGCTACTCTGCCTATTCTGGGTGGGACACAAGCATCTTTTTTTCTTAAATGTTGTCTCTTCTCCAAGTTCAAAGCCAACAGTACAAGTAGGTCATTTGGCTATTTTTTGGAAGGCCTGGGTTCGTTTATTCTTTGAAAAAGCTAAAAAAGTCATAAAAGTAATAATTCTATTTAATCATCTCTAGTGAAGCTTCAGGGCTTGCTCCTGATTGGAACCCTCTTTCTTTAAAACAGAAGGACATCTCTCTTTCCGGGGGGGGGGGAATTGAAACGAAGTTAATAATTAAGTCATACAATTTACATTTGAAATGTGCTGAACTCATAGTACACTTTTTACTAACAGCATAAAGATAATTTATTGCTTAATTTTCTCTTTAAGCACAACTTTTAAAATAACCTTCATTTTTGAAATATGGATTTTCCAGTATGTGTGTGTGTATTTTTTTTTCTTTTGCCAGAGTATTTTTATTTAAGCACTAAAGTAGCAAAGTAGGGAGAGGCATAAAACACATGTTGTTATTTCATTCCATCATGGTAGATGTTTAACTTGCACCTTTAGTTAATTAAATTTCATAGAAAATGAAATTCCTGGGTAATAAAATTAAAATAATTTTAATAGTCATATGTGATTGCAAATCTTGAGTGGTAGAAACTTTGACCCCCAGGCCTTTCATTGCTAACCTAACAAACCATAATCCTTCCATTGGACCCTTTCCCCATCCACCCTGCTTGCCCTCTTATTACCCAGCTTAATTACCACCTCTCCCATAGAGCTTTTCTTAATGCTTACATCCTTCCTAGGAATGGACATACCACTTTGTTTAAACATCTTTTAATTCATGTTCCTAGTGCATGCATATTCTTTAACCTTTTTTTTCCCTATTTGCTCTTTCCTGTGGGCTTCTAATATTCTCGGGTCTCCCTATCCTTAAAAAAAACCCTTCATTTTACCCTACCACCTCCTCGAATGACCTTGCAATAACTGTCTTCTTTTTTTTTTTACAGCCAAATTCATTAAAAAACAAAATCCTCTTGCTCTAATTACTTCAATTCCCTTTCTTCCCACTCACTTCTCAACCTCTTCCAATCTAGCTTCTGACTTCATTGTTCAAATGAACCTACTCTTTTGAACATTACTGGTGATCTCTTCATTGCTAAATCTAATGGTCCATTTTTTAGCATTCATCCTTCTTGACTTGTCAGCATTTTCTTAGACTATTAACCACTCCCTTACTCCCAAAGATTCTCTCTCTTTCTCTGTTTATCCCTGTTTCTTTTTCTCTATTTCTCTGGTTTCTACTCCTACCTGTCTGTCCCTTCTCAGTATCCTTTTCCTTTGTTGACTCATTATTTACTCTTTTACCATGGGGAATGTCCAAGGCTTCATACTGGGTTTATTTCTGTGTCCTTTCTTCATTATCACTTCAGCTCCCATGAAAAATTTAATGATAGATATACTTAAGAATCATACATACATACATAAACACACACATGTATACATATATGATGCTTAATGAGTGACTGATCAATTATATTGTATCTAGTATTACAGTTATCTGGAAACACATCTTATCCACCTTCCCTATAGACTACAAGCTCTATCCAAGTCTTTTTAGGCCTCACAGTGTCCGGCATGTAGCAGACACTCAGTAAATATCTGTTGCATTTTAGTTTGACAATGTTTACAGAATTAATTACTTTAATATATCCTACCAGATTATAATTAAATACCTTCTTTGTCTCTCCAAGGCGTTACTGTACGTGGCATAAAAATAGTATGTGACTTTTTTAATGTTGGAAAACAAAACCTAATTGGTCATATTATTCTTTACTCATAATTCTTCAGGGGCTCCCCACTGCCTAAAATTCAGAATCCTTTGCTTGAGATTCAAGACCCCCCACAACCTAGTACCCCTACCACTCCAGTTTTACTTATTTTACCCTCATTTAGAGATTCTATAGCTCTAGTCAAGCTTTATTCTGCTTTGCAAAATTACTTTCTTATCTTCTTTTCATATTGGCCCCTGTACCTCAGATGCCCTCCTTTCCCCTCAATTTGTTGCATTCTTACACATTCATAGGATTAGGGTCTAGAAATAAAGGGAGCTCAAAGCTCATCTAGTCCAATCCACTCATTTCACAGATGAGGCTGGTTAAGTAAGTTACCCAAGGTCATATACGTTAAGCCCAAGTCAAACGCTATTTCCTCCATGAACCTTTCCTTGGTCAGTAATGAACTTCTCCCCAGGCCTCAAACAGCATTTTGTTCTGCCCCCTTTTAACAGGCTAGTTATGCATATTTGTGTTATCCTTTCATGCTACTATAATTTCCATGAAAGTGGGTATTACATCTTCATTAAATTTTGTAACACCTCTGGTCCTAGGCCAATGCTCTGTATATACTATGTATTTCATCAATATTTGTTCAGTGAATAAATGAATGAGTAGATGAATGAATGAATGAATGAATGAATGAATGCATGCATGAATGAAATGATTCTAGGCAAGGAAAAATGTCCTAAAATTAATGATGTCCAAAAACAAAATGCAGAGTTCCCTTTTATAAGAATTCTCTATGCAGAGGTTGGAGGATCACTTGTCAGGAATGTGGTGGATTGGCCAGACTGGATCACCTCTGCAACCTTCTTCCCGGGTCTGAGAGCATGAAAACAGTAAATGAGCTGGATGATGAAATGGCAAAGCACTCTAGCATCTTTGCCAAGAAAACCCCAGTGGGGTCATGGAGAGTTGGACATGTCTGAAATGACTCAGCAACAAGAACAGCAATATTTTCCAAGCTTATCTGAGTAGTTGAAACCAAATCCTGTAATATTTCATAACCATGAGCTGGGGGATTCTTAAATGACTAGCCGCTGATGAACTGTTGACCACAATCTGGTTAACAGGGTCAAAGACTGAGAACTCACAAAAGCCTTAGAGGTCATCTAGTCTGACCAAGAGGAACCTGAAACTCAGGGTGAGGAAGGAATGTGCTTGAGACTTTGTAGCTCAGAGAGGTGAAGGTGAGGCTCAAATACCAGTTTATGAAAAGTCAGCTTATGGCTCTTTCTACTACCCCTTTGGCTTTGCCAAAACAGACCCCCTTTTCCCACTCAGACAGTTCTGCTTGCCATGATTTCAGAGCCCTTATCTTCCTTCCATTCCAGTCCATTCCCATTGGTTTTGCTGAATGGGCTGCTTCCTCTCCCCCCTCTCCAGCCATTACCTCCTTGATTCTACTCTCCTTCTCATAATATCCCACATCATATCTGCAAACAGTTTTATTGGACAAGTCTTGGACATGACCTTTTCTGTCCCTGGTGAGACTCCTCTTTCCTACCCCTAACACTTCTGGGCTCTCCATGGGACACAATGGCATTGGCCATAAGAGCAAGACCTTAGGCCTTACCTGATTATCGCTCTTGAAACATTTGTCAAAGTCCACCAATGAGTTTCGGTTCTGAAACCACAAGGGATGACATGTGAAAATGAAATGAATGACATGAAGACAATTGTAATAAGTGAATTGAAGAGGGACCTCCCAGCCTTACCGGCATGGCTGCTGCAAAACGCTCTTCAAAGTCATCAAAGGACTGACCATTCTGGAACTGGAAGGCATGATGAATGGACATGAAATGAGACATACCATGACATGAATTTATGAGGAAGATGAGGATGTTGTCTGTGATCTCTGGCCCCCTTCAAGTGGTAAGAATACTGATACTATCAGCTAACGTTTACCTAGAACATTATGCCACTTGACCTTCCAAATCACAATAGATAATAATGAAAATAAATACTTTGTTCCGTGCTTTAATGTTTGTATTCCTCACAATGACCCCATATGGCAGCTAGCACATATTATTAGCCCCATTTTACAGACTGTGGCAATGAGGCTTGAGGAGGTTCAGTGAAAATGCTGTGAATTAGAACCTTGAACATGGATGGTTAGGAGAACAGTGAAGTGAGTTATAGATACACATAAAAGTGTTATATATGTTTTGGTTAAAGTACAAACTCTTGTGTTGGTTATCATTAGCTAGCTAATCTTAATACAAGCTAGAGATATCTTTAAAGAATAAATCTGAATTTGAATTTCATCATCTCCAAATTAGCTTGGTTAAAATGCAACAGAAATTCAAGTGCATTGGTGACCCCACTACTGAGAAAATTAGCTGAGTGGCTATCTACTTGTCCAAAGTACTTGGTGAAGGCCTGTCTCAGAGCTAATTGAATTTGATTAAATACCTGATTAACAACTGGTTTCTACGATTGTACACAGTTTTCAAGAGCCAGGCTAAGTTCACTCTTTTTAAAAGTAAGCACCTGGTTATAGTCAGAAGGCATCACTTTTTTTTATTCTTTACAAGGTCAAATATTCACCTGAACTTTCTGGTGATTATGAAGAACAGGTGATTAATCCTGGCACTAGATGGACTAAGGTTTGGACAGAAATAAGAGATGATTTCTGAATGAAGGGTATGGTGGTGGCAGCTGTCTGGCTACAGCTAATTTGGCTGAAGGGGGAACATGAACAGAGGCTGAGCAGCATAGTCAATGGAGAGCTGCTCTTGGAACCTAGATGACCAGGTTTCAAGTACTGCCCCTGCTATGTGCAAGGTCTGTGAACAGGGCCATCGTCAAGCGGATTAACCTCTGTGTTCACTCTCCAAGAATAAGTTTACAAATGAGCTGGCAGGGCCTAGCGCAGCACTAGGCCATCATCATCCTTGTCGTCTTTGTTGTTCAATCATTTCAGCTGTGTCCAACTTTTCATGACCCCATTTGGGGTTTTCTTTGCAAAGACACTGGAGTGGTTTGCCAGCCTTCTTTAGATCATTTACAGATAAGGAAACTGAGGCAGACAGGGTGAAGTGACTTGCTCAGGTCACACAGCTAGCAAGTATCTGAAATATTTATTAAGCACCTACTGTATGCCAGGGCTCCACATGGATGCTCCCATTTTAATGAGTAAGGAAACCTGCAAATTATGGTGTTCATATAAAATATATACAGAGCAAGTGGGAGATCCACTCAGAAGGGAAGGAAGAAGGAATGGCTTCTGGTACAAGGTGGGATCTAAGCTGAGTCTTTAAGGAAGCCAGAGAAACTCAGAGGCAGAAATGAGGACAGAGAGCATGCCAGGCATAGGAAACCCAGTAAAAAGGCCCAGACCTGGGAGAAGGCCAGAGCTGTCGTTTCATAGAGTAGGTAGATGGATATAAAATTGGGAAGGGAGAAAAGGGCCAGGTTATAAAAGGCTTTACAAGTCCAAGTATTTTATATGTATCTTGGAGGTAATAGGGAACCACTGGAATTTTGGGGGCAATGGAGTGATGAATATTTAGCCTCGCTATACCTCAGTTTCCTAATCTGTAAAATGAAGGGGTAGGATTAGCTGGTCTCTGAGGTCTCTCCCTTCTTTACCTGGATAATCCGACAATTACAGCATGTCTCGGTCAGATATCACAGAGGGGATTCATGTATTCTGCAAGGGGTGAAAGCAGATGGGCTCTGAGCTCCTAGAGGCCTCTCACTCAATGATTCAGCCATATTAATTTTCTTTACTTTACGGGATGGCAGAAGGCACTGTATAAGCTGAATTAATGCACTGGGGGCTTGCTTTCTGGTTTTGGAGGGACACCGTCTTTGTATCATCTACTTGCCAGACTGTGGTAGCTTCTTATTAGGTCTAAACACCCTCCTCCTCCCCACCCCCTGAGATAATATTTGTAAAGCCTTGGCCTAATGCCTGGTACACAGTAGGCAATTAATAAATGTTTGTTCCGCTTCCCACCCCTCCAATCCATATTTGAATACAGTTCCCATAATACTCTTCCCTCTGCTTAGATCCAGTCTCAAATATCTTTAGGGACCCTTTATTGTCCACAGAATAAAGGTCAGACTTGTTTGCTGGCCATTCGATGCCTCCATACCCTGGCCCCTTTCCAGGCTTCTCAGGCTCTCCCTGGCTGCAGATTCTCTGTGACAGCCAAGCGTAAAGGCTACTCCACCCAGACAAAAGTGGCAATTCGCTGTTCTCATGCCCTGGCTTTGGTTCGTACCTTTCTGAATAATGTGTCACATATTATTGCATGTTCCTTATCCCGCCACTAGAATGTGAACTCCATAAAAGTGGGCACCTTGTTTTATCTAAACTCTTTATCACTCCCAGGACCTTGCACGCTGATTTTGTACACAGTAGGCGCTTAATAATGCTTGCTTGTTTGCTGAATGAATGAAGAGGTAAATTATATTCCAGACTGTGCCTTAAAAGTTAAGTGTATGCCTTCATAACCTTTGTGAATTTATTCTTTCCTATGGATTTATGAGTTAGCCTCCCCAGATGGGCTCTAGATCATAGCTTTTAATAAAAAAAAAAAACATTTTAGTGTCCAAAATCTCATTATGTGTGTCCAATGTAAAAAAGAAAATAGCTATACAACATGATTGATGATTTAAATAAATTTGACAAACGCCCTGCGGTTCTCATAAACAACAACAATAACAAATCATATTCCTGCTGGTGAAAATACGGACGGCTACCTTGCGGAGGCATGAGACTGTCACTCCCCAAGAAGATATCAGTGTGTTCAATTCAGTTCAATTCAGCAAGTGATAATAAATGATATTCATATCGCACATTAAAGTCTGCAAAGTATTGTTTAGACATTACCTCACTTGGACCCTGCAACAGCTTGATAAGGGAGGTGTCACAGTTAGGGTTATTTTACACATGGGGAAAATTGACATGCTCAGAGTCACACGGCTTCTATCAAGGTAGAATTTGAATGCGGGGTCTTTCCAATGCTGAGTTGAGCCAGTCCTCTGTCCATTTTCCTGTGCTGCTTCTAATTGAACAAAGAAGTCACACCCTAGTGAAGAATTATCTCCTTGGAGGAATCAGAGATGTTTGCTCAGTCTCCTCCAGTCAAGAGCCAGCACTCACTTTCCTAGGTCTTGTCAGAGAAAGGATGGGAATGAGTGTTTCTAGCAAGCTAGAGAATGATGACAGACAGATGGGCCAAATGGAGGAAAGGCATGAATAACTGATTTCTGTCTATATAATATCTCAGAAAACAAAAGACAAAAACCTCAAAGCTTTCCAGTTGCTTGACTTCCTTCCAAGGTGTCAGATGTTGCCTATAAATATTCTCTCTCATTGTTGCATCTTACTCTTGAAGTGACTGGTTAACTTTCCTTTTCCCAAACCCAAAGTTTTCCTTTTATTCTCTGGCCTCTCCTGATTCTAGTGAACTTTCTCATTTGGCCCTGCATGCACATACAGGCTTTATTGCCATCATCTATGCAGTCCTTCTATTTTCCAGCGTATAGCACAGTACTCCCATTCCAATTTTTCATCACATCTTGCCTAGACTAGTGCAAGAGTCTCCTAATTGTATTCTCAGCCTCAGAGAGGATGCTTTCTCTGGCTACTTTGTCTCTCTCCTCTCCAGCCATTCTCCACACAGCTGACAAAGGAAGCATTCCACAGTTCTGGTGAGATGACACTGGCCCTCTGCTCCAGAAGATTCCCGGGCTCCCTACTGCCTTTAGGACAAGTATTCTGAACCTTGTGTATGTGTCATGAACCCCTCTGGCAGTCTGGAGAAATCTATGGACCCCTTCTCTGAATCATGTTCTGAAATGCATAAAATGAAATGCATAAGATTCCAAGAAAGAGCACTTACCTTGAAATAAAGAAATCCAGATTTTTTAAAGGCTCAAATGAGATAATGAATGTAAAGAAATTTGCAAAACAAAGCTCTTTAAAGTGTGATTATTTTCCTTAAATTTACTATTATCTTCCTCTGAACCATATCTGAGTATGGAAGACTTGAGTTCAAATTCTGCTTCAGGTCTAGGAAGTCACTTAACCGCCTTTGGCCTCAATTTCTTCATCTGTAAAATGGGGATAATAATAGAACCTATCTCGTATGGTTGTTTCGAGGATCAAATGAAATGAAGTGTGCACTAAGACTTTGGGATGACCCATGTATGTAAAGCATTCTGCAAAGCTTCGAGCGCCTTATAAATCCTAGGGATTATAGTTGTTGCTAAGTAGAAAAACCGGAATACTAGACTTGGAATCAAGAAGACATCAATCCAGACAATGCCTCGGACATTTATCAGCTGTGCCATCCTCAGCAAGTCACTCAACCTGATTTGGCCTCAGTTTCCCTATCTGTTAAAGAGGAGGTTGCATTTGATGACCTGTAAGGTCCCTTCTAGCCCTAAGACTATGATCCTATCATCTGACCAGTCACCACGCCTGCTATGTGCCAGCCACTGTAGAAACAGAGACAAAGACGAAGCAGTCCCTGCTCTTGAGGCGTTTCTATCCCATTGGAGAACAATGGGAAAGAGCAATGGATTTGGGCCGGTGGACCCAGGCATGTAGAAGCATGGATTTAGATATGAAAGGGACCTCACTGGCCAGCTCTTCCAACCTCCTGAGCATCAGAGGTAGGGAACCCAAGTCTTCTGCCTCCAAAGTCTCCCAGCCCTTCTATTCCCTCCCTCTGTGACCTACATAAATCACTCTTGGCCGCATTTTTTTTTTATCGGTAAAACAAGATAGATGTTTTCTGAAACCCCTTCCAACTTTAAATCGGTGAAAATATGAAGCTATGAATCCCTAAAGCAATGACATATTTCACTCTGTATTCTTTAAATGAGAGGTAGCTTGAATCCTCTGCTAGACATTAGGCAAATTTGGAAATTTTGTCTTCGTTGTGCTGGAAGGGGAATAAAAGCCTGAGTTGATGCTTAGAAGCAAGCCTTTCCTTGGAGAACAACGAAGGGTATGGTGGTGGCAGCTGTCTGGCTACAGCTAATTTGGCTGAAGGGGGAACATGAGCAGAGGCTGAGCAGTGCAGTCAATGGAGAGCTGCTCTTGGAATCTGGATGACCAGGTTTCAAGTGCTGCCCCTGATCCGTACAAGGTCGGTGAACAGGGCCATCGTCAAGCGGATTAACCTCTGTGTTCACTCTCCAAGACTAAGTTTGCAAATGAGCTGGCAGGGCCTAGCACAGCTCTAGGCCATCATCATCCTTGTTTTTGTTGTTCAGTCATTTCAGTTGTGTCCAACTTTTCGTGACCCCATTTAGGGTTTTCTTTGCAAAGACACTGGAGTGGTTTGCCAGCCTTCTTTAGATCATTTTACAGACGAGGAAACTGAGGCAGACAGGATGAAGTGACTCGCTCAGGTCACAGAGCTAGCAAGTGTCTGAAGCCAGATCTAAACTCAGGAAGATGAGCCTTCTTGACTTCAGGCCTGGTGCTCTATCAACTGTGCCACCTAGCTGCCCTCTACAACATCATATTTACATAGCACTTTAAATTTTGCAAAGCGTTTTACATATGTCATCTCATTTAATCCTCACAACAACCCTGGGAGGCCTTATGGTTATACCTATTTTATAGATGAAGAAACTGAGGCTGAGAGAGGGTAAGTGACCTCTCAGTCAGACAGATGGTGTTTGTGGTAGGACTCAACTTAGGTCATCCTGACTCAGTGACACATATTAAATGCTTGTTGACTGACCCATTTATGCTTAATAAATGCTTGTCACCCGATTCATTAATTTATTGATGAACATTCGGCACTTTGCAAAACACTAAAAAAAATCTGGCACTGGTCCTATCTATGAAAAGTTTGGGAAGCTCAAACCACCATGGAGTGGTATTGGCTGCTATCAATGGGATGAGAATATTTGCACACCACTCCCTTGGAAGAGTCTGTGCAAACAGAGGAGAGGGGGGCCCTCCCTTCTCTCTGCAATACTTTTCTGGGAAAGGATGGTATGGCAGCCCAGATGGCCTTCAAGCACCAATAAGAAATATTGGATGGAGGTAAAACTGAGCCTGGGGAGGTGCAGGCAGACGCTGAAATTGGAGCACATTGGAGGAAATTATACATGGAGGGATGTGACATCAAAGGGAAAACCGTGTGAGGACAGATCTGCCGGCTGCTCTGACAGCCGTTCTAGGCCACATATTTTTTGATCGTGATTCCCCCACCCTTCCCTGTTGGAATTTGTTTGTTAAGCTGCCGTGCATTGGAACCTAATGGAAAGAACCCTCTGTGGCCTGGAATCCAGAGACTTGGGTCCCACCTTATTGTGCAACCTTAGGCAACTCACTTCCAATGGCTGAAGCTTGGCTGCCTCATCTGTACTATGGAGATAACAACTCCCATTCCACTTTCCTCCCATGGTTGCTCTGACGACCCAATGACAGAACAGATGGGTGAATGCTTTTGAAGAGTTAAAAGCACTGCACAAAATTAGGAGATTATTATGATCTCCTAACATGGTACACTTCTCGTTCAGCACTATGGATGACTATAAAAGCCCACTGCTCTGCTACTTGTTAGGATTCACGCTTCAGGATGACCTCTGGGGACCCTTCGAATAATGTGAAGTTTCTGTGATACTAGCAAATGGCACAAATCATAACATAGCATAACATTTTCAACTCTGAAGTGACATCTGAATGATTGACTTCATAAATTCTCAAATATATTCCTACAGATAGATCTGTGAAGTGGCTCATCCTTTTGGAAGTTCTATCTGACAGCTTAAATCATCTATCCCCACCTGGCTGTCCCACGTGTCTCCCCTCCACAGATCAATACAGGTGGTCCACTCAACATGTTGGAAGCATTCCTTGTTTTTCCTTGACATTGTGAAGTCACCAGGGGAGTATTGAATTGGATTAATTATTTAAAATGTTCTGCCTCTGTTTCAGAGAAAGGTCCATGGTTGAAAGCATACCACAATTATTCAGAGCTATGTGCAGAGGCATCAATCATTGGATCATAGAATTAGAGTTAGAAGGGACCTCAGAGGCTACCTATTCCAACCCCTTCCTTTTACACATAAAGAAACTGAATCTCAGAGAAATCAGGTGACTTCAACTGGAAGGTCATAAATTTGGAGCCAGAAGGGATGTAGAAGTCATTAGGTCAAATATCTTCATTTTAGAAAGGAAGAAAGATACAGAGAGGTCTGGTGACTTATAATCATAAATTTGGAGCTGGAAGGGAACTTGGATTCCATTAAATTCAACTTTCTCATTTAACAGATGAGGAAACTGAGGCAAAAAAAGCTAAGTGATTTGGCTGCAGTCACACAGCTAGTAAGTATCTGGGACAGGATTTGAACTGAGGCTTTCCTGACTCTAGGTCCAGTTTTCTCTCCATTATGCTTTCTATTCATCCAGATCACAGAGCTAGTAAGTGGTGGGAGAAGGTTCTCCCTCAATGGAGATCTCGAAGAGGAATTTCAATGACTATTTGCCAGGCTGGAACAGATGGTCACTCTGAGGTTTTATAGAATCCTATCAAAGAATTCCTTTTCCTTTTCTTGTTCATGTGACTCAGAACCAACTAAATTTTCTTGTTATTTCATGAAAATGGTAATGTTATTGTGTCTCATTATTATGTATACTATATTCTTATTCTCATCCTGTGAGGTAGGCAATTGAAGAACAACTAGGCCCATTTCGTGGATGTCAAAGCAGTCTCAAAGATGTAAAGTTATTTATCCAAGGTCACATAGCTATTAACTCTTGGAAGTAAGGATTGGACCCCCTAATCTTCTCACTCCTCTGAACTCTGTTTGATGAACTGTTTAAAGCTTTTAGGAATCATTTATTAGGCTAATAATTCACTGTGGAGTCTGTGAATATACATATTTGGTTATGCTATTCATGAAGTGTTTGGTTAATGGCCAGCTTGGAGCAGTAAGATGATGCCAGGCATTCCAACAGGGCTCTTTGATTTTTCTGAACTCCAGTATTGGTGACGGAGACAAACTTTTAACTCCTCTCCCTGGTGAACAGTACCACTAATCAAGCATTTCTGTTTCCTCTAGGAAGGATGAGTTCTCTCTGTTTTTAAAGTCTGGAATCTTTAGCCTGAGAAGCACCTCATAAGGCAACATGTTCACCCCGTGCTTGAAGCATGAATCATCTCTAAAATGTTCCTGACCAATGATCACACTGTCTCACTTGAATATCTTTAGGGACAGAGAGCTCACTACATATCCAGGAGCCTTCTTCATTGTAAGGCAGCTTAGGCCACCTGTTGGATAGTTCTTCCTTATATTATGCTGAAAGTTTCTTCTCTGTGTCTTCAATAAGATATTAAGAAGCACTGAAGGAAGGTTGGAGGAGAAAAAAAAGCCTTAGTATTGAGAAATCAATCAACAAGCATTTAGTAGGTGCCTACTGTATGCCAGTTATGGTGGTACTTTGGATACAATGACCACAAAGAAAAAAAAATCACTTAAACTCTGAGAAAAGAAAGATTTAGCAATTAACTGAGGAAATGCTTCTTTGTAGCTTTGATCAAAGTACCAATACAGACTTCAAATGGAGTAACCCTGAGCCCAGAGCAGAAAGGACTCAGTAAAACAGAGAGAGGTCCACTGACCACGGAAAACCTGTAAGAAATCTCTACTAGAATTCAGAGAACATTTTTTTTAAAGAAATTGATGCAGAGTAAGTTAAGCAAAGGAAGAGAAAAATATACCCAATGACATTCAGGTAAATGAAAAATTATTAAGAGGAAGCTAAACCCTGAGTAGCTGAAATGCCAATAATGGTTCTCTCAGACAAGTATTGAAACATATACTTCTCCTCTTGAAAGAAAGGTGGGGTACCACTGGGGCAGAATGCTGCACACATTGTCAATCTGCAAAGTTCTTTTTCTCTGGTATCAGAGAGGGTTAGAAAGGTCATATGATGTAGACAGAGAACTAGTCTCAGAGTTAGGAAGACCAGGGTTCAAGTCCTATCTCATGACATATACCCCTAGACAAATCATGTAATCTCAGGGTGCTAAACAGCTTCCTAAGGCTCTAAGTTGTAAAGTATTGATTTATACCAGTAGAGGGATTTTGGTCACCTGGGAGGCCCCTTCACTGATGAAATCATAGGTGCAGTTTAAGAAAAACAAAGTTCAATTTAGAGGTGGTGGAGGAGGGAGGGATTTCCAATAATCACTGGGACTTTTTTTTAAAGCTTTTCAGGTGGATTTTTTTTCCCATTTAAATACCTGTAGTCACCCAAACTGAAAGTAATTTGTGCCTACACTTACATGAATTGTATATGTTTTTATTTGTACACATTTTGTTCCATATAGAATATAAGCTCCTTGAGGGTAGGGCATGGTTTGTATTTTTCTTTCTATCTCTAGCACCATATCTGGCCCAAGACAGCTAGGTGACCCAGTGGGTAGATCCCTGGACCTGGAATTACAAAGAGCTGAGGTCAAACGCAATCTCAGACACTTACCCTGGTCAAGTCACTTAACCATTGCCTGCCTCAGTTTTCTTCAGCTGTAAAACTGGGATAATAATGCAATAATACCTATCTCCCAAGGTTGTCTTGAAGATCATTAAATAAATAAATAAATAAATGAGATATATTTGTAAAGTACTGTGCAAACCTTCAAGTACATTATACATGCCTTCCTTCCTTCCTTCTCTTTTCATCTCTCTTTCTTTTTCTCTCTTTCTTATTAGATGCTTAATACAGGCTTCTTGACTTACTTATTAATGATGAAGCCACTTTCTACCATGCATTGGTTGGAGTGAACTGTGGTTATGACGAAGAACCCTTATGATGATGATAATAATAGTTAACATTTACAGTGTCTACTGCGTGTCAGGCACTATTTACTAAGCTTTACTATTATCTTCTCATTTGAGTCTCATAGCAGCACCAGGAGGGAGGTGCTATAATGATCCCCATTTTAGAGATGAGGAAACTGAGGCAACAGAGTTAAGTGACTTGCCCAGAGTCACATAGCTAGTATCTGAGGCTGGATTTGAACTCAGGTCTTCCTGATTCTGGGTCCACTCTCTATCCATTGTACCACCTCGCTGTCCTAAATGATGAAGGCTACAGGTGAGAGAGTGTGGAGCCCCATTGGTAGCTGCCTGCCTAAGTGGACAGTCACAGGCCACATATCCATTGTCACCTCTCATGCTTGTCCTCCTGCCTGGTAGGGCTGCCTCCATTCCATTGAACAGGTACATGTCCCCCCCTATTGACAAGGAGGAGAGAGTCTGGAACACCTCTGGTGTCAGGGAAGAAACATAAATAAGTGAGGCTGTGATTAAAAAAGATGGGGGGGGGAACCCAGACATTCAGATGACAGCTTGCCAAGATGGAGTAAGACTAGCAATAAGGAAAGTTGGATTGCCAAGCTACTGGAGACCAACAAGGTGATATGCTGACAGAGCTGTATGATAGATGAGGAAAGGGGGCCGGCTGGGGAGAAAGGCCTCTCAGAAGGCCGAGTCTGTGCACCTAGAACAGCAGAGATCTTTCCTGGCCTGCAAGAGAACATAAGCTGCAGAGAGCTTCTCAGGACTCTGGCTTTCCATGCTGTTGCCTTTAAGAGGCTGGCTATTCTACCCAACCCAAAGGAGGCCTCAGGCTGTTCCAATTTGCCACCTGATGACTTGTCTCAGAAGTCCTGCCTTTCTAGGACCCCATTCATCTTCTCTGCCATAGCCCACTGCCCATCACTGGGCATCAGTCCCTTAGATGGTGAGAAGGAGTGAGCTCGGCCAGGACCATCAGACATGCAGACCTAGGCTGAGTCTCCAATAGAGATTTGTCATCGCTCAGAGCCCCCTGTTCTGCTATATACACTGTGCCTGTCTGGGGTCTGCAGTCAGTCACTCAGTCAGTCAACAAGCATCTGGACTCAGTGCTAAGGATACAGAGACAAAAAGTGAACTAATTCTTCTCCACAGGGAGCTTGAATAATTAGCTCCATACAGAGCATGTAATGGTCATTTGAAAGAAGAAGGTTTGAGTGGCTGGGGAAGTACCGAAGCAGGACATTGGAATCACATATGGAACTAAGGCCCCTCCACACTTGACCTAAGGATGACCCAAATAGGCAGACAAGCTGAGGAGCGCCAACCCTACAGCTGCCATTGTCCACTCCCTCACTTCACCTGTCTTTTCTGCTTACCATCACCACAGTCCAGCTGGGGCCTCTGACTGTCCACCTAGGCAGGCAAATGTTTCCCCCATCTGGCCTCCTTAAATGTCCTGGATAATGACAGTCCCGAGTAGAAGCCAAGTCCTTTCTAGATTTTACACTACATTTGCTAAGGCCATGTTCTAAGGTCCCTTCCATCTCTAACAGTCTCTTCTAGTGTTCTATGTTTTAAAGTCTTTTCCAGCTCTGATATTCTGTATTCTATCATTCTGTGTTCCCAGGTGCCTCTGGGCTCTGACATTCTGGGTTCTAACATCCATGTTCTAAGGTTCCTCTGGGATCTGACATTCTGGGTTCTAACATCTCATGTTCTAAGGTCCCTCTGGGATCTGACATTCTGGGTTCTAACATCTCATGTTCTAAGATCCCTTTGGGCTCTGACATTCTGGGTTCTAACATCTCATGTTCTAAGGGCCCTTTGGGCTCTGACCTTCTGGGTTCTAATATCTCATGTTCTAAGATCCCTTTGGGCTCTGAGATTCTTGATTCTAATATCCCATGTTCTAAGGGCCCTTTCCAGCTCTAATTCTCTATTCTAACATCTCATGATTTAAGAGCCTTTCCAGCTCTGACAGCTTCTGTTCTAACATTCTATATTCTAAGATTCTCTTTAGTTTCAATATTCTATGTTCCAAAGGCTCTTCCTACTCTGACATTCTCTGTATTAATATTCCGTGTTCTAAGAACCTTCTGGCTCTAACATTCTTTGTTCTAAGATTCCCTCTCACTCTAACACTCTGTTTTAACATCACATGTTCTAAATGCTTTTCCAGCTCTGACACTGTTCCTAACACTTTGTGTTCTAAAGGCCATTCTGGCTCTAAAATTCTCTGTTCTAATATTCCCTTCTAGGGCCACTAGGTGGTGCCATAGAGCATAGAGTGCTGGGTCTGGAGTTGTGGAAGACTCATCTCCCAGAGTTCAAATCCAGCCTCAGACACTTGCTAGTTGTGTGACCCTGGCAAGTCACTTAATCCTGTTTGCCTCAGTTTCCTCACATGCAAAATGAGCTGGAGAAGGAAATGGCAAACCACTCCTGCATCTTTGCCAAGAAAACCCCAAAATGAAGTCAGGAAGAATCAGATGTGACTGAAATAACTGAGAAAAAACAACCAAGATGCCCTTCAGCATGAATACTCTCTTCTAACCTCCCATGTTTAAGGGCTCTTCCAGCTCTCATGCCCTGGTGCTGATAGTGACGATGACTCCATGCTGCATTGTGGCCCAGCTGTGGCATGTTGCTTTTGGTGTGTCCACCCCAGGGGAATGCCCAGACTGCATCATGCAGAGCTGCTGCTTTTCTGTCCCTAGACCTCTCTGGACCATTCAAAGGCGCTCACTGGCTGTGGCCCAGGCTTCTTCAGTTCCCCATCTCTCATTTGTCTGTCCTGCACACTTCCTCTCGCTGGCCTGCTCTGGTTAACTTAGTTCTCTTTCTGCTTGTGACTGCTCCCTTTGTTTTGATGAATGACCTCTCCCTGTTCCTGCAGTCCAGTCTCCTGCTGACTTTACTTAACTCACTGTGGCAGTTACACGAGATTCTCAGGTTCAGACCTTAGCCTCCCTCCAGGACCAGTGAGTGATTAAGCCCACCCCAGTCTCCTGTTATGCTTCAGCCCAGCTCTGGCTGCACTCCAAATCACAGAACCAAGAATTTCAGAATGAAAAGGAAGCTCCAAGGTCAATTAGGTTAACCTGTACCTGAATGACAATCCCCTCTATGACACACCTAAGACGTGGTCCCCCTGTGGTCTTTGCTTGGAGACTCCACTGTAGGGAGACTTCTTCCTGCCTCCTCAGGCAGCCTGCTTCACTCAGGGACTATGCTCATTGTTAGGGAGTTTCTGACATCTAGACTTGGTGTGTCTCTGTAATTCCACCCAATATGCTTCATTCTGGCCTCTGTAGCCAAGAAGAACAGGTCTAGCCCATCATTCAAAGCAGAACTTTTCAAATACTTAAAGAGATCTAACATGTCTCCCTTGAGTCTTTGCTGGTTAAATGGCCCATTTCCTTCAATGATACTTATGTGGTATGAATGTAAGGTCCTTCACTATTGTGGTTGCCCTTCTTGGACACTTTCCAACTTACCAGGGATGCCTAGTTTTAGCTCAGCTTGCTCTGTTTTCCAAGTAACTTAGAAAATTAATAATAATAATGACAAATATATTAAAATATTTCTTAAAATACTGGCTTTAGAGTTGGAAGCATTTTTACAGACTAGGAAATTGAAGCTCTGAAGTTGTGACTTGTCCACAGTCATATAACTAAAAAGTGATGGGGGGCAGGGTTTGAATTTAGGTCCTCAGACTCTTAAGTCAGTACACTTTCCATTGTACCACACTGCCCTGATTCTATCTGGGCAGGGCTGTGAATGCCATAGCCAACTCATTTCTTTATTTCAAAAGAGCATTCATTCATCTTTTCCTTCTTCTTTTTTAAACCAGAGTTTGTTCATTATTCTTCTGCAACCTCTAATAATGGCAGTTACGGAGAAAGAGAAAGCCATAATGCGATGATTTATGTAGAAAAGGCAAATTACTGTACCAAGAGAGAAGGGGTGTCAGCATCGATGGATATTTATGTGAAAACTCTATATTAGAGCCATGCTCGTTAGTGCTGTTGTAGTTAAGGCTCTGTGAATGTTAATGATCTGTATTAAAGGAGTAATGACAGACTCTTAGCAGCAGCAGTGGTTAGCAGACACCTCAGCATCACATTTTCTTTCAAAGGAACAGATCTCCAAGCAAAGTGATTTATGTCCAAGGAAGGTATATGAATATGTCAGTGCACCTGCATCTGGGGGCAGGGGAGTTGGGAACAGGGAGTGCTGAAGGCTTGGGTAATGTGACAGCCAAATAGCATTGGAATAAATGGATAGAAGGACATTTTTTAAGGTTTGAAATGAAGTTGGGTAGGATTCAGGGAAGGTGGGCAGATATTGTCCCTCATGCAGACAAATGGATTTAACTTGGCAGAAGAAGGTGCTGTAGCCTTCTGGGAGGAAGTGGAAGGCAGATAGATAGAGAGGAAAGATCTTGGCTTTAGTTCAGAGACACCTGGCCTACCTCATTCTACCCCTTTGCCTCTTGGATCCATAACCTGAACTGGCTTCTTACTTTCTTATTAATTCAAGAATATACCAGAGGGGCAGCTAGATGGCACAGTGCATACAGCATCACCAGGTCTGGAGTCAGGAGGACCTGAGTTCAAATTTGGCCTCAGATACTTGATACTTACTAGCTATGTGACCCTGGGCAAGTCATTTAAACCCGCTGCCTCACAAAAAAAAAAAGAGTGGGGAAAGGACAGATGTCCACAAGATAGGTATAATGGACACCTAGATGAGATGTGAAACACTATATGGTCCAAGGCCAGCTGCATACAGCAGCCTTGGTGAGTCTTTACTACCGATTAGGCTAAGCGAAAGCCAAGGTGGGAATTCTGGAGGCGAATGGGTTTACTCCTCCAGGGTAGGACACCTGGAGGTTTGGGTTCACAGGAGCATGTAGCAGTAAGGTAGACTTCAAGATGATGGCCAGGGGACACAGAAAGAAAATTGCAGCAGCCAAGCCAGAAATCAAACAGCATTCTCATCTCTGAGAAGACAGGGAGGAAAGACATATCTGAAGGACTGTCCAAGGCAGCGGTGAGAGGACCTGCTTATTTTCATGATGCTCTTTGATAGGAACCTACGAACATGTGATCTCTTAAGGGCTCGATTGGCTCTTGAACTTATGACTCTGTTACTGGGAGGGACAGAGGGGATGTCGAGGGATATTTAAGCCCTGGACTCTGGCATCACAAGACTGGGTTTTGAGAATCAGGTCTGCACTCACTGGCTGCACAAATTTGAGCAAGTTGCTTCATTTCTCTGAGCTTTAGTCTCCTCAAATGACAAACAGGGATCAGAGATCTAAGAATGTCCCCAGAAGCCATTGAGTTCAACAGCCAATGCATAGATTTGACACTGACATCCTTTGTCCCCTCTGTCCCTATGTAAGCATGCCACCAGGCTCATAGACATAACCAATAGTCTACATTCTTGTTTAAACAGTGCTTTGGATTTGGGGGAAATGAGTGAAGGAAACCACCTGAGTGATTTCAGCTCATCTTTCTGAGTTAGGAGACAGCTTCATTTTCTTTCCTGAACCAGGACTGGAGAAAAACACAACTGGTATCACTCAACAGAATAAGGTGACCACTCCAAATTTAGGTAGTGAATCAAGGATGAAGAAGAAGATAGAATGGACTGGTACTGTTCTGCTAGAGAAGTCCAACAAGAGTTTGTCATTCAAATCTCTTCACACATTTTCTAGGCTTATTTCAGAAACACTCTAGGCCAGTCAGTCAGTAAGTAAATAGTTATTAAGTGCCTTACTATATGCCTGGCATTGTGCCAAGTGCAGGGAATAGGCAAAAAAAGGTCCCTATTCTCAAGAAGTTCACAGTCTGAAGGGAGAGATAATATGCAAACAACCCTGTACAAACAAGCTATTAAGAGGATGAATTTGAGAAAATCGACAGAGAGAAGGTACTAGCATTAAGAGGGATCAGAACAGACTTCTTATGGAAGGTGAGATTTTATCTGGGAATTGAAGGAAGCCAGGGAAGCCAGGAGGTGGAGATGAGGAAGGAGAGTGTTCCAGGCAGGAGGATGGCCAATGAAAACGCTTGGAGTCTAAACCAGCCTAATTGCTATTCTCTGATCTTAGTATTCATTCTCCCATCTCTATGCCTTTGATTAGACCAGCTTCCATGCCTGCAATATACTCCCTCTTCAGCTCTGTCTCTTGGAATCCCAGATTTCCTTCAAGGCTAAGCTTATGTGCCACCTCTTAAGGGAAGTCATTCCTGATCCCCGTTGGCTGTTAGCACCCTCTGGCTCCACAAATAATCACATCTATAGTTATTGGTGTTTCCTGTTGGTCAGTCATTTCAGTCATGCCCTACTCTTCATGATCCCATTCGGAGTTTTCTTGGCAAAGATACTAAAATGGTCTGCTATCTCCTTCTCCAGCTCATTTTACATATGCGCACCAATATCTAGCTGCCTTAGTTATTGGTGTTCATGCTTTGTATTCTAGTAGCATTAACATCGCACAGTGACTATTTTGGTTTTTTGTCTCTGTGTCCCCAGTGCTTAATAAATGTTTGCTGGATTGTGTCATTTACATTTTTTAAAGTGAGGAAAATGAGTCAGTGAGTAAACAAGCATTTATTAAACACTCATTGTATAAGAGGCACTTTGCCAAGCCCTGAGAATACAAGGAAATGCAAAAGAAAAAATGGTCATAATCCTTAAGAAGCTCCCATTCTAATGGGAGGACAGAACATGTAAATAAACTGATACATAGGATATCTATCATCCACCTATCTATCTATCTATGTATCTATGTATCTATCTACCTATCTATCTATCTATCTATCTAGTAGATGGAATCTAATCTCAGAGAGAAGGCAGTAGCAAGGTGAGGGTGCTCTTGGAAAGGTCTCCTGCAGATGGTGAGCAGAATCTTGAAGGAAGTCAGGGAAGCCAGGAAACAAAGGGGGCAATGGAGAAGATTCCAGGCATATGGGACAATGAGGGAAAAGGCACAGGGTTGGAAATGAATGTTCTTAGAGAGAAAAGTGACTAGTCTAGGATGAAAGAGCTATTGTATATCTCAGGCAGAATTTGAACCCTGGTCTTCTAAAATCCAAGTGGAAAACTCTTTCCACTGCACCATTTTTGCCTCTGGAGACACACTTATCAGAAATACTCTAACACTGGTTTGTAGCTAGAAATGCCCTCTAAGGACCCTGCCAAAGCAAGAATTTTAGGGTTATAAGATTTCCCTTCGGGGCCAATTTTTGAAAGCATGGGACATCATGTATTTAAGGGACAATAGTTCTTCCAAAGTTCCTTCCAGCTCTAACCATTTCAGTTTCTACAAATTGGGATTCCCCTTGCCTCCCTCCTCACTGCAGAATGACTTCACTGTTGATGACATCTCTGTGAAGCGGTGCTTTGCAACGACTATCATTTCTCTGCAATCGTGGTGTTTAACAAGGAAATGAAATTGACAAATGTTCAGATTAGATTAAATCTTATTATATAGCATCTTGATCAAGCTTTCAAACCCAAGGAAAAACCGACAATCGGAATGTGAATGAAAATTTATATGCCATAAAAAACCAAAGAAGAGCTGTCCAAAGAGTGAGTGCACTTCGTTGTGATTCCAACCATGTTGTGTGCATGTGTGTGTCTACGTGTATGTGTGTATATACATAGCCAAGTGCCATCATAACTCTAGAGGATGAGTAAAATGAAATAACTGCAGAGTCTTTGGAAGAAAAAAAGGGGAAAAAATGGACAATCCTTCATAGAATCATGGGATTTGAGAAGTGAGAGCTGAGAGGGACCTTGGAACAAAGAATGTCAGAGCTGGGAGCAGCCTTAGAACAGGGAATGTCAGGGCTGGGAGGGATCTCAGAACAGAGAAAGTCAGAACTGGAAGGGGCCTGAGAACAGGGAATGTCAGGGCTGGGAGGGGCCTGATAACAAGGAATGTCAGAGCTGGGAGGGGCCTTAGAACAGGGAATGTCAGAGCTGGGAGGGGCCTGAGGACAGGGAATGTCAGGGCTGGAAGGGGCCTGAGAACAGGGAAGGTCAGGGCTGGGAGGGGCCTGAGAACAGGGAATGACAGGGCTGGGAGGGGTCTGAGAACAGGGAATGTCAGAGCTGGAAGAGGCCTTAGAAAAGAGAAGGGTCTTTTTTTCAATGGGTCTCATCTTTTTATGTGGCCAGAGCAGTCAAGCTTCAACTCCAGTATTTAACCTTCCAACAAATGGCGTGCATTAATTTCTATGTGTATTGACTGATTTGACCTCCTTGCTGTCCAAGGGACTCCTCCAGTACCACAATTCAAAAGCATTGATTCTGACACCCAGCCTTCCTTCTCGCCCAGCTCTCACAGCCAGACATTGCTACTGCTGTTACACACACTGACTAACTGTTGTTGCTCTTCAGTTGTCTAAGTCATGCCCCACTTTTTGGAGTTTTTTTGGTGCAGATACTGGAGTGGTTTGCCATTTCCTTCTCTAACTCATTTTACATATGAGGAAACTGAGGCAAACAGGATTAAGTGACTTGCCCAGGGTCACACAGCTAGGAAGTGTCTGAGGCCAGATTTGAATTCAAGAAGAGGAGTCTTCCTGACTCCAGGCCTGACACTTCATCCACTGTGCCACCTCAATGCCCCAAATTAGGACAAAAGGATGTCCAATAGGACATCTGAGGGGAAATTCTCATCAACGAGGGAGATCAAGGAGGACTTCATGGAGGAGGTGGCATTTGAACTAGGCTTTAAGAGATTTTGAAATCCTGAGAGGATGATAGATCCCTAGATCTTCCAGATGTCAAGGCCAATGCTCTATACACTAAACTGCCCACTGGAGGTTATGTGACTTGTCTGAAGTCATACTGAAAGGAGGCAAGCAGGGACCTCCAACTCCAAATACAGGGCTCTTTTGACTTCTCCAGGGTGGTTTTCTCACCGAGGAGGCAAAGTCGGGATGAAAGTATTCTGAAAACCAACAGGGCTATTAAGATAATTTAGGTCTCTCCATCTGCAGGAGATCGAATAAATAAGGTCTCAGAGTTTGCAGCAATAAATAAGGAAACCCTGTGTCTGCAAATTCACAGCAGCCAGGGCTGTGAGCCAGGAAGAGGATACTCAGAGAACCAAGGGGGATGCTCACGGCCCAGGGGTCTAACTTTGCAGTGAGGATGCAGATGAGAGCACAGAACATAAACAGAGAGAGGCAGATGCCTGTGTTTGCAGGCGAGGGCGGCAGTGAGGGCTCAAAGATTCTGATTTACTGGGAATCTTCAGTCCCCAATCTTCTTTTATGCCCTTGGCTAGTGGGGTAGTGAGATGCCTGCTGTCCCAAGAGTCACAGAATCCAAGAGCTTTAGAGCTGGATAGGACCTTAGAGGCCTTCCATCCCCAACTGTATCTGGAGAGGAATCTCATCTATAATACCCCGACTACCAGTTATCTTGCCTCTATCTGGTAACCTATGAGGAGGTGGAGCCATTCATCCCTGATGTGAGCCTGTGGTCTTCACCCCTCAGGGCCCCAGGCAACTAAGACTCTACATCAGAGAGGGCTTGATGGAAGTGCAACATGTTGGGCAGAACAGTGGAGTTGGCATCAGGAAACCATGGGTTCAGATATATCCCCAGAGATTTCCTACCTGTGTAACCCAGGGCAAATTAATGTTACTCAAGGTTTAACCCCTTCTTCTTGAAAAAGGTATCTGAATTACATAGCCATTGGTGTTCCTCCCAGCTCCTAGCCTATGATCTTGGCTGGTGTTGATGGACAAGAGTTCCCGCACTGGGGGTGCCTGACTCAGATCCAGACCTTTCCCTACCTCCAAAAGAAATCCCAAACTGTTATACAAGACAGGGTATAGACAGCTAATACAAGGCCTTGCATTTTATTCTTGGTTATTGAATTTTTACGTGGAGCTCATTGTGAGAAAGGTGGTAGTGGTTTTTCCCTTAATATTCAAATTCACCTCTGCAAATTCTGAATCAAGGGATGGCCCAGGTATAAGTGTATAGGATTATTAAGCATAAGGATAGTATTCCACTGTATCCTTGAACCAGCTGTCAAATTGATCTTCCTAAAGCAGAGGTCCCACCAAGTCACTCCCCTATTCCAGCAACTTTAGTGGCTCCCCAAAATCCCGAGCTAGGACCAAATGATAAATCCTATTGGGCATTTGTAGCTACAAATGAAGAGCTCTTCATCACCTGCTGTACCCTCCCCCACGCCACCCCTACCCCACCATCTTTCTTGTCTTTTTGCTCCTTAGAAACTCCTCTCCCCCCAATTTGGAAGAGCACTGCCTGGGACCAAGATTTTCCTTATATAAACTTAAATTTGCCTCTTCATACGAATGCTCTGTTTCCCATTTATAGGTAATGGTGTGAAGCCTTTCCTATCGCATGGAAGGTTGAAAAACTGAAGGAACCTAGAGAGATTTATCATCTTTGATCCCCAGCATGATCAGATTTAGACTTAGAAGGAGACAGATAATCTCATCTAACCACCTGGAGTGGCCAGAGTGGACTGAATATTGGGCTTGGAGTTAGCAAGACCTGAGTTCAAATTCTACCTCAGACATTAACTCTGTGACATTTAATTCTCTCAGCCTCAGTTTCCTCATCTGTAAAATAGGCATAATACTAGCACAGGTGAGTTCAAATTCATCCTCACTTACTAGCTACCTAACCCTGGGCAAGTCACTTAACCCTGTTTGCCTCAGTTTTCTCATTTGTAAAATGAGCCAGAGAAGGAAATGGCAAACCACTCCAATATTTTTGCTAAGAAAATCTCAAATGGGGTCACAAGGAACCACACACAATTGGAAATGACTAAACAACAGAAACAATGTTCCTTTGTAACATAATCAAAAGGAGGATGAATGTTATCCATAACACCTGTTTAAGACTGTCCATAACAGTCTAGCAGTAATGCTATCTGCGTCCATGGACAGAAGACCTTTCCCAATAAAACATGGCTTCTTAAATTAAGGAAATGAAGGAAGGAAGCCCAAAGAGCTATAAGACCAGAGAGAAAGAGATCAATGGAAGTGAATGAAGGGATTCTTGATGTCCTCTGCCTTCCAGCCCAAATCTGGGGTGCTGTGTTCCATTCTGGGCACTATGCTTCAGAAGGATCAAGGACAAGGTAGGGCATGTCCAGGGGAAGGCAATCAGGATGATGAAAGGACTAGAAACCATGTCATACAAGGCACTAGGGAGGTTTGGGCCATGGAAAGACTTAAGGTGGTCATGATAACTGGGTTTAAACATTGGAAGGTTGCCATGCGGAGGAGTGATTAATCTTATCTTGCTTTGTCCCAGAGGACAGAAGTAGAAAAGGGAGGGATAAGTGAGAGTGTAGATTGGATATTTTTTATCATTGTTAGGAAAAAAAATAAAAATTGAACTGTCCCTTATTTGTAAAACTATAATAGTTCCATTCATGTTACCTGTGATTGGGAAATGCTTTGGAAATACCAAAAGACTAAATATCTGAATTACTCAAAGGGCAGTAATGTGACTTGATTTCACCATATTCTTAGACCTTTTAAGCTAAAAGATTCAAGATCATCGGAGGCTATGACCTAACCACTCCCAAGACTCCTCACAGAACTGAATGTCCATTAAGTTGGCCCCCTCTAAACCTTTCCTCTTGGACTTTGAGCATGACAGGGCCAGCCCCAGGGGCTCTATCACAGAAGGAACAATTGGATTCCTCCTCTCAATAAAACACTCATCTCATTTCCATACTGCAGGGGCATCTCTGTGGTGAACACTCTGGCAACTCCAAATAGTCTCCTGGGGACTAGGTTAGGGGAAGCTTGACCTTTGGTGACAGAACAAAATCCTGCCGTGTGGGCATAATGTTTCAGCCTCACTGGACGCTGCAGATTCTGATGAGAGGCAAGAGTGTGCACAGATGTTTCCTCTGAAAGCCATCTGTCTACTTGGTGATGTAAGTGATGGGGAAAATAAGGTTCTGTCCTTTGAAGCTATGTTGAGGGAAGGGGCATGGTATATTAGAGAAGGGTCTCAGATTCAGAGTTAGGAGATCTGGGTTTGAATCCTAACAGCCACTTAATGGTGAGATCTTCAGCCAGTTACTTCCCTTCTCAGGTTTTCAGGCTTCCTATTTCTAAACAGTCTGAGGGGTTCTGAATGACATGACTGCTGAGGCTTAAGATGACCTGTGATTCTGCAAAGTGTCAGCTACTGAACTCAGGAAGAATAGCAGGAGTCCCACGAGAAAACTCCTCATGGGAAGAGGTACAATGGAAGGAGCACTGGCCCTATGACCATAAGACCTAGGTTCAAATCTTACCTCTTTTGCTTACCACCTGTTTGACCTTGAGTAAGTGACTTTACTTCCCTGGCTGTCACTGTATTTATCTATCAAATAAGGAGATTGGAGAGACAGCCTGGACTAGCAGAAAAGGAAGTAGTTCTTAAGTCAGAGGACTCAGGTTCAAATCCAGCCTCAGTCTCTTACTATATGCATGATACTGAACGAGTCACTTTATTTCTTTGGGTCTCAGTTATAGAATGAGGGAGTTGAACTAGATAGCATCTGAAACTTCCTCCAGCCCTAGAACTATTAACCTTGAGATTAGTCAGAACCTGGGGCAAGGGGTATAGAGTAGCAACTGGCCTCCCTTACAGGGAATATGGGATTGTCTCTCACCTCAGAGATGGGGATGGGGACATAGGCAGCTGGATGGTACAGGGGATAGAGTTTTGGAAACAGAGTCAGGAAGACCTAAGTTTGCATCCTGCCTCAGACACTTATTAGCTATATGACACTGGGTGAAGCATTTGCTTAAGCCTCAGTTTCCTCATCTGTAAAATGAGTAAAATAAAAACATCCACTTCCCAGAGTAGTTGTGAAAATAAAAAAAAGAGGTATTTGTAAAGTTCTTTGAAAACTTTAAGCACTATATAAATGCTAAGCAATGGTGATGTTAATGATGTAGCAGCTATCAGAGTTTCCTGAAGATTTTTCCACCAGGCCAGTTGAGATATGGTGGGCTCCAATTGCCAGACTGCAAGGCAGATCAGCAACTTACGGATAAAGGAAGCTCTTAGAGAGAAGGGATTTGCTCTTAGATGCTTAGTCAGAATCTGTCAGGAGTAGGGCATGAACCCAAGTCCCTCTGATTCTGAATCTTGCTTTCTAACCACTGTACTCCATTGCCTGTTTTGAGTTAACTATAGGATGTCCCAAAAATCTTAGCGTACATTTAAGATTTCACTAAGACTTTTGAGACACCTGGCATATATATATATATATATTATACATATATATATATATATATATATACATATATATATATACATATATATATATATATATACATATATATATATACATATATATATATATACATATATATATATATATACATATATATATATATATACGTGTATATACACACACATATATGTATATGTATACGTGTGTGTGTGTGTGTGTGTGTGTGTGTGTGTGTGTGTGTATATATATATACATATATATATATATATATGTATATATATATATACATATATATATATATATATACATATATATAAAATGATGGAAAAGAGTGGTTAAGTCAACATGCATTTATTAAGCACCTATTGTGTACCAAGTACTAGGCTAAGTTCTGGTGCCCATACCTAGGCTATTGAATGCAAGACATAGAAGGCTATATTTATATAGTGTAAATAAGTATTCATTAATTACCTAAGTGAAAAGTCAGGACATACAGGATAGTGTTAGGTGGGAGAAAGAACAGTAGCCTAGGGTCAGGAGGCCCTATTTTTCCACAGAATATCTGTGGATCACTTCCTCTGATCCACCCTCTCCCAATTAGTCCAACATGATGTCTAAATCTACTCTACAGAAACCCCAAGCCACATAGAGATAGACTAGAAATAGCCTTCCCATAGGACGAAGGTCAGCCTCACATCCCAGATTCTCAGGGTTTGAATAGCCCTCAGAAGTCCACGACGCAGTGCATATCTGAGCAGAAATCCTACCTACATTATCCCTGACAAGTGGTCATTGAATGTCTGCTTGAGGGCCTTCTGAAATGGGAAACCAACCAGCTATTGAGGAAGCCAGTTCTATTTTAAGGACAGCTCAAAGGGAACATTTTTCCTTCCATTGAACCAAAACCTGCGTCTCTGTAATAGTCTTCACTGTCGGGGGCCTTCCCTATCACCCATTCCAACCCTGCCATGTTCTAGTTCTGCTCTCTGGGGCCAAGCTGAATAACCCTTATTTCTCTTCCATGTAGAAACTCTTCAACCACCTGAAGCCTGCTCTCATGTGTCCTCTTCTCCAGGCTAAGCTGCCTTAGCTCCTCTGCACTGGTCCTCAGCCTAGCAACATCTCCAGGCCTTTCACCATCCTGACCCACCTCCTCTGAATGTCCTTTAATTTATGACAGAATCTCTGTGCTGGAATGGCCTTCAGAGGCCATCTCATACAAGTTGTACCTATAAATGGATTCCCTCTACAGCATCCTCAGCAAGACCCACATTCCTGTCTTCTGCCCATCTGATGTCTTGTACCTACATGTTGTCTCTCTTGACTACATTGTAGTCAACTTACCATCTTTGTATCACCATCAGTTAGTACAATGACTGGTTCTTAATAAATGTTTGATGATAGACTGATTGATGACCTCCAGAGAGAGGGGACACACTACCACCTGAATAACTTCTGGATAGTTCTCAAACACAAGGAGTTGTTCTATTAATTCAAATTTTAACTCTCTATAACTCCTACCCAGTTTTTCCTCCCAAAAGAAGTGTGTGCCAATGTCAGTGTGTAACTTAGGGGAAGTTAGCTGTCCAACAGTGAATGCTATCAACCAGGGGATGTGTATTTAAACTCCTCTGTTCCTCCCATTTCCCCAGGTCTGAAATTGCCCAGTCAGTGATCTGCTACACTGAGTGTGGCCAGAACGTCCAGGAAGGGGTGACTGAGCAGGCCCTCAGTGTTGATGGACTAGGACATGGTGGGAAATCAGATGGTCAGACAAGCAAACAGGAATTTAATACAGTCTCCAACAAACATTTATGAGGCAGCTACTTTGTACAGAGCAATGTGCAAACCTTGGAGCACTATATAAGTGTTTGCTATGATGATGATGATGATACTATTTAATGTGCATTACAACCTAGAGCTAAAAGGGCCTTTGGGGCCAGTAAGTGCAACTTGATCATTTAACAGATAAAGAAACTGAGGCCCAGCTAGGAGAAGTAACTTGCTCAAAATGACACAGCCAGTAATGTCTAAGTCAGAATTCAAGGCTAGATCTTACTGGCCTCTAAACCAGTAACACGGTCTAAATTCACAACCCAAATTCCTACATAAATGTGAAGACATCTATAAAAGGAAGGCTTCCTAGAGTAGGTGCCATTTGATTTGGACTTTAAATGTTGGGTAGCAATTCTACAGGCAAAGAGGGGGAAGGGAGGACATTCCATTTGTCCTGCAACTCAACCCTCCCATATGTGTGTCTCCTAATTAGAATATAAGTTTCACTGAGCAGGGACTGCCTTGCATTTTCTATTTGTATCCCTAGACTTAGTATAGCACTTGGCATACAGCAAGCTCTTGAAAAATTCATTCATTCACTCACTCACTCATTCATCCATTTGTTCACTCATTCCAGGCTTGGGAAATACCTTAAGCTTATGCATGAGTTTTGTTCTCCTATGCTGAAGAGGCAACATAGCACAGAGTCCCAAAGAAAAAGAATGGCTTTCATAATCAGAGGACTTGGGTTGAATAGAGGCTCCGTTACTGACATTGGGCAAGTCATTTGAACTTTCTTGGACTTAGTTTCCTTATCTATGAAATGAGGAGGTGGGACCAGATGGTTTCTAAGGCTCCACCTCTCTCTAAATCTAAGAGCCTTACTTGGTTAGGGGGCACAGAGTAGTCCCACTTGGCCGTACCATGGACAGCAGCCCATGACAGAGAAGAGGCTGGTGTCAGAGAAGGTGGATTGTCAAGAACCTGGAATGTCCAAAAGAGGAGTCTGAACTTTATTTGGTAGACAACAGGAAGGCATGAAGGTATTTGCATAGAGTCATATCAGTTACACAATGATCATTTTCCAGGCTTTATCATGGGTCTGGATAGGTATAAGCAGATGAGAGAATGAACAGGGACCCTTCTTCCTTGAAGTCTTCAAGCAAATGCTCAATGGATCCTTGTTGGGTTGGGGATATCATAGAAGAAGGGAACTCTTGCCCAGGAATGGTATCGATTAAAAGGCCATTGAGGTACCTGCCAGCTTGGAGACAGTTCCAGAAAAGGTTCTCATGTTGATGTGACAACAAATCCCATGGAGTGTTGAGCTAACCCCTAAGTGTTATCACAACCCTGTGGATAAACCCCACCTCTCTCTGCAGGTGAACAGAGGGGGAACAGGGCCTCCCATTGCTGACAGCAAGCTAGAGATACAGAAAGGATTGTACCTCCAAGCCTTCTGGAAAGTTGAAGAAGGAAGCCAAAAGAGAGGAAAGTAGGTGAAGAAACCCCCTTGGTGGGATGACCCTACTGAACACCATGCTTATCTAGAGGGTTTTTCTTTCATGGCCTCATTTGGTCCTCACCTTTGCCCTGGGAAATAGGTACAAGAGGAGGCTTTATTGTCCTATTCCTTAGAGAGGTGGGGAATCATGGGTGCAGAATAGTAAGTAAATTTAAAGATATGGTTACTGTGCAAGGCAAGTGCTATTACTACTCCTTTATTATAGATGTGGAAATGAAGCCCCAGAGAGGTAAGGGACTTGTCCGAAATTACACAGCTTAGTGAACATATGAAATGGGGTGCAAATTTAGGTGTTTCTTTGGTTTGGTTGTTTAAACCCCAAGGTTGGCACTGCCTCTAATGGACTGTGCTGATCCCTTTTCTTCGTGGAGTCCTGTTTCTTCCTATACATGGCATATCTACATATAGATAGATAGATATGTGTGTGTACACACACATATACATATATCTACTTATCTACAAACACACATACATATACATGCATATACATACATATGTATATGTATGTATATATACATGTGTGTATTGATAGATATAGATATATAAATGTATATGGAAAAGGAAGGTGATAGCTAGTGAAATATTGCTGATTAAATCACACCCTCACCTTCCCAGGCACTTTCCCCCTCATCCCTCTTCCCTTTCCCTAAGAGCTAGAGAGACAGGAAAGAAGGCAGTCAGTAAAGGATTCCAGGGCCAGTTCACTGACAGAGTCTCTTTTACTCCAAGTCAGCAGTTCCCAAACTTTGCTATCACAGGACCCTTTTACAGTCTTAAAAATCATTGAAGACCTCTCCCCTCCATCCTGCCATGAGCTTTTATATACATGGATTGTCCATTAATAGTTTAACTATGAGGAATTAAAATGTCTTAGTATTGTTATGAAAAGAGTTTTGACCTCATAGACACCGTGAAAGGGTCATGGGGATCTGCAAAGTTTCCCAGACCACACTCTGAGAATCACAGCTATAGGTTAAGGCCCTGTGGTTTAACTACTGCTCTCAAAGAGCCCCGGAAGCTGTAGGGAGGAAGCTGGCCCTATCTGCTTGCCTTTCCAGATGTGAGCAGCCCTAGTTGTAGCAGAGAGCAAGCAGATGTGGACATCAGTGGCAAGAGATTTTCCAAATTAGCTGCACAGGGGTGAACAAACAGTTGTTAGATGTTGCCTGCATTAGAGGTCATTGTCTGGCATTTGAGCTTAATCATTTTCCTTTGATTTAAAGGATGCATCTACTCAGGTGTGCAGCAAGGTGGAGAGAGGAGGAGAATCAAAAAAAATCTAGGATATAAAAACAAAAGGTATGAATGAAACTTATTTTAAAAAAAATAAAAAGCATTTTTTTTAGAAACAAAAATCTACCAGGTGAAAGAAGATCACAGACCTTGAATTAAGGGAGACTTCAGGGGCATCAAATTCAACTCATTTTACAGATGATGAAACTGAGGCTCATTTAAAATGACTTACTCAATATCAGAGAGGTAGGAAGTATCAAACACGGAATTTGAACCCAGGGGCCCCTGATTCTCCAGCTGGGGACCCTTCATCTAAAGCACATTATTCTGTTTCCTCCAGAAGAAGTAAGGAAGATGGGAGCTGGATATGGAAAATGATCTTCAAAATGTGCCTCCATCTGCTTTTGGCAATAATCACTGTCATTTCTATAGTACTCGAACATTTGTCAAATTATATCTATATCTTTATATATTTCTATATACATATTTCTCTATATATGTATTTATATATATATTTATGTGTGTGTGTGTGTGTGTGTATATATATAGTGTGTGTGTGTGTGTGTGTGTACTCAGAGTCATACATACACACACACTCATAGAATTTAAAGTGAGTACCCTAAGAGCTCTGTGACATAGGCACTCTAAGTACTGTTATCTCTGTTTTGGAGTTAAGGAAACTGAGGCTCAATGATGTCAAATGACTTTCCCAAGATCACAAATCCAGTGGGTGTGGGGGCAGGATTTGAGCCTGGGCCTTCCCAACTCTAAGGTCAGCAGACCTACCAGGATGCCACACTGACTTTTTTTTTTTAAGGCAATTGGGGTTAAGTGACTTGCCCAGGGTCACACAGCTAGTAAGTGTCAAGTGTTTGGTCTGAGGCCAGATTTGAACTCAGGTCCTCCTGACTTCAGGGCAGGTGCTCTATCCACTGCACCACCTAGCTGCCCTGCCACACTGACTTTTGTAATAATACCAGTCACTGAGATGAGAGACTTCATCTTAGAAAACATCTTCCAGGGGTTGGGAACCTATGACCTGGAGGCCACATGTAGCCTTCTAGTTCCTTGGGTGAATCCAGGTTTTACAGAACAAATCCTTTTATTAAGGGATTTGTTCTGGGAAGTTTGGATTTGGTCAAAGGGCTGAGCTTGAGGGCCTAGAGGGCCACATGTGGCCTCGAGGCTGCAGGTTCCCCACCCCTGGGACAGAAACCAGACAATCCAGACTTTGTGAATTTAGAAAAGAGACACAACACATGTGGAATTCACATTCCCAGAGAGCAGCACCAAACCTGAGGGGCACAGTCCTTGATAAATATCCCCTGCAGCTAGTGAGGCTGTTAATGCCAAAAGCTCCCTGTGTACCTGAATCAGTTAGTGGTAAGCTATGCAATTTGGAGCCAAATTGAATCGTGGAGGTTTGCATAATAGAGGCTGCAAAAAATCAAATAGAAAAATGCAGACAAATGTCTCAATGACAAAGGGACTTGATTAAATGGATGGCTAGTGGGGATGGAAACTGCTTTGTTTTTGTTTTCTTTTGTTTTTTTCTGTCCAGGAGCAGGAGAATGTTACTCAGTCATTACTGGCTGGCTTGTGATGTTCTGTTTGTCTTTATAGAGTACACACTTTAATCCCTTGTGTCTTGTAGGGTCCCAACTCCATCAAAGACCATCTCCTCTCCTGACTCACATGGTGAGTTGGGATCATAAATCCTCATTGTTAATAAGATTAATAATTAAACATGAATATTATGATAATATACAATTCTAGGATAATAACAACAAACATAGTTACATAGTACTTTACATTTTGTAAATTGTTTTCTTAGTAACATTCTGGCTTCTGAAGCCAGAATTACAGAATCACAGAAATTGACAGATGGATGGGAAGTCAGGGACCATCTCATCCGGCCTCTATCCCCATCAGAATCCACATCAGAACCTACATGACAATGGTCCATCCCATGTCTTCTTGAAGACATCCAGAGATGGGGAGCCTCCTGAGACAAGCCATTCCATTTTGAGACACCTCTAATTGTTAGGAAGTTTTCCCTGATATCTAGCCCAAAATTTCCTCTTTCAACTCATTGCTTCTGGTTCAGTCCTCCAGGTCCAAACAGAAGAATCCTGAGCCCAGTTTTGCATAACACATATTCAAATACTTGAAGACAGCTATCACGTCTCCCCTTTGTCTCCTCTTCTCTAGGCCTGTCATCCCTAGTTCTGTCAACCGATGCTCATGACATAGACTCAAGACTCTTCAACATCCTGGTTGAGTCCTTCTTAAACTGTGGTGTCCAGAACTGAAAACAACCTTGCAGATGGGATCTGACTATGTGTCGAGTACAGAAGGACTATCAGCTCCTTACTCCCAGAAGCTGGGCCTCAATGCAACTTTAGTTGGCCAGAGCCTTGTGGCTATGATTGTACATAAAGAGCTTGGAAGCCATTCAAAGTTCTGTATCTTTTTCATATAAATTCCTGATTGGCCACACCAACCTTATTCTGTACTTATGACTACAAGTTTAAAAAACAATGTAAGACCTTACATTTATCCCTATTGTCTTTCCTGTTATTTGGTTCATCTTAATTTTCTTCCCTTTCTTGCAAAAATATTGTTTTTTGGATCCAGATTCAATCGTACATCATATTGGCTATCCCTTCCAGGTTTGTCTCACCTACAAATTCAAGTAGGATGCTTTCTGTGCCTTTATCCAAATCAATGATAGAAATGTTAGGTAGCACTGAGCCAAGCACAGGTTCCTAGGGGTACTGTGGAGCATCTTACCAATAAACATTGAGCCAAATGCAACCACTCCTTAAGCCTGGGCCATTCCAAGTCCATCTAACTACACTATTGCCTAACCTGAAACTCTGGGTATATATATACATATTATAGTTCCCATTTTATAGATGAAGAAACTGAGGCAATTCCATCCAATTTACATTTATTGAGTCCTTCTATGTGTAAGGCAGTGAGAGTGTAAGTGATTTTTCCCAGGATAACACAGCTAACAAGTGCTGCAATCAGTCGAACTTGGCTCTTCTAATTCTAGCTGTTGAACAAAAAAAAAAGGAAGAAGGAAGGAAAGAAAGAAAGAAAAGAACAAAGAAGGAAAGGAAGGAAGGAAGGAAGAAGGAAAAAGAAGGAAAACTGGTATGGATCATTCATGATATAGGTCCATTTGGGAGGGTCATCTTCACTTTCAGATTGGCAGAAGGAGCCAGCTATTTACCTGTCTTTTTAGGTGACAATGATCCCAACATTGGGGGGGGGTCATGTTTTGGGAGGTGACTTAAGATGAGCTTTGTAAAACTGGTGAATGAAGTGGCAAGTTGGACATGAAACATCCTTTCCTAACTATTACCAATGGAACACAGGTAACCAGGGAAGTTTTCCACATCATCATGCTTTTCCCACTCCTAGGTCAACTAAAAGTATGGAGGTGGTAGGGGGGGTCTTCAGAGACAAAAGTGATTCTGAGAGCCTTCACTCCAAATTATGTATATGTGTCAGCAAACCCATTCACACGATGTTAATAGGATTTAGAGATCAATGCTAATTCTATTTTTCTATCCAGATCTGTGATTTTGTTTGGACTGTGGACCACCTGTTGTAAAAATACCCTAGGGATGGAAATTGGCAGCTCTTCTAGGGATGTTGTTTGGTAGCTCTTTAAAAGAGATCTTCCTGAGGTTATGGAGAGACTGAGTGACTTTCCCAGGGTCACAGAGCTTGCATTTGCCAAAGACAAGACTTGGACACAAATCTTCCTCGATTCCAAGCCTGGGACACAATCCACCATTCCAAGATCTCTCTAGGTGATATTCAACATAGTGATGCTGTGCTTATGTGGGCCATACATTGGGATCTCCCATAAACTGAAGCTGATATTGTCAGAAAATAAATCACTTCTTCCTATTGAGGGTTTAATTAATTCTTCAGTAAGGGAACAAGGAGAAAAAGATTCTCTGAAGAGGGATATAATGTTATGTATGTATGCATATGTGTCTATTAATAAACACAGAGAATTTTAAAACTCTGGAGGTTGGCTTGCCCTAGAATCCTAGGATGGAACATTAGAGCTCATCTACCCAAGCTGACATGGCCATTTTATCACTGCTTCCTTCCTCTTCCTTTAAAGGTTAGGAATAAATGGGTAGATGTGTATATAAAGACAGAAATTACTATAGGCCACAGGAGACCTCTATAAAAGTCCTCTTCTCATCAGCACAGCAAGATGACCTTGTAGTCCTGAAGATTGCCTTAGGAACATATGCTCCAACAGGTCATAGTAAAGACTGGAAGAGACCTCCAAGGCCATCTAGATCAACCCCATCTTTTTTTTCAGATGAGAAAACTGAGGTCCAGGTGTGTGAAATGAGTTGCCCAAAGCCACATACAGAGTAAGTATGAGAGAAAGGAGTGGAACTCAAGTTCTTTGACTTCAGTGCCAGGTCCTACCAACCTGGAAAGCCCACGAGTCTGTACAAGGCAACTGAAAACACTTTGTGAACACCAGTGCAGAAGTTTGGAAAGGCCTGTTGCCAGAGGGCTGGCCACTAGGTGATAAATTTTGGGTGGGGTAGGAGGGTGGATTTGTTAATGAGTCACACCAACCCATATGAGCTTCAGCGACCTTGATTTGTATTGGTGGGTGAAGCTGCTCTACCTCTCCAACAGTGAAGCCAGTAACAGTATCAGAGTGAATGAGAGTAAAACCTTCATCAGGAAAGCCTCCAGGCCTAGACAACTACATGGATATGTGCCTTAAACTGCTTCCATCTGAATGGCGACCTTCCTTAGGCAGTTAAGACTGTGAGGTTTCAGAAGTTTGGTGTGTTATCCCATTAACTGACAGGAAGTTTCTAAGACCTGTGGATCTTTTCCTTCTAAACGAGGGTCAATCTTTACCTCCTGGGAAGGTCTGGCCCTTGGCTACCTCATCACCAAGCAGTATGGACCTGTCAGATACCACCCTATGGGATTTGAATGTCTTGGCCAAAGATCCTTCTGCCCAAAATGCTCTAGAAACATGCTGTGCCATGAAATGGGAAGAGGCCACTGGATACTTACACTCACAGGCTGACTTTTTGGCACATCATAAACTCCCTCCTTCTTTTGGCTGGTAGGAACCTGATGAAAAACCAAAGAAATACAGTTAAGATGCCTTTTAAAAAGGGTTTTGTAAGACTTAAAGTGCTATGTAAATGAGAGCTACAAAAAATAATAACAATAATTATTTCCAAACAACCAAATGAAAGTTCAGTGCTCAGCCACAACAAAGAAGGAAGAAGGAGCAGCAGATGTCTTTCTGGGAGAGGCTGCTGGTTTTCAACAAGAGAATACGGGTGAGGGGCAAATTGTCAAATGGCTAGTCAATCAAAAAAACCCTTATTAAGCACCTACTATGTATCAAGCATTATGCTAAGCCCTCAAAGTGCTAAGTGTATAGTGAACAGAACATTGGACTTAGGAAGACCTGAGTTCAAATTTGGCTTCAGACACTAGTGAAATGTGTGACTCTGGGCACGTCACTTAACATCTCTTTGCCTTAATATCCTCACCTCTAAAATGGGGATAATAATAGCATTTGCACTGGGTTGTTAAGAGGACCAAGCATGATGCCTTATTTACCTCCTTTGCAAACCTTAAACATCTATACAGTAAAAATGTTAGTGATGATGATGGTGGTGGTTATGATCATGATGATGATGATGATGATGACCCCAAGGCATCACAGATTTTGAGCTAGAAGGGACTAGCTCCTTTAGGGTCCTAAGCTTTTCATGGAGTCAATGGATCAGATAAAGAGAGTCATTAGAGTCATTGCAATCACTTCAAAGGTGTAGGAGCTGATGCCTTGGAGGCGTAGTGATTTACTCAAGGTCATTCAGACCATTTTATCAAGGATGGGAAGAGATGTTAGGGTTTAGACAAAACCAAGTGAATAGCCCAAACCCCACTACAAATGGGAACTCTTCCAATGGGTCAACCTGTTAGGGTCATCTCCAAAGGGACTTCTACATAATGCATGTATTGGACCCAGATGACTTCTCAGCTCCCTTCCCACTTCAAGACTGTAAGAGTCTGTGTCAGTATATTAAGGTTTCCTCATGTCTTTGGCTTGGTTATCGAGAGAAACCACTGATCATCAATTTATTATTAGCTAGCCCAATTTGTAAACTGATTATTAATCACCCAGATGTGCTATCTCTTAGAATTTTTCATTCATCACACCCTATTCTCAAAGTTCTTATGTGCTAATGGGGGGGGGCAATGAGTACATATAAGCAGAATAAATATAATCTTAATAATAACAAATATCCCTCCTTCCCTCTCCCTCCCTTCTTCCTTCCTTCCCTTCTTTTTTTTCCTTCTTTCCTGCCTATTCTCTCTTCTCTTACACACACACACACACACACACACACACACACACACACACACACACACACACGTCTGCAGGACAGTGAGGAAAACTCTGTATTTGTAGTAAGAAGCTCTGGGCTCTGGTTTCTGGCTCCCGTACTGCCTGAGTGCCTGTGACCTTGGTCATGTCCCTTAACTCATTTAAGCCTCAGTTTCTTCGTGTCTACACTGTAGCCCTGCCTACCTCACAAATAACTTCTAAGGGCCAGATGACACAAGGAATGTAATATACCTATGCACTGCAGAACAATTCAGGGACTATTGTTTCCACCTCTCTCCCCCTTAAGCTGCAGCTTCTGCTGACCCAGTGAGAAAGCTCTGGTGTCCTGGGCCTCATCAGGAAGATACTTTTGGATTAGCAGGTAACTTGGCACACTGCAAATTATGGATAATCCAGAACTGCTGGTCTTCAAGCTGGCTAATCCTCCATTTCCTTATCCGTAAATGTGTTACATGTATATTTACTACCCACCTTGGGTGGCAAAGGTCCAATGGAAAGAGCTCTGGTTCTGGAATCAGAGGATCTAGTTCAAATCTTGCCTCTGTTACTAGCTGTCTATGGGACCCTGGAAAAATAACTTCATTTCTCTGGTGCTGGGTTCCTCATCTGAAAAATGACGGGGCTGTACTAGGTGGCCTCCAAGGTACATTCCTGCTCAATCTTGGGTCACAGAATTGTTGATTTTGTAGTTGAGGGTTGGAAGGGACTTTGGCCGCCATGTCACTGAACCATCCCTACAGCCCAGCTGGTTCAGTCAATAGAGCACAGGACTCCTTCTTTCAGGGTTCTGGGCTCTAGCTCCAGTTGGCATACATCTTTTTGAGGAGAACAGATGGAGACATTAGACTGAAGTAAAAGTGGGTTAGGGACTTGGGATGTGATTGGGACACAGAACCCCCAGCTGAACAAAAGCCCTCTACCAATGCAGTTAGGTACTTTCTCTATACCCCAGTCTTACAGGGTCACCCACAGCACTGATGTCAAAGTCAAACAGAAATGTGGGGCACAATCTGCATGTAAGAATCTTTGTAGGCTGCATATTGACTTAATTTTAAAAGGTAACATCTGCATTTTACCTATTTTTATTTATTTCATTAAATATTGTTAAATTGTAATTTAATCTGGTTTGGGCCATTCTTAGGAACATTGCCTGTGGCCTTTGGGCCATGCTTTTGGTGCTTCTACCCTAGAGCTTTGAGAATTCAAGTGACTTGCCCAGGGTCACTCAGTCAGTATGTGTCAGATTCAGGTTTTCTTGGCTCTGATTCTCCCTGTCTCTCAACTATATTAAACTGCTTCTCTGAAGGCAGATTGAAGCTAAGCCATGTTCTTTTTCCCAGCAGGACCTGCCTGATGCCAAACTGTTAGGGACTGAACTAAGATTAGATTCACACATCTGCGTCCTCAGCTCTGTGTCTCTTACTAATAAGACAGAGGAAGCAAATCATTTGTTAGTTACTGAAAATATACCATATTCATATTCATTTTTCTCAGCTGCTTAAGCTTTAGAATTAGGGTGAAAACCCCATGTTTCAATCCTAAACTGATGGAGGATCCTTTAAAGTTGCACTCTGTCCCTTGGTAACTCTTATTTAAACTTGGATTTCATGTGAGCCTTGCTTTACGTAACACACATCAGCTGAAGAGCCATACGTCAATCGTGTGCTTTAGAAATGGAATTGTTTGTTTTCATGAACCAGAATCACTGGATTTTGCAAAGGAACAGCGAGGTGCATTCTTGTTTGGGGTGAAGGAGCCCCGACGGTATAGCCAATGATGCTCATCATCCAGCAGGCTGTTTCTCTAGAGGTGTCCTATGTTTGGGGTCTCAAAAGTAGGGCTAGAACAGGCCTCAGGGGCTGTCTAGTTCAAACTTTGCATTTGATAAGTAAGGAGAGTCCAGACCAGTTAAATAATGTGCCCTAGGGTATGCAGTAACCCAGGGACACAACTATAGTATGAAATGAAGTCCTTCTGATGGCAGGTGTGGCCCTCCATATTTGCCCCTGGAAAACCTGATTAAAGTGGGACACACTCCTACAAATAACAGCAGAAATGAATGCAGATGGCTGGAAAAGATTGTAGAACACAGAATGTAGAGCACAGACTGTTAAACTATGGAATGCTGAAGTTGAAATGGGCCTTGAATATCATTATTATTATTATTAATATTATTGCATTGATGAAAATGATGATAACAGCTAGCAAACATTTATACACTGCTTTAAGGTTTATAGATGCTTTAAATATCTTATCTTATTTGATCCCCACATCAATCCTGAGAGCTAGGTGTATTATTATTATTCCCTTTTTATTGATGGGGAAATGGAAGCTGGAAGACAATAAGTGACTTGCCCAGGGTCACAAAGCTAGTAAAGGTCCTTTGATCATAGAAAGCTAGAAGTGGAAGGGATCTTAGAATACAGAATGCTAGAACACAGAACAAAAGATGTTGGAGTTGTGAGAGACCTTGGAACATAGACTGCTATACAGTCAAATGCCCAATGACAGAGCTGGCAAAGACCTTAGACTATTAGAGTTAAAAAGGATCTGAAAGATTCTCTATTCTAAGCACCCCATTTGACAGCAGAAGGCAAGCAACCTATCCAAGTGAGTGAGTGGAAAACTGCAGTCTTGAATCCATACCCCTTGAATCACAGTCTGGTGTTCTCACCAAGACTCCAGGGTGCTACTTCAGATGAACCATTAACATCATCCCCAGACTCACTCACATCATTAAACCATGCATCAGAAATACTAAAAGGGCACATCCCTGAGTGCCTGTGCCTTGTGGAAAGAGAGGTACTCCTCCCCAATTGAGGAGGGGGTCTACATTCTTGAGGTCTGGGCTCTGCAACAGTGGTAAGTGAGATGGCAAGTAGTTGGATACCTGATAAATGTTCTCTTCCGTTTCAGGCTCACGAATTGGCTCATGTCCAGCCTCAAACACAATGTACTATTGGATCGTCATCCAAAGAAGAAAGGTCAGAGATGGAAAAGAAAGGGAGAAAAAGACCATTTGGAACAGGAGATCAATCAGGCAAGCATTAAAGACATAGACACAGAGCAAAGGCTTAACAGAGACCAGGTGGTCCGGGGAGAAGCACAATCAATGAATGGCTAACAACACAGTCAGATTGTTTTTGAAACAAAAGCAGTTGAAAGGAGGAGAATCTGTCTACTAGTCTACTCACTAGTGTTTTTATTGCTGAGACTCTGACATTACATCACCACCAGACAAGTTTACGCACTTTGGGGGTACAATCACATTCTTATTTAACACAGGGACAAGAAAAGTCCTCCCCTGCCCCCTCCATCTTTGTTACTATTTCTGGTATAAGCTTCTGGAGCAACAAGGAAGCATATAGAAATGTGAAGTGACTTCAGACCTCTGAATGTCACTTTCTTACTTCTTCCAAATTGAAAATATAGCATTAACTGGCAATAGAGTACCGCTGAAAATAGCCTGCATGGTCAAAGAGTAATCTCTTTGAAAGAAAAACAAAAACAGATTTATAGGTATAAACCTAACACTACCAGCTTTTGTAGTTGTTATTTTGGTTTGGGAAAATACAAGTTTTTTTAGGGGAAAAATGAAACCTTTATATCAACCAGCGCAATAATTGTACATCGATTTTAGATTATCAATTTATCGTATAGCTTTTTTTTTAAAAAAAAAGATTATACCTACATTACTTAGAAAGGACATATGAGGAAAGATGCTATCTACACTCAGAGAAAGAATTGATAAAGAGAAGTATATAAAGAATAATGTTACATATATAAGTATGCATTGTGTGTGGAAGTGTGTATATATGTGTGTGTGTCTAATGGTAGCTATCTCTAGGGCTAGGGGAGGAGAGCAGAAAAAAAGGGGAAAAATGAAATTTACACGATAGCTTTGTGGTATATTTAAAAAATAATAGCAAGTTGTACATTGTGGATTTGCAGTTTCATGTGCAATTATCTTTTTTTATTACACTATGTTCTGGAAAAACTGTTTTATTCTATAAATTAAAAACAAAAATAAATTAAAATATAATATATATAAGAGCCCAATTGTGTATTAGCATGAATTACATGGTGCATGGGGGGAGTTGTGCCAGCCATATCACTGTTAAATGCCTTACATCTATAAATTCTAAAGCAATATTTTTTAAAAAATGATCAAATCCATGTGTCTTGAATAGAATACAAATCAATTTCATACTTGGATGCAGGAGAGGAGAACTCATCCACCTCAATGTTGCTATTGTTTTTCTCTGCGCTTATGAGCTGTTGTGTCCACTATGATATAAGGCTATGTAGTCAAAGACTCCAAAGAAACCAAGCCCAGTGCAATCATCTATCGGGAAACAGGTGACTATCCTTTCTCCAGGACTGTCCTTTGTTGCTTGTGTGAGCCAATTGGCCAATCTTTGTTTCAGAGAATCACCTGTATTATTTTTCTAATGAACAAGGAATGCTCACCCCACTTTTAAAAGTATTCAGCTCCTGGTACAGATTTTAAAAGCAATATGGGGGTGGAGAGAGGAAAGTAAGAAAGGGAAATCTCTTGCACTCAGTCCTCCATGATTGATACTTGGATATGTTCATTTTTAATAGCCATCTTTTTCTAGATCTAGTTCTTAAGCTCCCTGAAGAGTTTTTAGACTCACTCTACTCTTTCCAATCAGGGGTCGTCCCTCTAGATCGCTGACAGACAACAAGCACGTCATTGCACTAGTCTAGCCTCAATGCTTGCTGGTGACTTTGTAAACCCACAAAGCTTCCAAAATTACCTGGTACACGGGATCTTCTACATCCTCCTCCAAAATTGTCTACCGCAGAGTCAGAGAAGGGAGGGCAAAAAGCAAAGGATGAAAAAAGAAGAGATGTGAGACCATAGCAAGAAATTAAAGGACTGCAAAGAAACCAGCCTTTGGGAGGAGAGGTGTTTCTGAAGAGGAGCAGCTGGAAAGGTGTGGAAAAAGTCCAAATTCTTAGAAACTTCCCCTCCACTCGTCCCTCCCCCCCACTTCCCCCATTTCATTTCAGATGACAGCTCTGACAATTGAATTTCTTTGCTTCTCACTAATACCACAAATTGGTTTGAAGATTTCACTGGTCTCTTGACTTTATCTCAAAGCTCAATCACCAACAGGAAAGAGAACGTCAGGCCATGTAGAGCCTCCTTACAATAGCCTGTTTCTTCCCAGGTTATTTACACCAAGGTTCTCATCAGGTAGTGCAGGCACTAGCTAACAACTTCACATCTGTTTACTCAGAGCTTCCATTTTTGTGGGCACCGGGCCAGATGTGCAGATGTACCTGGTATACCGCCTGCTCACACTGTTTGTCCTTCTGTGCCTTCTTCTCTAGCTCTTCTCTCTGTTTCAATTCATAAATGAGCTGAAAGAGATCACGAAGGTCAAGGATCACAGGTTCGGCCTGCAGAGAGACAAAGTAGGAGGCCCACGTTAAGAATGGAATAACCCCCCTTGGGCAGTGAGCAAATTCTCTCCCTGCTGGCTCCAACCTCCAGAAGCTCATTTTATTATTAACTTGAAAACACTTCACCCTAAATTAATTCTACCTTGTTTATATTGGCTTAGCAAATTGCATCTGGGCAAAAGTTCATTCTGCTAGCTAATTATATTTGCAAATTAATAATAATTATAATTATATACTTAAAAGGTGCTGCTTTTTATTTGGTAGTATCTTTTAATACAATGAAATGAGCATAGGCTCTTTGTAAAAGAATTATTTATTTTCTCTTGCTTTCTTTTTTTTGTGGGAGACTGTGAACAGAAGCAAATTTGTTTGTATACAATGAGTATATCGGTTTAATTAGAAAGAAAAAGAATTAGTCATTAGGAGAAGTGAATGGAGAAAAAAATAGAGATGGGAAGAGAATGATTTCTTCTTGAAGGGTGCTTAGATGCTGGTGAGGGCACCCTCTGGAGGATAGAGGGTTGAGGGGCAATGGCACATTCCATATGGTGAAGAGGAAAAAGTTTCGGATGTGGAGGTAAAGGACCTGGGCTCAGATTCCAGTTCTGCTATCTGTGTGACCTTAGGCACATTATTAAACCTTTACCTTCTTCCTCTGTAAAATTAAGGATTGGACTAAATGATTTGTGAGGTTCAACCAAATCTACAGCTATGGGATGTAACCTGGCAGGGGCAAAAGAAAGGTTAATTTGAAGTCTCAGGGTAACAATTCAAATCCTGACTCTGCCTCTTATTTCCTGTGTGACCTTGGAGAAGTTACTTAATCTCTCTGGACTTCCACTTCCTCACCAGGAAAACAAGAAGACTGGATGAGATGGACTCTGAAATACCTTTTACTTCTAGATCTATGATCACTCCACCTATCATGCCCAACAATATGTCCATTCAAAGAGAGACCCAATCAATGACTGAAATAGGATTTAGAGGTAGCAGAACTTTAGCAGGGAGGTCAGTTCAACCTTGTTATTTTATATACAAAGAAACCGAGGCCCAGAGAGGTTGTGACTTCCCCAAGGTCACACAGGAAGTAAGTGGCAGAGCCAAGATTCAAATTTGGGATTCTTGACTTCAAGCCTATCTTTCTTAACTCTGCACCATTCTGACAACCCCAAAGTGAAAGGAAAATGCACTGATGCTTCTAGGTAGTTGCTGGTAGAGCAGGATACTCACTGCCTGGGCTGTTTTGATGGCCACAAATCTGTGGTTTCCCTCCTTCCCACAGACATATCCAAAGGCTCGGTGGTCTGTGATATCCTTTGCAATGTAGGAAATTTCATGCACAGCATGATGATGCTGGAGTGCCTAAAAAGAGATAGAGGGAAAGGTTCTTTCAGAGAGCAGCCTATCTGATATGCAAAGCATGATGGGAAGGTTTTTACCTCCATGACCATGGACCCTGAGGAATTCAGCAAAATTTTGGGGATCAGACAGAAGGAAGAGAATCTTAGAGGAATTCTGAAATGATACTACGGACTTAACATTTTGATCAGGTTAAGAGAAATGAGAATATTCTGAATACTTTAAAGAATCATACAATGTCTGACACATAGTAAGCACATAAATTCATGTTGTTGATTGCCGACTGATCTGCTTTAAAAAAAAAAGCAAGTTAATTTCAGCACTTTGGAGAGTACCAGGTAAATTATAAAGTTCTGTTGAGTTAATGTTGTAGTTGGTTATATTGATTTGATTCAGAAGTATGATTTCATCTGTTCAGGGACCTCCAAGTGTGGAGATTCCTTCCACTACTTCAGACTGAAAACTTCTAACCAACCATTTTAAAGAATCTCTTGTGGCTCTTAGAGCTTAAATGACTACTTGCTCATAGTCACAAAGTCATTTTCTACCAAAGGTAGGATTTTAATCCAGGTCTTCCAAACTCCAAGGCCAGTCCTCTATCCATGATGCTACACAGCCATGATAACAATTAGGTTTCCACCTCTGTATGAAAGCAAAAGTCTTACTTTGTGATCCTAGACTATGATTTGGTGACCTTTTTCTTTCTCTTGCCTGCTCTAAGGCCAACCTTACCACTTCCCAGTCACCTTATAGGATCACAAATTTAGGACTTAATAAATGCTTATTGAATTGATTTGCAAACTGTTGGAAACAACCAGGTACATTGGATAGTATCCAGATATTTTGGAAAAGACAATTCATTCAGAGTCAAAGGATTTGGATTCAAATCCCCACTCTTCTACCCACTATTTATATGATACTGCACAAATCATGCAACCTATGATGGCCTTATTTCCATTCCATTCATTTTAACAAACATTTAAGAAAAGAATATGAAGACAAAAAAATGTCCTTGTCTTTAAGAAGTGTATAATTTACCAAGGAAATGATAACATTCACATAAGGAAGTAAATGTAAAGTAGATACAAAATAATATAGTGTTGTCAAGAGGGAGAGAGTGCTAATGACTGAGGGCATCAGGAAAGGCTCATGTAAAAGTTGGTACCTGAGTTCTACAAGATAATGGGATCAGACTAGTAACCTCTGAGGTTCCTATAATCCTATGATCTCCAATTCTGGGCAAGCTCTCACCTCACACCCATGGCCAACATCCAGGTGCTTCTGGTTTGCTTCCTTTGCCCATGTGGACTTCTGCATGACTCAGTATCATGGGATAGTGTTTGTTCAGAAAACTCTGCTTGTCTCTATTTGGTTCTATGATGTCATGAGGATAGACAGCTCCCTCTAACAATAGAGATTCACATCTTTTCTGCAATATGTAGTCTTAGAGATCTGATTGGAACATTTCTATGAACTGCCCAGGGTCACATGGACAGTATATACAATAGATAAAATCAAAGATTTTTTTTTATCTATGAAGGATCCTTAGACACAATAGCACCCAACTCTTTTATTTAACAAATGAGGAAACCAAGGCAGAAAGAGGTTAAGTGACTTGTCAATTAATTTGCATTTAACTACTTTTTATCTATTTGTATTTATTAACTTTAGATCAATGGTGTACATATTTTTATAAGCATTTATCTCTCCCATTAGAAGGTAAACTCATTGATAGTAGGAGTTGTTTCACTCTTTGTAGCTGTATGCCCAGAACTTAGCCCAGAGCCTGTGCACACAGCAGGAAGCTTAATAAATATCTGTGGTTTGACTGATTGCTCAAGGTCACACAGCCAGTATGTGTCAGGACCTAAATCCAGGTCTTTTTGATTCTTTATTGGGTTCTTTATTCATGAAACAGAACTGCCTTTCAGTGAATTGTAAGGGACCTTTAGATTGTGGATGACAGCGACTCCAAAGAGCAAACTGCAGATTTTTGTCAATGTGTTAATGAAGTGAAACAGTTGCAACGTGTACTCACACAACTGGGAGGTTCTGGTTGAAGGAGCTTGGGTGAACTACATTCTGATATGTGCAGGGAAGCAGAGTGGAGACCAGCCACTCATTTCCTTACTTTGCCTTTCCTTTAATGCTCTCTTTTGACTGGCTGTTAAGAAAGATGTCATCTCAGGGAGGCCCCTATTCTATTCAAGTTCACATTGTCTTATTGATCGTCAAATTGTGCTTTGGAAATTGAGCCATGATTAGAAGTCTTCCTTGTGGAATTAGATCCAGAGATTATTGCATGATGGGAAAATCACACCTAATGTATGAGATAGCAGATGGAGACACTTTAATTTTCTGGGAGCTTTCATTAAGTTCTAAAATCAAAACATTTTAAACTATACCTTATATTGCCTGGAAAAGTACATCTGCATGTGCCTTCCGGGCTTAAAGATATATTTGTAATCTTACCCTCTCTCAGAGTTAATTTTGTGATGAATTGAGGATATTTTTTAAGAAGTCTCATCCATTTGAAAAAAGGTTCTTTGTGGGTTGATCAATCACTGTCTTTGCCAACTCTGTACTATGCCAGCATAATGCAGATGGTGGGGATCGCAAATGCTTTAGAATGCAGTAAATGCAACAGCAGGGTAGCTGTGTTTCATCCCTGCCTCTCATAATACCTGCAAACACTCATCCATTAGACCTCACAATTGACTCAAATGGACAAGATGATTCATAGCAAGAAGACGTGAAAGGGCCTGGAAAAAGTCAGAAGCCCACTAGGGCTCTTCCCTCTCTCCCTCACCTGCCATGTCCAATCATATAACAAGTCCTGAGGATTCCACCTTTACCAATATCCCTCACCCATCCAATCCATCCTGAATACCACTGCTAGGATAAGTTTTTTTTTTTTTACACAGAGATCAGAGGATATCATCGATTTAGAACTGGAAGGGGCACTAGAGGTCATCAGATTAAACACTCTAGTGCCACAGGGGTGAAATGAGATTGGAACCCAGGTTTTCCTGACTCCAAGTTCAGCACTCTCTCCACCAGATGATGCTGCCTTTCATCAATCTGTTCATGCAACTTCTCTACTCAAGAATTCTGTCCCTTGAGCAAACATTGTCATAGAGGAACTGGATTGTAGGGAAGATCAACAGGGCAGAAGTGACAGATAAGAAGGGCATAAATACTGTCCTGAAATACAAGGAGAAAGCTTGTTCGTAACATATGAATCATTTATTCATCAAACTATATCATCTGTGGCCCTTCCCCCTCCCACTGCTACAATTCCTCAGAAAAGGCTACTTCTGAATCATGACACTCTGTGGGTCTGTACCCTCTCTAAACTATAACGCACAGGCCCTTCTAATGTATTTGCCTTCAATAGTTAGCCAGAGGACCCAATTATTTCAAAGCAAAGGCTTCTAGTAACATAGCATCCCCCAAAAAGTAGTAATAGAACATACCTACCTATAAAACTGTGGCACACTTTGCACAAACATATGCACTTGCAGTAGAAGGAACAGATACATATAGGAAGTATGTGTGGAGAGGTGCACACCCAGCCAGGCCAGAGCACACAAGCAGGAGCTATGCCACACTGCCGATTCTGCAGGGAAACCGATGCCTTCAGGGGACAGCACCCTGCTGAGGTCTTGGCTGGGTGTGTTAGCCTTTATTGAACACTGTCCCACTGGCCATAGCAGAGTCTCTGCTGGACAGCACCACCAGACATACACATGCAGTCTTGGCTGGATGCTACTCTTCTGGACACCATTCTGCTCTATACTGCCTTATCTGAAGTAGTATAACTGTCACTGATTCTAGAGTCAGGTGTCTTAGGTCCAAATCCACTTCTGGTCACTACTGCATTATAAATTTGGACAAGTCATTTCCTGGGCCTTACTTAGTTCCCTCTTCTGGAAATATGGCTGGACCATCCACCCTGGAGTTCCCTTCTGAAAGTACATCTATAAGCCAGAAATATGTTCCTGCCAGCCACTGCTCCACTGGGTACTGTTTCATGGAGTTTCTGCCATTCTCTGCCAGGTATGTCCCCAGTTGAGAACGTGGCTACGAACCTTACCTCTAATCCTAGTTTCTGACTTCAGCTGAAGTCCTTGGGTACAGTGCTATCATAAGAAGAGTAGGCTCTGCCATGCTCTTTTAGTTCAAAACCAGAAGAGTTTCTATTTTTTCATAAGTTATAAAAGATGCTGCCTCAGCAACAGATCTTCTTTAAGGAGTGGGAAGGAAGGAAGGTGAACCTTTTCAACTTCTTCCTTTACCAAACAGTCTGTCTTATTCCTTTCAGAATTCTGGCTATGAGGTTTCTCACGTCTTAGAGGAGATTCTCAGGGCCAGATGCTAAGCTTTTCAGAACAAGGGGCTAGCTAAGCTTTAGCTAAGTAGTTAGGGCCAACAGGCCCACATCTTTCCTTTTGAAATGAATTTTCTGGTTGCTGGGTACGGTTGACCTCATTCTAGCTTATGGTGAGTATTCCATATATCTCACAGTTTTAATTTCTGAAGGTTAGGATACATCTGGTCATTAGCCAATAACCATTGGCACATGGTGAAGGTCTGTGATACTTCAGGTTTTGAATCCCAAACCCCTCCAACTCTCAATGCAGATGAATAGACAAAGAAAGGGCAGCTAGGTGGCCCAGTAGATAGAGTGCTGGGCCTGGATTCAGGAAGACTCATCTTCCTGAGTTCAAATATGACCTCAGACACCAGCTGTGTGATCTTGGGGAAGTCATTTAACCTTGTTTGCTTCAGTTTCCTCATCAGTAAAATGAGCTGGAGAAAGAATAGGCAAATTACTCTACTATCCTTGCCAAGAAAATCCCAAATGGGGTCAGTAAGAGTCAGATTCTACTGAAAGCCACTGAACAACAACAAGATGAAGAAAAGGCACAAGGACAAAGCTAAGCCCAGGACAAAGTCTTTCTCTCTCTACCAGACTAGTCTCATCTTTTGCCAGTTCCTATGTAGATAACAGCCAACCAAATTCTAAAGGTCTTCTGAGCTCGCCTTTACAAGTCAACTTGTATTGCATAGTGTTGCTCTGGGCTCTGGGAGAGATGGATGAGATATCACAAGGAACAGAGATAAGACAAAGTTCAATAAACAATATGATAAGTCCGTCCAAGAAACGGAAACAATACTTTGTGAAATCTGAAAGAAAAAATCCTTACTGAGAAATGAGGTCTGGATCAGGGAAGATTTCTTGGAGGAAATGGAATTCTAGCTTGGCTTGAAAGGGTAGGTAACATAGGTATGGAAATAATGGTGTGTGGTATACATGTTTGGCCAGGGAGAATAGGGTGTGGGGCAAGGTGAGAGAAATACAGCTACAGATTTCCCTATAGCCCGAGTTGTTTTGAAGCCTAGAGTACATGAAGGGGAGTGAAAAGAGTAAAGATGGAAAGGGAAGGTGGTGCAGAGAGGTGGGACAGGGGAGGCTGGAATGCCAGGCCAAAGAATGTGAACTTTGCCAGGTGGCAACAGGGGGTAACAGATTCATGTTTTAGGTTTTGTTTGATTTTTGGTAAGTACCAGATCATTATATTAACATTGTAATAGATTTTTTTTTATTTTTACAACACCTAGATTTTCCCTTGTGCCTTTCCACCTCTTTGACAGCCATAGCTTAAAATAAAGAATGTTTTTAAAAAAGACAAAGGGAAAAATAAAAATTCAGTAAAACTGATCTAGCCATAGAAAAAGTCTGCAGTGATATTCGATATTCTACACCTGTGTGTAGATATGTGTGTGTGTGTGTGTGTGTGTGTGTGTGTGTGTGTGTGTCTTTCATCCTTAAATTTCCATGATCTCTTAAATTCCCATAAGACCCCTGGCTTGCCAGCATGACAAAAAAGGGCAGTTCCCCTCCACATTCGCTAGAGGAGTGTTTAGAGAGTGCTATTGTTGTTTGTCTCCTGGCCCCCTGGCTTCACGATTCAGAAAACACGTCCAAAAATATGTTAAGAAAAGAAAGGCACTTCTAATGAGCCTGTGCCTCCCTTTGTGTAGTTAGGTTTTAACTACTGTAATTGCTCATGGTGTGAAGTCTTGTATTTTCCATGTGTCTATTTTTATTCTGAGTCTGTCTACTTATTTCTTTTTTCATGTGTTTGAATCCTGTTGAGTTGTTTTTTCTTTCCTTTTCCTCTCTTTCAGTTAATAGTGTTGCCTCGGGGGGGGGGAACAATATGAAGGCTAAATAGTGTGGAATTTATTTTTTTGAAAAACAACTAATGGTAAAGTGTTAAGCAAATTACTTTCTAATCTATATAGTATTTAATTGACTGTATTGAACCATACCACAAATTAAGTCTTCTCTGTAATTTGTTCTGTCAGATGGTAACCCTCCAAACAATTTGATACTCCATTTAAAAATTGGTAAATGGTTCACGGAGAAGCTGAGGATTGAGCCTTAGAGAGCATCAGATAGCACAGCCTACTTTGGTACAGGGTATCAATGAATTTTTCTAGTCAGATCTTAAAATGTCTTGTTGTTGCAAATACATCTCATTTCAGACTGCACAAAAGACTCTCTTGAATTTTTGACCATTCAAGTGAGGGGGTTGGAGGAGATGAGACCATTGATGGGCCCACTGTGAGCTTTGCCTCTACTCATTTGAAATGTTATTTTCAATTACTGTCCTTCTTTATTCCAGCCATATGAGACTTCTAGTCCTGCTGCTTCCACTAGCTAGGAGTGTGACCTTAGCAAGTCATTGAAATCCATTTTTATCTTTTTTAAAATGAGGGCACTGGAAAAGATCACCTCAAAGTTCTCACCCAGTGCTAACAACCTCTATTTAGGGCTGGAGGTCTTTTTCTGGCCCTAACATTCTAGGTTTTATTTTCTAAACTATATTCTAAGGTCCCTTTTGGGTCTACCATTCCGTACTTAGAAACCATTCAACAAGCATTCATTAAGAAAGTCTTCTGTGTCAGGTACTGTGGTAGAATCCAGAATGCAAAGAAGAAAATGGAACAGCCTCTGTCTTCAAGGAATGCATGTTCAGTTGGGGAAGACAGCAGGTACAGATACAGACACAAAACAGACACAAAGAGATTTTGGTGATAGTGGGGGCAACTAGCAACTGGGGGATTGGGGGAGACATCATATTGGAGGTGTTTCTTGAACTGAGCCTGAGTTCTAAGATTCTCTATTCTGAGATCTCTTATAGCTATAGCACTGTATGTTGTAAGATCTCTTCCAATCTTAACATTGCATGTTCTAAAGTCCTTTCCAATCCTGTCATCATATATTATAAGGAACTTTCCAACACATGTTCTAAGGTCCCCTCCAGTCTTAACATTATATGTGTTCTAAGGTTTGTTCCAATCCCAACACTACATGTTCTAAGGTCCCTTCCAGCACATTTTCTAAGTCCTTTTCAAATCCTATCATTGCATATTCTAAGATCCCCTCCAATCTTAACACTATGTTCTAAGGTTCCTTTGATTCTTAACACTGAATATTCCAAGGTCCCTTCCCATATATGTTCTAAGTACTCTTCTAATCTTAGCACTGCATGTTCTAAGGTTCCTTCAATCCTTGAGACTATACATTCTATATGGTAACTTCCAATGTGTGTTCTAAGATCCCTTACAATCTTAACATTGTATGTCCTAAGGTCTCCTCCAATCCTTATACTGATGCTCTAAGGCTCTGGCTCTGACATTCTGTTCTATAATCCCTTTCTGAGCTAACATATTATACTCTATATTCTATTTTTTTTAGGTTCTAAAGTTCTTTCTGGCTTTGATAATCTATATCCTAAGGTGCCTAGAAACTTCCATGTTCCGGTTTTTCATTCTATGTTGTAATGTGCCTTGTTTTCTTCTATTCACTCATTTCCTTTGTTTCTAAGTTGTCCTATTTTCTTGACAACTTTTGAACGTAATTACCTCCATGCCAGTCATAGTGCATGAGTGACACATCTTTACCTGATTACATCCATCCACTTTTTGAAGTAAAATTCAAAAATATTTCCCATTAAAAACTTTTCCTGAATACATTGAAGCAATCAGAATTCTCACGTATCTCTAATGCCAAAGAGTTCTTTTCTGAACTGATGAGTATTTTTTCCCTGCCCTAAAGAACCTGGAGAGATTTCAGAGATAAGCCACAAAGATATTGATAGGAAAGGAAAAGAGGTCCTATAAAGAAAGATATAAGGAATAAGGCTAAGGTAGAGAAAAGATGGTTGGAAGTGATGTGATGGCGGTGCAAGCATTTGTAGGATTTTTGTGAAGTGAAGGGCACTGAAAAGGTGGAGAGAGTGTCCAAAAGAGAGTGAAAGGCTTTGAGGTCATGTAAATAAGAAGGAACTCAGGCTAATTAGCTTGAACTGAGGGAAGGGCTGCTGGGGGACTGAGGAGGCTATGAGATACACTCAGGCATTAGGAAGAGGGGTAGATATTCTGTTAGACTTGACTGGAAAGAACCATAAACAATGGGGAAGGGAAAGAATAGAAGCATTCATTAAGTGCCTACTATGTGCCAGGCACTGTGCTAAGCACTTTACAAATATCTCATTTGAGCCTCCTGAAAACCCTGGGAGGTACAGATTGTTATCATTTCCATTTTATAGTTGTGAAAACAGGTTAAGTGACTTGTCCAGGGTTACACAGCTTATAAATGTCTGAGGCTAGACTGGAACTCAGGTCTTCATGACTCCAGGTCCAATCCTTTATCCATTGTGTCCTCTAAGTTCCACTAGGGTAGCAATGGGTAGAAATTCCAGAGAAAGTTGTAAAAGACAATGTTCCAACAATTAGTGCTGTCCACCAGGGACATAGGCTGCCTTAGAAGGTTCCCCTTACACAAAGGTTTCAGGCCAAGACTAGGTGGCCACTTGTCAGGTATGCTGAAGAGATCTCTGCTCTGGAATGGACAAGATGGCCTTTGAGGTCCTTTCTAGATCTCAATCTATGGTGTCTGACTCCCATTCCTGCGATTACATGTTCCAAGGATGAAGGAGAAGAAGATAATTCAATATCTTGGGCATGGATTAAAGGGTATGTCATTAAGGCTGTTATATTCCAGACTTCAAAAGAATGTCCCTGGGGTCCCACCCCTGAGCCCTGACACCCCTTACCTGGAGCAATGTTCCCATGTCAGGTTTGTCTCTCCCTCTGCAGAATTCAACCCAGCCATCAAGATACACCCAAATCCAAAACGCCCAAAGGATTTGTTTTTCTTTTGGGGAGCTTTTTATAGAATTGATTGAATCTAATTCAGAATGCAGGCTGCAGGCACCAAATTACTTTTCTTTTTCATTTTTTTTCTATTGCTGTAATTGGAGCATTCATTCAATATGCTGGATGGACTTTGGGGACAGTCCCCTGTTGGCTCAAGAACAGTGCCCCCAGGTCCATGAATTTGGGTTTTTATGTAGTGGTTGTAACCCATGGCATTCTGGGTCACCGAATGGAGTCTAGTAGGCCTGATGGCATCCCAGGAAGCTGCAAGTTTTAGAAAGACCTAGAGGATTATTATAATCACAGTCCCCATTTTTATAAAGAGCGTCAACAGGTTTGCATATCACTTAGATATGATAACTCATTTGTACTTCATGACACTCTCATGAGGTAGGTGCCATTGCTATCCACATTTTGAAGATCAGGGCACTGACCTTCAAAGAGGTAAAGTCTCAAAGCTGAAAAGTGTATGAAGTGGGATTGCAATCCAATTCCGTTTCACTCCTTCCAAACCAGACCTCAAGAAACCCTGCCCAGGAGGGGCTAAGCCACTCAGTACTTGGCTTCTTGAAACCAAGCATAGAACTTAACATTTCATTGAATGCCATCTGGTTAGCCTGGTCTATATTTCCTGTCATCTGACATCAATTTTTATCTCAATTCTCTTTTTCAATGTGTGATTTATCCCTCCTTGATTTGTGTTATCTGCAAATTTGATAAAAGCACCATGTTTGCTTTTATTCAAGTCCCTAATAAAAATGTTGAGCTGAGTGGGTTCTAGGACAGAGCCTTTGGGCTTCCATTCGATGCTTCCTTCTGGGCACCATATTGAGGGTAGGGATCAGTCTTAGAGGTCTATCTTCTCTTGTATTCCACTCACTTTTCAGATGAGGAAACTGAGGCCAAGAAAGGAGAATGAAATTACTATAGGTCTCACAGCTAGTAAGCAGCATAGCTGGGAGGACAGTAACCCAATAACTTCATACTGCTTCATGCTGTTCAGCACTTTTGAACCCTTTTGGTTGGTATCCTGTGCTTCACACTTTTTCATTTTGTCCACAATGCATCCCTCTTCTGCCCCCCCATTGGAAACTCTGACCTCTGGGGCTGTTTCTCTTTTGCTCTTGTACCCCCATCACCTAGCACAGCTCGCACCACACAGTAAGCATTTAATAAATGCTCATTGATCGATTTTTTTCTGAAATTTAACTAAATATCTATTGGCTAATGGATTAGTCAGAGAATCATAAGATCACAGAGCTCTAAGGAACCTCAGAGTCCTTTAGTCTATCATTTTACAGATGAGGAAACTGAGGCCAAGGAAGTTAAATGACTTGCCCAAGGGTACATAGATGGGACTTGAACCCAGGTCCTCTGCCACCAGAGCCAGTGCTCTTTCAACTGTACCCACAAAATGCAAGGTATTATGAGTGATTCAAGGGTGAGTAAAATACACTTCCTGCCCTGCCTGAGTTCCCACACTAGCTAGAAAAAGGCTGTAACATAAGATCCCTGAAATAACAGGACAACAAGCAGAAAAGATATTAGAAAAATGATTTTTTTGAATGATCATTGAAGTCAATGAGTATAAGAGAAGTCAGAGTAAGGTTTGGGTGGTCAGGGGAAGCTCCCTGAAGGAGGGGGCATGGCCAAGCTAGAATGGCCAAGGTTCCAAGAAATTAAGTGGCTTATCTAAAGTCTTACGTCAGGTGAAAGGCCTTAGACTCTATTATCCCAAACATAAAATAACATCTGGTGTTTCTAGGGTGCCTATAAGGCAGGTAGGTGGTACAGTGGATGCAGTGCTGGGCCTGGTGTCAGGAAAACCTGATTTCAAATTTGACCACAGCTATTTACCCTAGGCAAGTCACTTAACCCCATTTGCCTCAGTTTCATCATATGTAAAATTATCTGGAGAAGGAAATGGTGAACCACTCAAGTATCTCTGCCAAAAACCTTAAATGGGGTCACAAAGAGTTGCACATGACTGGAATGACTCAACAACAGCAAAGTGCCTATGGTTTTCACAAATGTGTTCTCCAGATCAGCCCAATTTGATGCCTTTGTCTTAGCTGTTGCTCATTCCTGAAATGCTTTACCTCCTCACGTTCCTAGGACCACCTCTTCCAGGGAGCCTTCCTAGCCAATGCTCCCTTGGGTCTTGAGGTCAAGGAACAATTTCATTCTTGACAGAGATAAAAATGACTATAGGATTTATAGCGCAATGCTCCTGGGCCATTGGAGGGTAACATGTGCACGGCACATAAGCTTGCTTAGTCAGTGTTTCCTCATTGATTGATTGATCCTTTCAACCATACAATGAGGTAGGTAGTGATCTTATTATTTTCATTTTATAGGGAGGAAAGTAAAGGCCAGAGTTCAAATGAATTAACCTAGGTCACCTAGGTAGTTCACTAGCAGAGGTTCAACTCACAGAAGAATACATCCTCAGAGCAAGAAGGGCCATAGAATCCAACTCATGACTTCAAAACAAGAATCCTCCAGGACATTCCCAACAAGTGGCCATCCACTTTTTTCCTTGGAGATCTCCAGTAATGGGGAGCTCACTGCATCCTGAAGTAGGCCATTCCCCTTAGGCTTAGCTTGCTTAAGATGATATTTCTGTCACCAAGCCTAAAATGGTCTTTTTGACCAGTTTTGGAGTCAGGAAGACCTGAGTTCAAATTTGACCAATGACACTCACCAGCTGAGTGACTCTGGGCAAGACACTTAATCTTTGCCTCAGTTTCCTCATCCATAAAGGGGAATAATAACAGTACCTATCTCTCAGGGTTACTGTGACAATCAAAAGAGACAGTAATTGTCAGGTACTTAGCACAGTGCCTGGCACACGGTAGGTGCCACATAAATGTGAGCTACTTTTGTTATTGTCACTGCTATTGTTGTTACTAAGCAAAAGAAATCTAATCCCTCTTCAACATGACAGCCTTTTAAATATTTGAACAAAGCTCACTTGCTTCTCCCAAGTCTCTCATGCAGGCTACATAACCCTGGTTCTTAAAACCTGTCCTCAGATCACAGAAGAATCCTCCTTCTGGCTGTGCTCCTCTGCTGACTGCCAACTCATGAACATCCTTCCTAAAGTGGTTCTGAGAGCAGGACTCCAGATTCCAGATGTTGCCTGACCAGGGGAGAGGACAGGCCTGGGAACTTAGCTTCTTTGTCTCCCAAGTCTGAGACTTTCCCACTATTCGACATGCCTATCACATAAGCCACAAACATAGAAAGACACCTGCAATAAACCTTATGTGTGGCTTTCTTTTGTGAAGTCCCATTCTTACTAATAATCCCAACCAGATTTTAACCCAGAAAAGACCTAAGAGATTATTTAGTCTAGCCTCTTCATCTGCAGAGAAGGAAACTGAGACCCAGAGTAGTTAAATAATTATTAATAACAATACATTTACAGGCACTGTGTTAAGGGTTTTATAATTATCATATCATTTGATATTCATAACTCTGGGAAATAGGTGCAATTAATAACCCCATTTTACAGATGAGAAAACAGAGGCAGGTAGAGGTTAAATGACTTGTCCAAGGTCACACAGACAGTGATAACAGTGTGACAATAATAAACCATGTGCCCTGACTCCAAATCCAGTGATATTTCTTCTACACTGTGCAAAACATGAGCTGAAATAAGGCCCAGTAAAACCCTGTGGTTAGCATTTCCAAAAAATCCCCATTTAGGTTGAACAAAAGCTAAAAGATTTTATGCCAGTGACTTTTGGGAGAAAAAAAGTAGTGGGAATCTCTGAGTAGGCATTATTAATATGGCCTTTTCATTTGAAAGGCATATCCTTTCCTTCTTTTCAGATTCTTTATTTATCTCCAGTGAAGGACTTCAAAGACCATGGTGCGGATTTAGCCACGTAACCAATGATTTCAGCATTTCAGCTTACAAAGAGGATTATGACAGAGCATTGGGAATGAAGGCTCAGGAACAGACAAAAGTAAGGGCATGCTTGACCACAAGACACTGTATGGATGAGGTCACCCCATGGAATGGGAAATTACTTGTATGGCAAAGAATCTGGCATTAACCTCTGTCTGTTTTAACAAAGCCTGAGAGAGAAGTCCTGGGCTAGACAGAGACTTAAGGCAATACCTTCCAATCCTGGGATTCTGGGATGATGTGACCCATAAGCAGAGGAAGTTAAATTAGATCCTCTCTATAAGTTTCTTCTCAGACTTAGAGGAAAAAAAAATCTCTTTTATGAATTTAAGCTGTAGAACTTGCAGCAAATCACTGTTGAGGCATTGTAGGATAATATAACCAAGAGACCATAAAAGAGGGTTTTGTTAATTCTGTATTCTGTCAATCCACCAACAAGGACTTATTAAGCACTTATGGTGTATATCAAACACCATGCTAAGTGTTGGGGATTTAAAGAAAAAGCAAAACAATGTCTACCCTCAAGGAACTTACATTCTAATTTGGGAAATGATATATAAATAACTGGCACAGCTAGGTGGTACAGTAGATAGAGTGCCAGGCCTCAAGTCAGGAAAACCTGAGTTCAAATCCAGTCTCAGACACTTACTAGCTGTGTGATTCTGGGCAAGTCACTTAACCTTGTTTGCCTGTCTCCTTATCTATACAATGAGCTAGAGAAGGAAATGGCAAACCACTCCATTATCTCTGCCAAGAAAACCCAAAATGGAGTCAAGAAGAATCAGACACGACTGAAAATGACTGAACAACAATAACATAAATAACTAAGTATATTCCAGATACCAGAAGAGTAGGTAATCTTAGATGAGAAGACACTAACAGTCAGGGGAAATGCAAACAGGGTCCTGCCAAAGGTGATATTTGGGTTGAGCAAGGTTTGTAAGAAGTAGAAGTAAGGAAAGAACATGTGGGGAAAGGCATGGAAATGGAAGAAGTAACAGAAAATAGGCCAACATTACTGGAACCCAGAATTTACAGATGGGAAGTAAGAGGTAAAAAAAATTGGGAAGGTAGGAAAGGGCCAGGTTGTGAAGGGCTTTCCATGTCAAACAAGAGTTTATATTTGGTTCCGGAGATAATAGGAGTCATTGGAATTTACCAAGTTAGGAAGACATGGGTTAGACCTTACCCTCCCCCCCAATAACCTGGATTCCCATTGGCTGCAGCTGCCACTTCCTATTCAGGGGCTTCCCAGTCCTCATAGCCAATTGATTAAAAGTTGTTCTCTGATTAATCTCCTGGGTCAAGATGAGAGAGACAGTTATCATGGATTATACTGAGATGTAATAAGGGAATGGGCAAAGGAAAATGTCACAACCATATCAAAGGTGGATAAGGGGGGTAGTGGGGTATAGTTCCACTTCTCAGTACAATCAGGAAGAAATTCAGAAACGCTTCCCCTTGCCCAAGCATGAAAGACACAGCAGTTGGCACTCTATGTCTATTATCTCATTTCATTGGTCAAACAACCCGATGAAGAGGGGACTACATTTATAAATATCACCCCATTTTGCAGATAAGAAAGCTGAAGCTCAAAGATAATAAGTGATTTGTCCATGGCTACATGGGTAGTAAGAATCAGAGGTGTAATTCCAACCCAGAGCTTCCTGTTGAATCAAGGACAAGTATCCTCATAACAACTTCCTTGCATGACTGTGGCAATAGAATCACAGCATTCAGGAAGTGGAAGTGACCTCAGCTGCCACCTAGGACAACCTGTACATAAAAGGCATCTCCAGTATAAGACACCCAACCAGTGATCTGCTTGAAGACCTCCAAGGAGGAGGAGCCCATTGTCTGTGGAGTCAGCCTGTTCCATTATGGGACAGCTCTCATTGTGATGAAGGTTTCCTGACACCAAATGTCACTTGGTCTCTTTGTGATGTTTCCCCTTTGCCCCTGACTCTGTGTTCTGAGAAGAACCAGAATGGGTCTCATCCCAATCTGTCCTCCACAGACAGGGATCATCTTCCCTTCAAGTCCTTTCTTATGTAGGCTAAATATTCCCGGTTCCTTCACTAGATCCTCAATGTGATGGACCAGGGCTTTTCACCATTTTGATTGCCCTTGTCTGGATACTGCAGCTTGTCTTTGTTAACCTGTGGTGCTTAGAATTGAGCCCCACATTTCAGATGAGATCTGAGGAGGGCAGAGAATAGGCTTATCACCTGCCTGGAAACCACACCATTCTCACTGCAGGACAAAATGACATTGACATTTTTGGCTCCTACATTATGCTTCTGAATCATGTTAAGCTCATATCTCACTAAAATCCCCAGATCTTTTTCAAAAACAAAGGCTGTCTAACCATGCTTCCCCCATCTGAAATTAACTTTTTATATCCAAATGCAAGACTTCACATTCATCTCTATTATATTCCATCTAGTCTTCCAAGATCCTTTTGGATCCTGACTCTGTCATCTAACATGCTGGCGATCCCTTACAGTTTCATGTCATCTGCAGATCTATAGAGCCTCTTCACTTTAGCCACACTCAGGTCAATGGTAGAAATATTAAACAACACAGAGCCAAGCACAGATTCCTGCAGTATTCCACTGGAGACTTCTGGCTAACCATCGAAGAACCAGATATTGAGAACATGGTTGATGGTGCCATGCGTACCAGATCTCATTTCAAAATTCTTTCCAAGAATCTATATTTATGGAAAAAATTGTCATTAGGAAAAAAAAAGAAATAGAAATAAAGTTAAAAGCATGCTACAGTAGAAAGAGGAATCAGGCAGCCAGTGTCTGCTTCTGTCTCCATCATCAACTGGCTGCGCAACCTCAAGCAAGCCCCTGAATGGAAAATGGCAGCAGCAGCCAATGGCAATCCAGGTTCTTAGGGAAAAGAAACAGAGTTTAAAAATGTTACTCCCCTACTCAATAAGTGGCTCCCTATTACCTCTAGGAACCAATATGAATATAAACTTCTATTTGGCACTGAAATTCCATAGGTAAGATACTTAACTTTTCCAGGCCTCAGCTTTCACCTTCATAAAAAGTAGGGGTTAGACTAGATGATATTTAAGGCCCCTTTCTATTCTGATGTTTTATGAATCTGAAGAAAGAAATTAGAGATCATGGGGCAAACAATCATGAAACCTTATTAAGGATCATGGGGTTTGAGGTGGAAGGGACCTGAGAAGTCAGTTAGTCCAATCCCATATTTTACAGAAAAGGAAACTGTCACCCAAAGAGGGATCACATTTAGAGCTAGAGGAGACTTTAGAGCCCCTTTAATCAATAAATAAACCAACAAGTACTTATTAAAAATAATAGTATGAAATAGCCCCTGTTCTCAAACAGATTTTATTTGAAAAGGGGAAACATATACAGAATAAATTCAAATACATACACACACAAATGAGATGGTTTGGGAGAGAGGGTAATAATATTTGGGGGAATAAGAGAAGGCTTTGTGTAGAAGGTGATGCCTTCCAGGGAAAGAAGGATTCTCTGAAATTGAGGTGAGGGACTATGTTACAGGCAAGGAAGATGGCAAGAGGAAAGGCAGGCTGATGGGCATTAAGCTGCCCTATGTGAGGAACAGAGGGAGGGCCAATGTGGCCGGATCACAGAGTACTTATGAAAAGGAGTGGAATATCCAAGGAGACTGGAAAGCTAGCGAGGGGGTTAGGCTGGGAAGAGCTGCAAAAGCAAAATCGGTGAGTTTATATTTTGTGTTGGAAGTAAGAGGGAGCAATTGGAGCTCACTGAGCAGTGAAGTGACACACTCAGATCTCTGCTTAAGGAAAACCTTTCCAGCATCTGTGAAGAATAAAAATTGAGATGAGGGAGCAGAGGCCCAGAGAGAGGCCTGCTTGCCCAAGGTCACACAGGTAGGAGATGGCACAGACAGAATTCAAACCCAGGTCCTTTGACTCCAAAGCTTCATAACTTTCCTCAGTCATAGATTACTTTGTAGAGAAATTTCCTAATTTAGTAGAAGGACCTAAGGATACCATAGGCTTACGCAGCATGTCACCACAGTTTTGAAATGATTGTTCATTCAGCATCGTGCAACATCTTGTGCACTGCTGATTCATGGATGCTGGGATGAGCTCTCTGAGCCAAATGATCAATTGCTTTCTCCCACACTAACTGACCCTTCAGTTCATAACTGTTGTTCCTTGGAACCCAGACTGTCAGCAATTAACATAACAATGCCCTGCCCTTGGAAAAGTCATTGACCACTATCCCTCAAGCAAGCTCCTTTATCACTGGAAAGATATTAAAGGTGAATCCTTTCACTCTTACCACCATCTCATTCATTGTTGGCTCTAGGCAACTGCTGGCACCTTGGCAAGGATCTAGGCACAGTGGTCACTAAGGGCCAACTAACAGCTAAGTTCAAGGGTGCAGCAGCAGCTAAGGAGAAATGCCAGGGTGAAGTGTGACCTGTCTGAGCAAAGGATACCAAGACCAAGGAAGAGGTCAGGTCAAAATAATGGGGGAGGGGAGAGGTGCATAGGTAGTGGGAAAGTCTAGAGGGAAGAAATGAGGTCTATCAACTATGGGAGACCACAAGGAAGAGTAGTGGTCAGAGCCAGGTAAGTGATAAGAAAGCAGATCACATGGACTAGGAAACATTCACAAGTGTCTGAAGATAGGATATTCCTTGGTTATCCCAGCTGCTGGGCAAAGACCTCAGAACAAAGTCTCAGACATGAGAATGAATTGAGATAAATGAACTTCAACATTCACCAATTCTTAGTTAAGCCTCCACCTTAGGATCCATCTGGATGCCACCAGCCACACAAAAATGCCCACAGACAAATCAAGGTCTGACAGGAACTCTGTATGCCTGAAGCCAGGATGTGCCAGATCACTACACCTCAGACCCAGAATTCAAGGCACTAAAAAAGGAAGGAATTTACAGGTTTAGTCCATTAGTTAATTAACTAGAATTTATTAAGGGTCTAATCTGTGCCAGGCACCAAGGACACAAGGACAAAAATGTGACAATACTTGCCAAGAAGTGGCTGAGATTCCATCGTGATCCCAACACAGACCGAAGAATAAGAGGTCAACAGTGGGATGCAGTGGTCTGGAAATCTCTGGGGCATGTAATGGATTTTCCTTTTTACTTCTTCTTTATGGCAAACTGGCAAATTTGTTTCCCAGTCTTGGCTTTCCATTTCTCATCCCTCTGCCTTTTGCTTGTTGACCCTCCCCCGCAATATGTGACGTGTACTCCCTCTTAGAATCCTTGTCTTCCTTCAAGGATCAGTTCCAGCTCTTGGCTTCCCTCTTGGCCCAAATGACCTTGAATCCAACTGTTGGCTCATATAAAGGTATGCACATTGGGACAATTTGCAAATATGTAGACACACACTGTAAAACTCAGTATCATGATGTAATAAGACAGAACACTTAGTCTGTAAACACCTAACAATTCTGACTGGGCCCCATCATCCACTCTGCAGAGGGCACACAGCTAGAGGCAATGCTCACTGCTCTCCAGAGATGCTAAGTTTACTGGAGCCCTCTCAGCCTCCCTCTTCTGTTGTGCACTGTAATAAAGCCCAAGGCACAGCGTGATGGGAGTTGTCAAGTCTTGAAATGAATAATAAGACATCTTCAGAGTGGAGCATATAAAAGAGACAGGCTAAAAATACCTCTGATGCGGATTGCATCTGGGAAGCCAAAGAATGAATCCCCATTAGACAGTTTGCTTTAATTGCGGTGAAACAAAACCCCAGGCAGAATCAAAGACCTCACACGCTAACTGCACCTGCTCACAGGTAAACAAAGGAAAGGAAACACACAGCGCTTAATTCAGCTCCCTTACGCTGCTCCTCAGTAAGTGAAACCCTATGCCAGGAACCTCGAAGATCTGCAACTTTATGGAGAAACAATGGAGATACTCAGAAGAGTTTAGCCAATGGGCAGACTTCTTTGCTGTACCCTTATCATCCCCTCTGTTTTACTTTCAAAGTAGTCTCATTTCATCCAGATCTGGTGATTGGCTACCAAGGATCCTTGGCTTCTTTCAATGATCAATTCCTTGTGTGGTGGAGAAAAAGCCAACCTCAGAGTCAGGAAGACCTGAGTTCAAGTGTCACCTGTAGCACCCACCAGTTGTGTGACCCTGGATAAGCCATTTTGCCTCTTCAAAACTCAGTCAACTCTTCAAAGCTATATATTTCAGAGAAGTTGCCAACCCATATTGGTAAAGGCAGTCTCCACACAGGTAATTCCCTGTACCAATAAATTCATAGATTCAAAATAAATTATAATATAGCATGTATTATGATTTATATAATATATAGTATATATTATAATTTATATAATGTAGCACATATTATAATTCATATGATATATAGCATATATTATAATTTATATAATATAATTATAATAGAGTAGCCTACATTTAAAAATATCACATGTATTAATGTATTTGTTTTAACAGGGTTGACAAAACACTTTCACATGTAGATCTTGAGATAGTCAATAAACATTTATTAATTGCCTACTACATGTCAAGTGCTGGGGATAAAAGGAAAGTAAAAAAAAAAAGGCATTTTCAGCTCTCCAGGAGCTCACAATCTAATGTGGGAGATAACATACAAATAATGATGTATAAACAAGCCATAAACTGGATAACTGGAGATGACCAGAGGGAAGGCACTAATGCTAAGCAGGACAAGACAGACTCCTTGTAGAAGGTGGGGTTTTACCTGGGACTGGAAGCTAGAGAAGCCAGGATGGCGAGTTGAGGAAGGAGAGCATCCCATGCATGGCTGACACCTAGTGAAGATAGTTGGAGTGAGGAGACATTGGAGCCCTGTAGCCATTCAGACAAAGAGCTAGGGCAGACATTGCTAACTTCATATTAAATATGAGGTAACTTTAGAGGGAAAGTTTTCTTTTTAAATGCAAAAGTTCAAGGATGGGTCACAGAAGAAATATCATTAATATTTTGTCACACAATGTGGCACAGACGGTAAGTGCTACAAGCAGTTAGAAAAAGATGGAGACTAGTGTGAGTTGGAGCTCTCCAAAAGGACTTCATGTTGGTGAGACTTGACTTCAGATGATATGTAGGAGAGTGGTCATAGAGCAAGTAGCAGAGGTAGTATGTAAACCTAGGTTTTGTGTTTATTTGAATTTCAAGTCTTGCACTCTATCCACAAAGCCATACTGCTTTCATATGTAGTTATCTTAAAGGAAGCACATTTGGAGAAATAAGAAGGGGGCTTGAATGAAGGGATAATGAGAGGGACAGTGAAATAAAAGGGACCAAAGAAGTATCACACATTGAAGGTGGAGAGACCTCAAAACACTGAATATTAGCGAGACAGGGAGGATCATGGGATAAGAGCTGGAATGGCCTTTGGGGGTCATCTACCCACATTCTTCATTTGACAAGTGAGGATCAGAGACGTGAAAAGACTTGTCCAAAGGAACAGCCTTTTTTGGAGGAAAGGCTTGGATTAGAAACCTAATGCCCTCTCAGGTAAAAAAAAAAGTCAACTATCAAAAAGTCCCACCAAATCCCAGAAAAGGCCAGGGAAGAAAACATTCTGTTCACCCAAAATAGCTCCACTTAACACAACAAATCCATGCACCCAACCCACAGAACACCTGGATTCACTGGGTTCCATGCCCTTGTCTATAATTCTATCCCGCTCACTGCTCATTCACTCCTTGGGCAGCTCTCGGGAGATGATTTCTTTAGTGCCCAAAATAAAACTCAGCAAGTCCAACAATAGATGCCCCAGTTTGCCAATAAATATTTAAAATCCTTGTTCCAAAGAATGATTCTTAAAGAAATATCAGGACTTGTTAAACAAAGCATCCCAGAAATCCTTCCTTAGAAAGTTTTGCCCAGTTGGTTTTGACAGATTTCATTTTTTGTTCAATATAATTCAGTCCTACATTTATTAAGCAACTGTATTCAGGGCACTGCTACTGGGCACTGGGAATAATGAGACTAGAATGAAATAGTTTCTGACTACAAACAGCTTACATTCAAAAAGGGAAAACCACCAATACATAGCTAAGTAAATTTAATGTGATTCTTGGAAGGAGAGAATGCTAACAACTGGGAGAATCAAGAAACATTACTAATTATTATTATTATTGATTATTAAATAATAATATAAATAAGTATTAATATATAACTTTGTAAGAAGTCTTACAAATATAATCTCATTTGGTCCTCACAATAACTCTGTGGGGTAGATGCTATTATTATCCCTTCTTTACAGATAAGGAAACTGAGGCAAACAGAGGTTAAGTAACTTGTCCAGGATCACACAACTAGCAAGTGTCTGAAGCGGGATTCAAACTCATGTCTTCCTGATGCCAAGTCCAGAAGTCTCTATCCACTGTGTCACCTTGATGCCTATAGAAGAACTTCCTGTAGGTATTAGTTCAGCCTTGAAATAAGTGAAGGCTTATGAGAAGCAGAGATGAGGAGGGAGAATGTGCTAGGGATTGGGGAATAGCTCACTCAAAGCAATAAAGGCAGGAAATAGAATCCTGAGTTCAAGGGTCAGTAAGTGGTCTAGTTCTCAAGATGTCCAGAACAGAACTCCTCATCTTCCTGCCCAAACCATATCCTCATTCCCTCACTCTTACCTCCCAAGTCTGATCACTCTCCATGGTGCTGATTCTAGCTCTATACCATCTCCCTTGTATATACTAGCCACAGCCACCCCCAGTTTAAGCCCTCATCATCTATCCCCTGGATCATTGCAATAGCCTCCTAATTAGTCTCTCAAGTCTCTCCCACTCTAATCCATTCTCAGATTAGCCAACTAAATGATCGTCTTCAAGTACAAGTCTGACTATGTTACTCCCCTCCTCATTAAATTCAGATAGTTCCTTATTGCCTCTTGAATCAAATCCACACTCCTTTGTTCAGCATTTAAAGGCCAAAACTACTTGGCTCCAAATTGCCTTTAGGGCCTTTCATCATTCCACAGTCCTGCCAAACTGGCCTTTTATCCTTCCAAAGTCATGTCATCTCCTGTGTCCACATTGTTGCATGGCTCCTCATGCCTGAAACATATTTCGTCATCACCTCCACTTCTTGGAATCCATAGCTTCCTTCAAGGCTGAACTCATCTGTCATCTCCCGTGGAGGCTTTCTCTAATTGCCTCATTCTTAGTCTCTTTCTCAAATTCTTTTCTGTTTGTTTTGTATAAATCTTGAGTTTCTCTGCATGCATGGTGTTCTCTCTCAGTAAACTACAAGCTTCTTGGGGTCAGGGGCTATTTCATTTTTTCCTGCACCATCTATACTTGCAGATATAAATTCCTGTTGAACTGGATTGAAATAAATTGAATTGAACCTGAGAAAGGAAGGGAAAAATAATACACTTTATAGTCATGTCTTATTTTTCATAGGTTGAATTATTTGTTGCAATGAAAGTTCCTTTTTGGTTACAAGATGCTAATTCAGGGTATGAGTGGCAGATGTAGCGCATGAATCAATCAATCAAAATTTATTAAGTGCCTATAAAGGCAAAGTCCTAAGGTAGGCAGTGTGAAGAATGCAAAGAAGTTGAAGGAGTTTCTCTCCAACAGCATGCCCTCTTATTATGTTTATAATTAAAGCCTATAATTTATCATTTAAGCTTGTGGAGACAAAACACAAAAAGTTAAACTAGGACATGTGAATACTCAAAGGATTCATGATTTCAACAGCATGAGAAAAACTCATGGTAGGGAGAGTCTCTCCGCTAAAACACATAGCAACTATCACTTAGTAGGTTAAGTCTCAGATCACTGCTTAAGGCACACAGATTTAGTTACTTGCCAGGAGTCACAGAGTCAGAGATGGAAATGAATGTAGCTTTTCTTGATACCATATGATGAGGCAAGATGATAATATTAGAGATCATTAAATCACAGATTCTCATTGTTGGAAAGGGCCTCACAGGGCCCCTATCAGAAGCATGAATCCCCTTGACAACATCCCTGATGAGTGGTTATTCAGTTTTCCTCTGAAAACATTCAGTAATGGGGAACTCACTACCTAAGAAGGGAGCATGTTTCATTGTGGGATGTCTACCTATTGGAACATTCTTTCCTTATAGTCCATTAAAATTGGTCTCACTACAATTTTCCCATTTGTCCCTAGTTCTGCCCTCTGGGGCCAAGCTAAATATGGCTAATCTCTCCTCCAATAAATTCAGCTTTCAAATACGTGAGGATAACTGTCTTATTGCCCAGTGTCTTTTCTTCTCCAAATTACATTCTCATAATTCCTTTGCCTTATGAGTTTGGAGAAGGTCAAAATGATTGAATGACTTAGCAATTTGGGAAAAACCCATGCTGGAGGCAGGCCCTGCTCAAGTCTTAAATAATGTCTCGTATGTAGGTGGAGAGAAAATAGACAGCATATGAAAGGTGGGGGATTCAGGGCAAAAAGGAGAATCCCAGAATCCCAGGGTCTGACGGTAACCCAGATATCACCTAGCGTGATTCATTCCTCAACAGACCACCCTAGTACAATATCTCATGAATGTTCACTCAGCCTCAGATAGAACACCACCATGGAGGGAAGCTTATCATCTCTTGAAGAAACCAAATCTGCTTTTAGGAGGATCTAGGTCAAACAATCAGCACGCATTTATTAGGCACTTTTTGTGTGCCAGGCACAGCTGGGGACAGCTAGGTGGCACTGCAGTGAATAGAGTGGCGGGCCTGAAGTCAGGAAGACTCATTTTTTGAAGTTCAAATCTGACCTCAGGCACTTAAGAGCTATGAGACCCTGGGCAAGCCACTTCACCCGGTCTGCCTCAGTTTCCTCATCTGTAAAATAAGCTGGAGAAGGAAATGGCAAACCACTGCACTGTCTCTGCCAAGAAAACCTCAAATGGGGTCACAGAGAGTCAGATATGTCTGCAAAATGACTGAAAGACAACAAAATGTGCCAGGCATTTAGTTAAGTGCTGGCAATACAAAGAAAAACTGAAACACAAAAATAGTCCTTGAACATTTTCCTTGCATTGACCAGAGGCAATGTTGTGTCTAGAGCTCTGAGATTGGAGTCAGAAAGATTGGAGTTTGAATCCTAAACACTAACAACTTAGTATGACCCCAGGCAAGTGACTAAAGCTTCAGGGGTCAGTTTCCTGATCTCTGAAATGCGGTTTTGAGGCTAGGAGCCCTTCAAGTCCCCTGCCAGCTCTAACTTCACACTCCATGCAAATTCTATTTCTCCTAGAGAGCAACTGTTCTTCTCTGTGACCATCCTTCCAGTGTTTGAAGCTAGTATATCAATCAAACAGCGAAGTACTTCCTTAGTAAGTAAGCATTTGGGAAGTGTTTCTTATGTGGCAGACACTGTCAAGATATGGAGATCCAAAGAAAGGCAAAAACCCTGCCTCAAGGAACTTATTTCTTAATTAGAGAGAAAACTCATATGTAACTATGGACATATGATACGTATATATGTTATATATACACATATATAACATATATTCAGTCATTTCATTCGTATCAGACTCTCTGTGGCCCCACTTGGGGTTTTCTTGTCAAAGATACTAGAATAGTTTGCCATTTCCTTCTCCAGCTCATTTTATAAATGAGGAAACTGAGCCAAACAGGATTAAGTTAGTTGCCCAAGATCACACAGCTAATGTACGTCTGAGGCTAGATTCGAACTCAGGTCTGACTCCAGGCCCAGGGCTCTAACCCCTGTGCCAACTAGCTGCCATTAGAGTCTCTCTCTATGCAATATTTATACATTTATATATATCTATAGATCTATCTATCTATATATATCTATATATATATATATCTATATATAGATATATATAGATAGATAGATCTATAGATATATATACTATGTAAAGATATAACTGCAAATGTTTATGTATACAAATATGTATACATGCATATATATATAGTGTGTGAGTGAAATGGCTTCCAACAGTTGTTAGCCTAAATCTCTTCTTTAGAATAAAAAAGCCCAGTTTATTTCAATTGATTTTCACATGGCATAGTTCCAAGTCCTCTCCTTCCCATGGATTCTCCTTACATGGATGCTGTCCAGGTTATCTGTGGCTTTCCTGAAATGAATTACCCAGATGTGGATTGGCCAGAGCAGAGGTTAGCAGATCTATCGCATCCCTCTCTCTCAACACCTGCATGTCAATACTACAGTGGCATCCACTGGTCCAGATCACAGTGCATCAATGCCTGCTGAGGCTTGGTCATTTTTTTTTTGGCCCATGCCCTTCTATTACCTGCTTCATAGGACCCACATCATATACTGACCTCCCTCTTGGTTTTCCTATTTTTATGAAAACCAGACTTAGCCCATCACAGCATCTCCCTAATCTATTAATGTTTTGTAATATGGTTAAAAATGAAATGTGGCGCATGTGGTATGGGTTGCTCTTGCTGAGGTCCTGCTGGACTTTTGTGATCAAGGTTTCCCTTTCTAAATGAACCTAAACCATCTCTTTAAGGATCAGTACTATACAGGTATGTTCCAGGTACAGAACAGTGAGCCCAAAGCTTGGCTAGGTTTATGAAGGGAAAATGAGGTAAGAAATAAGGTTGGGCAAAGCTAGTTTGGGGGCCAGGTGACAAAGGGCTTTGAGAACTGGGCTGAAGAGTTTGTAATTTCCTCTAGCAGGCAAAGCAACATCTCTGGATCAGTGATTATGGAGGCTGATATTATATATCTGAAAGGGAGGATTATAGGGTATTTCAGAAAGAAAATGCTATTTCACAACATTTAATGCCTAGTTCCACAGCACTCAAGTATGTGCACAAACTATAGCCCAGGAGTATTCTTTATAAGAATAATGATGATGGTATAAGTTTTTCAATGGCATATATTTGGCAGGCTTTTTATAAGATGGGTATAGCTAAACATTCTCAACAATGCCGACACCATAGGACTCTCTCTGTAGGTTAACTCTCTAGCACAGGCTCCCCTTTTAGTGATATAATTACACTGGTATTTGAAAAACAGTAACAAATTAAAGGAGCCCAGTAATAAACTGCTACATTAATTAGTCACCCTTTGTTGGAAGGTAAACATCCAGTTGGATGTTTGAGTTAATAACGACTTCAGCATCAACCCTCAATCTTGCACATTCACAAAAGCTCTGCTTCAGCTTTGGTTATGTGCAAATCATCTTTGTGTCTAGCCCAGAGCTATCTGAACCTGGTCCAATAGGCAATGGGAGGCCTCTCTGGCCCCTGAAATAAGATGCTGACATTTGGGTAGAAGAGTCTAAAGAGAGGGAAAGGGAAGGGCTAAGTGTTTGAGGCAGGAATGTCGACTCTGGCCCATACAAATATCCAATAACATGTGGAATACTTTGAAAAGAACCTTTTTTCTTGGAATCAGATCATGTGGGTTTGAGAACCAGCTCTGCCAACATGCCAAGTTGTAAGACCTTGGGTGAGTTTCAGAGCAGGGAATCAATGAATGTCAAAGCTGAAAGGGGATTGCACCCTGTTGCCAAAAGTCATGTTCCCAAAATGGCCATGCCACTTCTCTGCTTAATGGGGTCTAGGGGCTACTTATTGCCTCTAGGTTCAAATGTAAGCCTCTCTGTTAGGCATTAAAAGCCTTTCACAAATTTACTTTCTAACTGCCATACAGACCAGAGACCATGCCTTAGGATACTTAACCCTTCCAGCTTTGGAAGTCTTCTTGAATCTACATTGTTCTAATTGTTGAGTGCTAAATTATAGCTGTTGTTTCACTATTAACAAAGTCCTCGTTTGGAAATTCTCTCCATTAACACAGGTTGGCAACTCTGCTGTAACTTACAATCTTAGAGAATTTGTGTGGGGGTGGGTGGGAGGAGGTGGGAACTGAGATGTTATGTTCACTTTAAGGTTTTCAAAGTACTGTTTCAAAAATATATATATACATATCTATCTATCTATATATATAATCTCATTTGATCCTCACTATAACCCTATAAGGAAGGTGTTTATTATTATCATTTTTATTTTGCAAAGAAGAAAACTAAGGCTAGCAGAAGATAAATGACCCAGCCAACATATGTCTAAGGCAAGACTTAAACCCAGGTCATCCAGACACGATGGTTATCCCTTTATCCACCACACTATGCTGCTTTCATAGTCTTGCTATTCAGGGCATCCCAAAAATCTTAGTGTAGTTTTAAGTCATTAAAGACTTTTGGGACACCTAGTATTAGAAGAATAAGCTATTACTATTCAGATGGATTCCAATCCATCTAGGATCTGAGTGATTTATCCATTCCCTGCAACAATCCAGACTGCAGCTCCTCTATGCCTTGCCCCTCTTATGCACCCCTCATCAGTATCCTGCCATAAATTTGACACAACGATCCTTTCTCAATGAAAGAAAGCTATGAACATGAATAACAATAAAAAATAACCACATGAACAATAGGTAAAAGGGATAGAAATTGGTCTAAGTAACTCCAAAATGAGGACACTCCTTCCACCCCCACCCCCATTTAAGCAGAGTTGGTGCTTTCTCTGCAATTTATCCTTAGAGAGCTGTCCAGAGTAGAGATGCTGAACATGTGGCCCCTCCTATGGCTCTCAACACCCCTATGTGGTTTTCTAAGTCAACATGAGGTCCACAGGGGTCCTTATGTATGGCTTAGTGGTTTGAGTTTGACACCATTGCCTAGAGCACTGAGATATGATGATGTCCAGGGTGACACATCCACTCAGAATCAAAAGTGGGACCACAGCTAATTTGATCAATGATATAAAGAGCCAGAATGTTAGTTCTCATAGAGCTGATTACTAAGCTTAGCTTGGCTTCAAGCCAGTTTGAGTTCTTGAGAGTGGCACTGACCAGTCATCCTCTAAAAATGTAGTTAGGAGGGCTATGCCATATTACATGCATATATACATACATACATACATACATACATACATACATACATGTACATATGTATATATATATATATCTTCATTATGATAATGCATTGTAATGATTGCATTCTGTAAACACTGTAGGAAATTGACTGACAAGACACCAAATTTGCACTTCCATGAATAATTCCCATATTTTATTATTAAACGGCACTCACAGATTGAGCACCAGGATTTAAAACAAACAAAAATCTATAATTACAGCATATGAATTTCTCTCCTTGCCAATGCTGCTCAATTATTTTCATAAAGAAGGCTTTTATCCTGTACTCTTTTCAGAGTCCTTGTTGGGAACATGTGGGGTGGGGGAGGGCTGGTGACACCCTTGGATACCATATAGAGAAGTTGCAAAGTTCAAGGGATTCTCTTTCTCTTTCTGCAAGTGAAAAGGAGGGTTTTCATTTCATGAATAGTTCATTTATTCCTGTAAATGGTTTCCCTCTGCATATTCAAAAGGTGATTGATTCATATGCACAGAGAGCCCATAATATGCTTGGGGGCCCTTGGAATGTGTCCTATGAATAGGTTTCTGCCCAAGGTGGGATTTCAGGATTTCAAACCCAGGAGGCTGAAATTGACAAAGGGCTGGATGGAAATCGGTCCAGTCAACATCACTGAAACTCACTGACTGCTGGGAGAGCAGTAAGCAAGCATCTCTCTGACCAACTTGCTTCATTCCTGTAAAGGGAGGTGGGGATGAATGGAAACTGAGATAGGAAGAGGGCACAGCTGGATGAAAGGATGGAGCTGTGGGTTGCTATTGGCCCTTAGGCTTCCAACAACCCCCTACTGAGATTTTTCTCTGGCCTTGCTTTCCTTGGAAAGTAAACAAAATTTAGCTATTTTTAGAGACTCTTCAGGCACAGACTAACACTGGCCCCCTGCTTCAGACCCACATTATGCACCAAATGAGCTGCGAAAGTGAAATAAAGAAAGGATCAGTGGAAAAGAAGAAATTGTAGCTTGAAAAATGTGTTGACTAGGAAGGCAAACAAATATTTCCTTAGAGAGCCATATACCGATCATACAATCGAAGATTTAGAGCTGAAGGTACCTTAGAAACCACAGAATCCAAACCCCTCATTTTATAGATGACAAAATTGAAGCACAGAAAAATTAAGTGATTTCCCCAGGGTCACACAGCCAGCAAGTGTCTAAGGTGGGATCTGAACTGAAGTTTTCCTGACTTGAAGCATTATGCCTTTTCCACAATACTATGATTGAGACCCAGGTCTATGATCTCCCCACTTGAGAAACCCTTACATCCATAAACTAGAAATAGGCTACCCTGGCTCCTTCCCAATACTATAAGAATGCTGTACTGGGAGTTAGAAGATGTGGCTCCTTACACTGACTCTGTTGCTAATTTGCTCTGTAACGTTGGGCAATCCACGGAATCACTCACTCCAAGCCTCAGTGTTCTTTTCTGAACCTTCACAACATTCCCCCTTCTTTCCTCTAACACTGCTACCCCCTAGTTCAGACTCTCATCACCTCACATCTGGACTGTCACGAAATAGCCACCAATGGATCTGTCTGCTTCCAATCTCTCCCTCTCCAGTCCATCCTCCACTCAGCTGGCACGCGGACCTTTCCAAAGCACAGATCTGACCAGGTTTTACTCCTCTCACCAATTTAATAAACTCCACTGGCTCCCTATCCCCTCCAGCATAAACTATATAATCCTATGTTTGGTGATAAAGGCCCTTTATAATCTCCCCCCTACCCTCCACCTTTCCAGGCTTCTTCTACTTACCCACGTCCTCTGTGATCTGGTGACACCGGCGTCCCTGCTCATGCAAGACCTTCTGTCTCTGACTCCAGACTGTCCCCCATGGCTGGAACTTTCTCCCTCCTCATCTCTGTTTCCTGCTTTCCCTGGTTTTCTTCAGTCCCAGCTAATGTCTCACCTTTTGCAAGAAGTCTTTGGTTGATTTATCTTAGAGCCTTCCCTCTGCTGATGATCTACAATTTATCCCAAACATATCTTGCTTGCACGTGGTTGTTTGCATGTTATCGCCCCTACTAGACTGTGCTCTCTTTGACATCAGGGACTGCCTTTTGCCTGTCTTTATAGCCCTAGTCCTTAACACAGTGCCTGGCACAGAGTAGGTACTTAATCAATTAGCTGTACAATTAGGGGGTTGAAGCAGCGGAGACTGGGGTCCTGTCTGGTATGAACACTCCTTGAACACGGTAATCTCTTAGTGGAAGACTAGGAATTCTAAGCATTGTGATAAAAAGGGTCAGTGGTCTCAGAGGCAGGTGACATAATTTTCAATCCTCATTCTCTTACGTGGTAGTTGGATGCTTCATTTTCCTCATCTGTTCTCTCCTCATTCTCTTCTTAGCTGTCTGACCATTTATTCTCTGTCTCCTTAGTGGGATCATTAGTCATGCCCCCCCCCCATAGGCTGACCCCCAGGGCTCTATCCTAGAACTTTCTCTCTTTTCTAATGATACCCTGTCAGCAAACTCATTGGCTCCCATGTGTTCCATTATCATAGCTATGCAGAAGACTGTGGACTCCTATCTCTCTCTTCTCCTGCCTGAGCTATAGTTTCCTCTCTGCCTCCCATCAGCCATCTCCACCTGGACATTACAAAAACACATGATTCTAGATTTAAAGCCAGGCCCTCTCATTCATCATTCTTATTTTACAAATGAGGAAACTGAGGCATGAAGGAGCAAAGTGACTTGCCCAGAATCACACTACTAGTAAGACATGATATGAACCCAAGGCTTCCTGATTTGCAGTCCAGCATTATATACTACATAGCTTCCACTCAGTGCCTGAATGTCAAACTGAACATGACTGATGTGGAATTTATTTTCTTTCCTCTAAAACCCACCCTGGGGGCAGCTAAGTGGTGCAGTGGGGTCACCTAGGTGGCACAGTGGATCAAGCACCGACCCTAGAGTAAGGAGGACCTAAGTTTAAGTCCAGCCTCAGATACCTATTAGCTGCATGACCGTGGGCAAGTCACTAAACTCCACCCTCCTCCAAACTTCCTCATTTCTTCTGAGAGCACCACCATCCTTCTAATCACCCAATGTGCAACCTCAAAGCCATCACTCTCCGTCACATCACTCCCTTCTCTCATTGTTTTGTTCTTCTTCCTTCCACATCATCCCTCAGAACTCTCCCCTTTTGATTCAACTGGTAGCCAACCTAGCAGCTCAGATTCTCATGACCTGGTTTTTCTTTCTTTTTTAATATTTTGATAGCTCTTTCCATATGATTGGTTTCCTTCTTAATTCTATGATTATTTTATGCACTGAATTCATTTTTCTTGGAAGCAGATTGCCAGTGGGGCCCTGGATACACAAAAGGCTAGAAATCTCTAGTTTCAGTCCTGACTCAAGTTTCTCCTCTTTCAAGAGGTCTTTCCTCATTCCCCAGGTGTGAGTTCCAGACACTTCATATTTATTTTTGTATTCAGCTATTCACGTACATGTTATTTCTCAAAAGTAGAATGTAATCTCCCTGAGGGCAGGGAATACGTCTTTTTATTGTTATATTCCCAGCGCCTAACGTAGTACCTCAGACTCTTAATACATGACTGACAAATTAATTAACTGAAATTGTATAAGGACCTCCAATGACAGAAACTGATTACTTCTGAGGCAATAGACACCACTCTGGGGCTGCTGTCATTGTTAGGGGGTCTTTGCTTCTATAAAGTGGAAAGTTGACTCTCTACAGATTCCACCCACTAATTTGAGCTCATGGAACTAAGAAGAACTTAGAGTAATCCCTTTTTCCCTACGATCATTCTTCAGTTTTTCACAACAGGTATCATCTTTCCCCAAAAGAAGCATACAGGGGACAATAATAACTCTTATTTTTATAGCTCATAGAAGTTTGCAAAGTACTTTCTCCATAACAATACTGTGAAGTAAGTGAAGTCTCATTATCCCATTTTCCAGATAAGGAAAATGAAGCTATGATTGCCACATCATATGAGTATTTAAAGCAGGATTCAAGCGCATGCCTTTGGATTCCAAATTCAGCACTCTTGTCACTGCAGCAACTTCTCTGAATTATATCCAAGGCATATCACTACATGTTATGTGGGGTGAAACCCTCACTGCATGGAGAGGCTTGGGTGATCACAACCTCCCTGTGCCACAATTTCTTCAGCTGTAAAATAAGGATAATGCTAGCACCCACCTACCAGGGGTGTTCAGAAAGCAAAAGGAGGTGACATGGGTAAAGTCTTTGCAAGCCTTAAAATACTATATAAATGCTAGTTATTAGTATTAGTATCAATGGGTCCCAGCAGAGCCTGGGATCTCATTTAATAAGACGATATACGTAAAAGACTTTGCAAACCTTTAAATGTTATATAAATGAAAGATGATATTTAACTAGTATTATGATTATTACTACTACAATTAATTAATTAAATGGGGAAAAACAAAACTATTGCCCAGGGAGGTGAGGTTTTAGCAGCCTCAATGAAGGGAGGGTGTAGAGCTCCAAGAGGAAGGCATTAATTACTTGGGGGAAACACAAAAACCCTTAACTTCCAGTTCTGCTTGCCCTGTGTCACTTTAAGACACCTTAAAGGTGATCAAGGACACCTCTGAGGCATATGTTAACTGACTGACTGATGACCATCCAGCCATTTAGGTCTGAAGCCCATTCAAATCAGCATCACCTTCCTCAATAATATGATCCACTCAGGCCACCTTCCAAGATAAAAATAATTGCCATTTATGTATCTTGTTAAAGTTTGCAAAGCTCAAACAAGTCCCATGTTGACTGTGCCAACCCTGGCAGGTAGGTACTGTGGATGGCTAGGCTGATTGATCATTTCTTGGGTGAGGCCTAACTCTCTAACAACATTGCCCATCTCACTGGGCACATTCTCTGAGTTTCTGAGCCGTGTCTGGAGCATAGAGAAAGCCCAGTGCCCAGTTCCCTGCTTAGGTTCCCAGAACCCTCATGAGCCAGCAGCATATTGGGAATCCAAATGGTCATGTTACTGAGGTCAGTTCTCTATTCATTAGGCCACGCTTCTTGTCCTGGGGAAGAATATGATACAAAATAACAGCTAAGTGGTTGTGCCTTATCACCCTCATCTGCTCTCACTGTCCCCTCCCTTCTAAGTAGTGTCTTTCCCCTGCTTTGATCTTCTTGTCCCCAATAATAGGGATAGAGAATGGGCCCACAATTTCATTGGCACAGGGAATTCCCAGATAAGGAAACTCCCTCTTCTAGTTCAGACTGCCACCTTCTCTGCAGTTTATAGCCTTAGTTGGCAAATCAGTGGTATCAAACTCAAATACAAATGGAAGCCATTAAACCTTACATAAAGATCTCTGTAGAGCACATATTGACTTAGAAAACCACCTATCGACATTATCTATGTTCTGTTGCATTTTTATTTAATTTTTTAAATATTTCCAATTACATTTGAATCTAGTTTGCCACCTCTGGCCTAGAGCACTGAGAGGCTGCGATTTGATCAATTCATTTGCGTCACAGGTACAAAATGAATCCAGGCCTGCTTGATTCTGAGAACAGCTGTCTACCCTGGGTTCTCATTGCCCTCATTTTACAGAATTGGAAACTGAGGCTTTGAGGGGTTAATTAAATTGCCCAGGACCATGTAGCTAATAAAAATTGGAGGTAAGATTTGAAAAAGCATCTTCTGCACTTCCAGTCCTGTGCTTTGACCTCTGGGCTATGCTGCTCATCAGTCACCTCTCTGATTACCGTCAAAGAATAACAGACTCAAAGGATTCCTACTCTCCTGGGAAGTTTGCAAATAAGACTGGTCTCCAGGGCCCAGAGCCTAGTGAGCAGCTTACACAAGAACAATCGTAACCCACCAAAGGGAAAAAGGGGGAGAAGGATTCCATGTCTTGAAGACGAGGAGGTCCCTGTTTTCTCTAGCACAAAACTTCCTGTCAAGGAGCATACATAGTCCATTTGTCAAAAAGACTGTACATGGCCCAAATGGCAAAATGAAGAGCCAGCCGAGGATGCCTGGCATTGCAGGGGTTCTTTGAGGAAGCGAAGCATTTGCTCTCCTTTCCTGATTGATACCTTGGGTTTAGTCTCTCTAGATGGCAGGTGCTTAGACAGTCAGCTCTGTTGCACAGAAAGGGCAAGCTTTCCCTAAAACCAGGTGGTCTTCTGCTAGCTTCCTGCTTTGGGCAATACTCTCCTCAGGGCAGGGTTCACGCTTACACCTCTCACTCGCACTGGGAGTGGTCACCACCTTGTTTCCTCATATTGACACTTGGCTACCAGCAGTAGGACATGTGACACGGCCTCCACTGTTGGAGGCTACTCAAAGATTTTCACCAGAAGAGAGAGATAGGTCTTGGGGATGGAGATATTCTTGGTGTGTGATGATGTGAGTAATGAGCGCTTGGACAGATGTCATAAGGAATGCCATAGGGCTGATGGAACTGAAAGGGCAGGCAGCATGACCAATTGGAGTAGGGAAAACATTCCTATCGCTCAGCTTTGTGAATTTCTAAAAGGTACTGGCCCACCTGACAAAGTCTGCCTGGTAAAGTACAGGTAATAGAGTAGTATAGTACACTAAAAATGTTATTCCATTGCCCCCATATAGAGACTGGGAATGTTAGAACATGAAGATCCCTTGCATCAGAGAATGTCAGAGCTAGGAGGGGCCTTAAACCAGAGGATGGCATGGCTGGGAGGGGCCTTAGAACATATAATGGCCTATCTGCTGCACTTGCTATTATCAGTCTCCTTTTCTCTCCTGCTTATTCTCTTTAACTTATTTGACTGCCCCTTCTCACTTGCCTTTGATGGATAACCACCCCTATCATGCCCCCTTACTGTGGCTCTGTCTTACTTTGGTTCTTCTCTGTTTCTGTCTCTGTCTTTGTCTGTCTGTCTTTGTCTCTCTGTGTTGCCCCGTCTGTGTCTGTCTGTCTCTGTCTCCCTCCCTTTCTCTCTCTCTCAGCTTCCATGGATATAATTACCTTTTCTATGAAGATGCCCAGTATGTCCACTGCCAGTTTCTCTCCTGAGTTTTAATCCCTACATCAACTGCCTATTAGACATCTTCTCAAAATGGATTTCCCCAACAAGCATCTCAAATTCAAAATGCCCCAACCTATTCATCAGCGTTTCCCTCAAACCTTATCTCTACTGAACTTCTTTATTACTACCAATGGCACTACCATCCTTCCTTTCTCCCAAATTCACATAGTACATTTGTCAAAAAGACTGCACGTGGCCCAGCTGTCAAAGATAAAAAGCCAACTGAGGATGCCTGGCATTGCAGTGGTTCTTTGAGGAAACAAAGCGTTTGCTCTCCTTTCCTGATTGATACCTGTGGGTTCTGTCTCTCTAGATGTCAGGTCCTTAGGTAGTTGACTCTGCTGTATAGAAGGGGCAAGCTTTTCCTAAAACCAGGTGGTCTTCTGGTCACCTTTGATTCCCCCCAATCCCCGTATCTAAATCAGTTTCCATTTCTGCCTTCATAACATCTCTCCCATCTGCTCCCTTCACTTCACTCACAGCCACCACTCTAGTTCAAGGCCTCATCAACTCTCACCTGGACTCCTGCAATGGTCAGGTGATTATTATGCCTGCATCCCATTCTCTATATGTCTGCCAAGGTGATTTTTCTTAAGGATCAATCTGACCACTTCACTCCCCAATTCAACAATAATACTAACTGGCATTTAGATAACGCTCTAAGGTTTGACAAAAACTTTATGTGTGTTGTCTAATTTAACCTACACAACAATACTGTGGGGATAGATGCTATTATTATTATTTGCATTTTACAGCTGAAGAAACTGAGGCAGCACATGTTAAGTGACTTGCACAGAGTTAGTAAGTGTATGAGGCAGGATTAAAACTCAGGTCTTCTTGACTCCAAATCGTTGTCTTCATTTTCTTGATTCTCCCAACTGTGATTTTGGTCCTTCACTATCTACCCTCTATTGAACTCCCTGGTATTCCCGTAATATTTATTTTGAATCAATTTATTGTCTCCATATACATATACATATATATATATAATATTTCATGTATACATATATCTATATCTATCTATCTATCTATCTATCTATCTATCTATCTATCTATCTATCAATCTAATATGTACACACTGTCTCCCCCAATTCCTTGAGAGCTGAGATTGGCTCATTTTTGTCTTTCTGATTCAGCACCTAGCTGGCTGACACATGCTAGGTGCCTATTAAACATTCCTTGATTGAATATTAGAGTTTAGAACAGAGAATGTCAGAACCAGAAGCAATCCTAGAATATAAAATCTATCAATAAATCAACAAGTCTTGATGGGGCTCTTATATTTCAATCACCACCTTGGATTTGAAGCCAGAAGATCTGGGTACAAGTCCTGGTTCTGCTACTTACTACCTCTGTGTTATGACTCTGGGCAAATCATTCAAACTCTCTGAGTGTCATTGAAATCAACTTCATCACCCCTTCACCTCAACATTTCTTCCACCAGGTAGACACCAAACATACTAATTGGGAAAAAACAGATCATGGCAAAAGCCTGGTGTACATGTGGGTGGGTGGGTGGACTAATTGAACCCTGGAGGGAATGAGAAAAATACATTTTTCAAAAGGCAAACCCTCAAAGAGAAAAGGAAAGAACAAAGTGTGTGCAAGTGTTTCCTGATATGCTTTTTCTCCCCTGTTGTTTGCTACTCTAACAAGAGGTGTGTGGGGGGGGGCAATTCTGGGTTCACACAGGAGGGGCCTGTCACTTTGTGTTATTACAATTCTATATTTCAATTAAAGCAGTGTAACCAATTTAAAAGTCCTACTGCCTACATGGAGATCTGAGGGGCCCACTCATAGGGCTTACCACCCCCATTTTTCCCTTTCTTCTCCTCATTTTCATGTAAATCAGGCTGAACACTGTCTTGCTCCCCTTCCTCTAACAAAAACCCTTAAAATGTAAGTCCAGTTAAATTGATGGCCTGAAGATATGAGTCTTGCTTCACAACAAGACAGGAAATTGGCAAGACCACCATGTTCTAGGTACATAGTGAATTTGCCCCTGACTGATATTCATAGATTCATAGAGTGGCAGAGATAGAAAGGGGCTCAGAGACCATATAGTCAAACTCTTTATTTTAAGGAAGAAGAACCTAGAGATTAGAGAAGAGAAATGACCAGTTCAAGGTCACAAGGCACTAATGAGTAGAGGTGAGATTTGAACTCAGGTCCTTTGCTTTCAATTGTAACATCTAATTAACCTCTTCTTTTTTTGGGGGAATTTAAGGTGTTTCTGGCCTCTTCTAGGTCTATCAGCTTCTTGGGAATGAGACAATAGTAAACCTATTAATTACCTGCATCTAGATGATCACTTAAGTGACCTGGCTTTCAGTCTTAGAAGGAGTCACACTTAACTGAATTCTCTATTTGTGTTTACAATAGTGGAGGCAATAGGGAAAGAGCTTTGTTCTCATAAAGCACCTTCATTAAAAGATCTCCTAAGAATAACAGCTAACACTTTCAGAGTACTTATTTAAGATTGTTAAAATACCTTACAAACATTATCTCGTTGAATATCCACATTGGAAGGTAGGCATTATAGGTATCATTATCCCTATTTTAGAGATAAGGAAACTGAGGCTGGGAGAGATTAAGTGACAGGATCATAGCTACAGAAGGGGAAGAGATCTTAGGGACCATGAAATCACAGAGCTGGAAGGAACCCAGAGACATGCAGTGAAGCCACTTCATTTTATAGATGGAGAAATTGAAGCTAAGGAAGTGCAAGTGACTTGCCTAATGTGACACTGTAGTAAGCATCAGAGGTGGAATTTGAACCCAGCTCTTCTGACTTTGGAATCAGAGCTCTTAAAAATACACACACACACACACACACACACACACACACACACACACACACACACACACATTTTTACTGGCGCCTGCTACAGGTTTCTCTCTCTCTCTCTCTCTCTCTCTCTCTCTCTCTCTCTCTCTCTCTCTCTCTCTCTCTCTCTCTCTCTCTCCCCCTCCCTCTTATAACCTAACCCTAACCCTAAACTCTTCCAACAAGAGTGAACACAGTGGCTAGGGCAAGGACTTGGAGTCAGAAAGATCTGAGTTTCAATTGGGTCTCAAACATTTACTAACTCTGTATCACTGAACTGCTTGGCTTCAGTAAAATAAGAATGACACCTACTTTACATTGCGGCATTGATCAAATAAGATAGCATATGTAAAATGCTTTGTAAGTCTTGAAACACAACACAAATTAGCTCTTTTTACAATTATACCCATTTTGCAGATAAGAAACTGAGAGTAAGGGAAGCTATCTTCCCATCCATCCATTTATCTATCCATTCATCTATCTGGTCATCCATCCACTCATCTATTCATCTACCATCTATTCATCTTTCTTTCTTTCCTTCCATCTTCTCATCCATCCATCCATCCATCTACCTAATTATGTGGCAAAAGGACTCATAGACTCTTAGAACTCAGACATCAGCTAGTTCCTCCTGACCTTGATCTTTTTGCCAACACTGCTGACAGTGGTAACATTGCTAATGATTGAAAAAGTCCCACCCAGTCTTGGGGGTAGGGGACCCAAGGCGGTTCTCAAAACTTGCAGAAAGCATGAATTGTTAGGAATTTGTTCCTCCCATCAAGCCTCTGTCATTTAGTCCCTGAGAGGCAGAGGAGTAGTAGATTAGATGTTAGACCTGGAGTCCAGTCCAACCCCTGACAATTATCAGCTGTGTGATCCTAGCAAATCACTAAGCTTTCTTGGTTCAGTTACTCATTTGCAAAATTAGAAAATAAGATTTGACTTGATGACTTTTCCCGTCCTTTCTACATCTAGACTCATGCTCTTCAGCCACTTAACTCCTCGACTCTGTTTCTCATTTGTAAAATGAGGAGGTGCAAGTTGATGTCCTCAGAGTTCCCCTTCCAGTTATAAACCTAGGATCTGATAAACTTCTACTCATTGTTCCTAGATACATTGTCTAGGAGAAAACATAAGAATTCAGATCCCTTGTCTCCTCTGTTGATTATCTCCAAATTATCCCTGTCTATAGCTTGTTTGTACACATCATACAGTAAACTGTGAGCTTCTTAAGGGCAGAGACTGTCTTTTACCTTTTTTGTTTTTGTATCTCTAGTGCTTAGCATAGTGCCTGCTATATAGTAGATGTTTAATAATTGCTTGTTGTTTGGACATGTCCTTGTAGTAGTTTTTCAAGCCCTTAAAGACAGTAGTATAGTGGTGGAGCCCTGAAGTCAGAGTCCCTGCACCTGAGTTCAAATCCAAGCTCTGTTCCTTGTTAGTTCTAGGATCTTTAGCGAGTTAGTTCATCTCTTTGGGTTTTGTTCTCAAATCTCTAAAATGACAGCAGATGACTGCTTTGAAGGTTTTTTCCAGTTCCAAATATGCAGTCCTATGCTCCCTATAAACTGAGGGTTCTTTACCTTTTCTATGTCCTGGAGCCTCTGGACCCTTTTTCAGAATTATGTTTTTAAATGCATAAAGTAAATACATAGGATTTACAAAAGAAATCAAATTATATTGAAACAGTTATAAAATATGTTAAAAACAAACAAACAAACAAACAAAAATGTTCCTAGACCACAAGCTAAGAACTTCCTGCCCTCAGCTTTTACTTCTAGTGGTTCAACATCCCTATTTCCTTCAATGGATCCTTTGAGGCCATCCAACCAGTTTTAAAGTGAGTTCTGCCTTCTACAACCCTCCCCTCCCGCCAAGTCATGGAGAGCTGGCAAAGGAATCTTCTCTTCTAGGAATAGAAGGAAGCTGGACAGACCTAGTAGCACAATTGACACCGTATGAGCCCTGCAAAGACAACAGACTTAGACTTAAAAACAGATCATTGCAATGATGAATGACAATTCCAGAGAATCCAAGGTGAAGCCTGTACACAACTCATGACAGAAAGGATGCAAAATAAGACATATATCTTCAGACAAATCCAATGTGGGGATTTGTTTTGCCTTACTATGCATATTTGTTGTAAGCTTTTTTTTTCCAATATGGAAGAGGAAGAGAACAGCCCAAAATGTCATTGGAAGAAGAAGAAAATGTCATTGAAACATTTTAAATGTGCAGAAGAGAATAAAAGAGAATCTAGAAAGAATACAGAGAAGTAAAAAAGCTTTGAAAGCTACATAATGAATTTATTATATATTTAAAAGGGAAAGTGAACTATACATAATAGAGATTCCTGGTTTTGTGTACAATTTTGTCCTTCTGTTCTATTATGTATATGGAAACACTAATTTTATTGGTGTTTAAGTTTTTTTAAAAAAAAAGTTTAAAGAGAGGATGAAGATTCATAGGGAGCCAGGCTCAAATTGTAGGTTTCTAAGTGACCACATACAGGAAAAATCAAAGGAAAATCTACTTGGATCAGCAGATGGCTTAATTTCAAAAATAATCAACTAGTCTTCTAACTTAGAGCTGGACCTTTATAGGATAGGTGGATACACAGGGGCTATTGCCAGCAGAATGGGGCTTCACCTCTATCAAAATGAGTACAGGTGTCAAACAGAGGTCATTATTTAGAGGAAGCAGTAGATTGATAGAATGGGAAGAGAATTGGATTTGGAATCAGTTGTATTGGTCCCTGTTTCACTGTTTCTTCACCTGAAAAATGAGGGCCCTGGACTAAATACCTCTAAGGTCCTTTTCAGCTCTAAATTCTTCCAACAAGCATTTATTAGGCAACCCTCCCAGTGTTTAGATGCTGGGGATACAATGACAGAAACAAAACAGTCATGACCCTTAATGTGCTTACATTCTATTAGAAATAACATATACAGAGATAAAGAATTTTCTAGGAGGTTGGAGTTGTGTGTGTGTGTGTGTGTGTGTGTGCGTAAATAGAGCTTTGAAGACAGCTAGGAAATGTATGAGATTGAAGTGAGAAGGGTGTTAGACATTCAAGGTAGGAGAGACAGCCTAAGGGTGACAGTATAGAGAAAGAGGATGAAATGCTGGATACATGTAATAGCAAAAAGTCCAATTTGGCTTGAACATATCATATGATTTGGATTCAAATTTTGCTTCTGTTTCTTGATATCTTTGTTGTTCAGTCATTTCAGTCATGTCTGGCTCTTTGTGACCCCATTTGGAGTTTTCTTGGCAAAGATACTGGACTCATTTGCCATTTTCTTTTCCAACTCATTTTACAGATGAGGAAACTGAGGCAAACAAAGTTTAGTGACTTGGTCAGGGTCACACAACTAGTAAGTGTCTGAGGCCAGATTTGAAGTCAGGAAGGTGAGTCTTCCTTACTGCAGACCTGGCACTCCATGCACTATGGTGCCACCTTGCTGCCTTTTCTTGCTATCGTAGGGCAAAGCATTTATCCTCTCTTGGACCTCAGTTTCATTATCTGCGTGAATAAGTAGTTGAACCAGATCACTAAGAACCCTCCTCACCTCCATGTAAACTCTTAGGATCTGGACAGTACTCACCTTTTGGCTCACCACAGCCTGACTGATTCCTATCTGGCACTTTACTAAGAGGATAGTACCTTATCACTACAGCCACTTTATTTATTTTTGTTTATGTTTTAGGCAATTGGGGTTAAGTGACATGCCCAGGGTCACACAGCTAGTAAGTGTCAAGTGTTCGGTCTGAAGCCAAATTTGAACTCAGGTCCTCCTGACTCCAGGGCCAGTGCTCTGGAATAAGCAGTAAGAAAGAAGAGCTATCCAGGGTTCTGAAAACTCATATTGGATTTAGGAATGTAGGATTTAGTGACTTCCTTTCCTCCACTAAGGCAGATGGTAAACCCATCTACAGCTTAACAGATTGGTCTCAAAAGCATTGTCTGAGGCTCAGAGGGTCTAGGGAACTTGCGCACACACACACACACACACACACACACACACAACTGTGCCACCTAGCTGCCCCCATTACAGCCACTTTAGATAATTTCTTGGGCCAATCTGAGCCAAAGTTTCAGGATTTGCCAGGAGGTCCCTACAATTCTGAATAGAAGTCCTATGTGATGTTCCAAGTTTTGCCATCAGTTTTTTGGTGGTGCAGAAATCTGAGTGGTACCTCTCCTCCTTTTTTTTAAAGGAGTCCTTAAAAACAATTAGATGTCATTACACTCAGAGCAAGTACTGTCAGATCTTCCTCTTTGATCCCTATAGGCCTCTCACTGTGGACCCTGGCAAACTGGGGTCCCACCAAACCAATACAACTAAAGTGTGAAAGATTCAATCAAAGAAATGTTTTTACTTCCTGTCAATGTAATCCTTGAAAAATAACCATAAAGTTATAGATCTAGAGCTGGAAGGCCCTCAGGGTAGGCAGCTAGGTGGTACAGTGGAGAGACTGAGCTAGGAGATAGGAAGACCAGAGTTCAAATCTGTCTCCAGACACTGAATAGAGGTGGGACCCTGGGCCTTAGCCTGTCTGCCTCAACTATAAAATGAGACAACAATCACATCTACTTCACTGCATTGCTTTATTTGTGAGGATCAAATGAAATAATATTTGTAAAACATTTAGCACAGTGCCAGACTAGATAAGTGCTTGTTTTCTTCCTTCTTTCCAGGACATTTAGTCCAATTCCTTAATGTATAGGTGAGGAGGAAATGTGACTTGCCTAAAGTGACAGAGGTAGGGATTAAACCGAGGCCCACTGACTCCAGAGCCAGTGTTCTCTCTAGTGTACCCTGGTGCTCCTTAGTCATATCTTTTCATTTGGCTAAGCCTCAGTTTTTACAAATATACAATGGAAGCAATAACCCCCTACCATAACAACCTTTCGGTGATGCAGTGAGGCTCCAATGAAAAGATGAATGGGGAAATGCAAGGTCTCTCAGGTCAGGTCTGTAATTCTGTAATTTAGATGGGGGAGAGGGAAGGGAGTACAGAGGAGGGAGGGTGATATCTTTGAGGAGCAGTTACTTCACCTGCTTCCTCAGGCCTCACAACTCCAAGAGCAGCATTATCTCATTAAGCAATTTCTGAACACAATCTGCTGCACTTCAGAGATCAATAACCCCAGGTGTCATTTAAATGCTCAGAATACTTTAAATCATGGATGGGTGAATTCACATCACCTCCCAGGGAGGGCTGAGTTATTACTCTCCCTGCCTAACAGATGGGCCACAGGGACAGGGACAGACTCTTGCCTACAAAAGCCAATTAGAATAAACAGGGCTTGACTCTGAGCTTCACACTGTTCCCAGACTGATCACGCTAAGGCCTTTTTATTTATAACGATAGAACATTTATGAGTGGCAGCATAGCATTATGGATAGATCGGTAGGGTTGGTGGAGTTGAAGAGACCTGGGTTCACATTTCTAACATACATGGTTAAACTAACCTTGTGCAAGTTCCCTAGACCCTCTGAGCCTCAGACAATGCTTTTGAGACCAATCTGTTAAGCTGTAGATGGGTTTACAATCTGCCTTAGTGGAGGAAAGGAAATCACTAAATCCTACAGTCCTAAATCCAATATGAGTTTTCAGGACCCTGGATAGCTCTTCTTTCTTACTGCTTATTCCAGGCCAGGCATAAGCTCGATTACAATGAGGGAAGTCATTCCATGGCATGACAATAATTATAGGATGTTTTGAGAAATAAAAATAGGATACTTTAAGTTTTATAGAACATTGTCCTCACGACAACCCAGTGAGATAAGAAGTTCAAGTGTCACTGAATCCATTTTTCAGATGAGGAAATTGAGGCACAAAGAAAGAAAGTGATTTGCTTGGTTAATCAAACAGGTGATAAGTAGCAATTCCTTTCAGGTATGCATTGAATTAGATGGTTGCTTAGGTCCTTTCCAACTGTATCCTACTGGAACTGTGATTTTAACATTAATTTCTTGCCTTTAGATCTAGTAGTTTCCATTATGCCGCACCTGCCTTTAACCCACAGACTAAATCTGCTCTTCTGCAAACTCTTGATTTTTAATCCCTCAAGTCTGGGAGAAATGGAAGATCTCATAAGGGCTGATTTAGTAATCTAAGGATCATAGGATAGAAGAATTGAAAAATAATGTAGTTCAACTTCCTAAAACGGATATGTGAATCGAATGCACAGAAACCTTAATTTTGCTTCTATTTTGAGACCTCCAGTGAGAGAAAACTGACTACTGTGCAGGGCAGGCTATATCATTTTCAGACAGCCCTAACTGCTGAGACATTGCTCCATGTAGCAGGCATGATTCTACTCTCCACTGGCATCCTAGCTCTGTACTCTAGGGCTTAAGAAAATTCAATTGCATTTAATTCAATTAAGAAAGCATTTATTAAGTGTTTATTCATTTTTCTCCCCAAAGGCATCTATTAAAACACCTTTTATGTACAAAGAACTATGTTAGGTACTGAAGTGACAAAGAAAAAAATAAGAGCAGTTCTTGTCTTCAAGAAGCTTTCACTTTATTGAGGGAAAAGTAGATGATCAAAGATAAGCAAGAAATACACACAGAGTAAAATCAAAGACCATTCCTAGGAAGAGGTAATTAGTAAGGGGAGGAAGGGAATCACAGGCCACCTTTAGAATTTAATTGAACTGAGCACAGAAGGAAACTAGGTATTCTCTGAGGTTGAAGTTAGGAGGAAGAGCATTCTTAGGCATAGGCACACCTGTACAAAAATTCAGAGATGGGAGGTGTAATGTAAGGAAGGAAGGAAATAAGCAGTTACTAAGTGCCTACTATGTGCTAGGCACTGTGCAAATTTTTTTTACAAAGCTTATCTTGTTTATTCTCACAACAACCCTTAGAGGCAAGGGCTATTATCCTAATTTTAAAGTTGAGGGAACTGAGGCAGGCAGAGGTTAAGTGACTTGCCCAGGGTCACACAGTAATTAAAGTCTGAAGCTAGATTTGAACTTGGGTCTTCCTGACTCCAAGACCAGTGGCGTCTATTTATTGTACCACTTAGCTGCTTCTACAAAAAAAAAAAGGGCAATAAAGATGCCTTGAAACATAGCGTGTGTAAAAAGGAACAATGTGTAATAAGCCCAGAAAAGTAAAAGCTGGAATCTGACCATGAAGGGCTTTAAGTTGGTATTTTATCCTAGAGGCAAGAGGCCTTCAATCTGTTCGATGAGATCTGGCCTCAGTTAGCCACACATCCTTTCTTGTGCTATCCTCCAGGCCTGCAACATCTTCCTTCTTCCTCATCTCTGCCTCCTGGCTTCCCTGTTTTCCTTCAATTCCAGCTAAAATCCCATCTTCTCCAGGGATCCCCCTTAATGCTAGTGCTTTTTCTTTGCTGATTATTTCCTATTCATCCTGTTTATCACTGTTTCCATACTGTCTCTCTCATTCGATTGTGACCTTCTTCAGATCAGATAATGTATTTTGCCCTTCTTTGCATCTCCAAAGCACAGTGCCTGGTACACAGTAGGCACTTAATAAATGTTTATCAACTGATTTTTTTCTTCCTGTTTTGCATTTAACCTTCTATTTTAGACTAGGGGTGGTTTGGTAGTATTTCAGCTGACCAGAATTTAAGAATAATCAGTCTATATACTGAAAAAAAGTTGCTTGTCATTCAGAAATCTGGCTCTTTTTCTGCCTTACTCTTGTGTATGAGGAACTAAAATCATGTGTTGGGGTTGTGTTGGAGCTCAGACCTGGACCAAAATGATAAACTTCATAATAAATGCTGTCACCCCATCTGGGAATCATCTCATGGAACAAGTTCAGGGCCACTGAATTGGAGCATGAGAGGTCATCCCAGCTCCCCTGTGGCAGGCCATGGTGCAGTGCACATGTTATCTTCAATTCGGGCCAAGCAGACCAAACCCCGTGGAGATAGGCTGATCTCAGTCACTCAGCCTCCCTCCCTCCTGCCTTTGTACATTGCTGCCAGCAAAAACAAAACAAACAAAAAACTCTCAACACGGATTTGCAAAGGACACAGAAATAAGGGCAAGGGGCAAAATGCAAACCTTGTTGTCCATTGAAAGCCAAGATTAAAATATGCACGAACTTTGAAGCTCAGTGGACTGGGGCTGCAGTCTACACCAAAGCTCTTTCCAGTATAGGATGATGCTATGTTTTAAGAAATGGCTTAAGGTACAGAAGGAAATGCAAGGTTTTGGACATGGCTAACCAGAGAATCTTGCCTTGACTATGCATATTTGTTACAAGGACTTAGTTCGACTTTTTTTTTGGATGTGGGGGTAGAAGGGAGAAAAAAAAATAATTGCCTGCTAATTATGTTTAGAGAGAGTTTAAGGGGCAGCTGGGTGGTGCAATGGATAGAGCATGGGCCCTGGAGTCAGGAGGACCTGAGTTCAAATCTGGCCTCAGACCAGACATTTGACAGTTATTAGCTGTGTGACCCTGGGCAAGTCACTTAACCCCAATTGCCTTGCCAAAAAAAAAAAAAGAATAGAGAGAGTTTAAGCATGGAACACTAGCCGTGGAGACAGGAAGACTTGGGTTCAAATCCTACCTCTGACATATGCTAGTTGTAGCATCCGGAGAATGTCACTTAGCTTCTTGGTGGTCTAGGTAACTAGTTAAAACTGTCTAAATAAGAGTTACAGATGACACATTGACTTGCAAAGGGAGAGAGAGTTTCCTTACTGGAATTTCCCCATTCTAATGAAATTGCATATCCAGTCCCCCTTAGCCCCCCTCCCCCCAAAAAAAAAACCCTCAAGAATTTACCACTTGTATGATCTGGGTTGTATCAAGTAACTGAAGATAAATTAAATGCCTCGCTTACTGGGGACATGGCTAAAGAAAATGTGGCGTACCATACATATGTGATGGAATATCACTGTACCCTAAGAAACAACAAATGTGTGGTCAGAGAAACTTGGGTAGATTTCTGTGAACTGATGCAAAGCAAAATAAGTGAACCAAAAGAAAAAGACAGACAATGATTACAAGTATCCATGAAAAGAGGACTGAAAAGTAGTAAAATTTCATATACATATGTGGAATATGTGTGTATATGTATATATATATATATTATATATATATAATATATATGTATATGTGGAATATGTGTATACATATATATGTATAAATCTGTATATGTGTGTATATGTATGTATGCATGTATGCATGTATATATGTATATATGTATTTAAAACCATTAAGGGACCAAGAAAACTGATGGTACCCCACCACTGACCTCCCCCAATTCAGGAGAGAGGGAAGGGTTTGCTGAGGCAGAAGGCTGTGTACCTTGCTGGTTGTTTGGCCATGCCCTATCTCTGCTAGCACTCCCCAGAGCCTCATTCCAATCTACTTCCCAAGGATTGCTGTGAGGGTCAAATGAGGTATTTGTAAAGGCTCACTTTGCAAACACTAAAGCACTGTTTCAAACCTAGTTGTTGTTGCTGTTGCTGTTATGCTAATGGGTATTCTTTTTGTCGTCCTTGTTCTATGCAGACTCTTCATGACTCCATCCAGGGTTTTCTTGGCAAAGATATTGGAGTGATTTGTCATTTCCTTCTCCTGCTCATTTTACAGATGAGGAAACTGAGGCAGACAGGGTTAAATGACAGACCCAGGGTCACACAACCAATAAGTGTCTGAGGCTGGATTTGAACTCAGGAAGTTTTCCTGATTCCAAGCCTAGTGCCCTATCCACTGGGCAACCTAGCAGCCCTAATACTTTAACCCTAATGCTCCTTGAGGGCAGGGACTGTTTTTGTTTCTTTGTTTTTCTTTTGTTTTATTTTGCCTTTCTTTGTACCCCCAGTGCTTAACACAGTGAGAGGCACTTTGGAAGCAGTAAAAAATGCTAGTTGATTGATCTCAAAGGCCATCTAATCCGACCCATCCTTGACTAGATACCCCCTGCACAGCTTTCCCTTCCTTCCCTCACAGTTTCCTCATCTAAAACAAGAGGATCAGACTTAATGATCTTCTGCTTCTAAATCCTATAAAATGATGTGATCAAAGAACTAGTAAATCAGAACTTGAATCCAGAACTTAATGAATTTAAAACCTGTGCTTTCTTTCCCCAAGCATCATTCTGCCTCTGACACTTAATTGCCTTTAACCTCCATGAGCAAGTCACTTAAGCTTCCTGGGCCTCAGTTTCCTCTTCCATAAAGGGAAGCTGTTGAACCAGGTAACTTCTGAGGTCTTCTCCAGCTCCAGATCTATGATCCTATGATCTTGCCTCCACTCCTCCATGTTACATAAGAGGAAATTGAGGCCAGGAGCATGGGAAGCACTTGGCAAAAGTCATACAGTGAGTAGATGGTTAACTTAGAATTCAAATTCAAGTTTGATTCAAAATACAGTTCTCTTTCTACGAAACCAGATGGATTTGAGGAGCAACTAGGTGGCTCTATAAGTGCATGACATGCTGGGCCTGGTGTCCAGAAGACTTCCTCACCAGTTCAAATCTGGCCTCAGACACTTAATAGCTATGTGATCCCAGGCAAGTCACTTAACTCTGTTTGCCTCAGTTTCTTCATGAGTTCATATCTGGCCTCAGACACTTAATAGCCGTGTGACCTTAGGCAAGTCACTTAACTATGTTTGCCTCAGTTTCCTCATCTGTAAAATGAGCTGAAGAAGGAAATGACAAATCACTCCAGTGTCTTTGCAAGAAAACCCCAAATGGGGTCACAAAGAGTCAGACACAACTGAAAAATGACAATAACAAAAGATGGATTTCACGTCAGAGGACCTGGGTTCCAGTATCAGATTTGTTACTTAATGCCTTTATGATTTTGGGCAAGTCTTTTAAATTCTCTGAGGCTGATTCCTCCTCTGTAAAAGGTAAGAAGTAGACTAACTGGCTTTTGAGGTCCCTTTTACCTCAGTATCTATAGTCTATGTCATTACCACAGTTTTACCTGAAGAAAAAAAAAAGAAATAGATCTCTATATTCTCTTCTTAACAGTTTAAAAAACCCCCACCATTAACAACAACAAAATCGAACAGTGGCCACTGACTGGAAGTACATGCTGCTTAAAGGATACACATATCCACTGCCTTACTGGTGGTGAACTTACATGAACTTACATGTTCATGGCTCAGGGAGTTTCTGTGGAAACTAACCCCTTGGCCTTGCTGTAGGAAGCCTTGTTGCAGTGGCCTCATCTGGCTGGGCTGTGGACATGGAACCATGGGCCAAATAGTGTTCTCATCTATTTTCTCCTAACAATGGTAGAGCTGGGGTTTTGCATGCACCAAATTTGCAGGCAGGATTTATTTGGAAAGAGGAGATGCCAGATCTCTCAGAAAATGGAATAAATACTGTTTAGGAACTTTCATATTTTTTTATTAGGCTCCTCTAGAGCTCCTAATGAATGAAAATAGAATGCAGATGGTGTTATTTTCATCTTTGCTGTATTTTCAAGTTTGGGCCGTGTAATTTAAAAGATTAACTTAAGATGAGCTTGGCAGAATCAGCTCCTTGCAAATGCACACATGATGTGGCAGAGAAATAGCTCCCCCCACCCAAGTCAACCTACCCTAAAACCTCCCCCATTTATTTTTTAAAAAATGATGTTTTTCCCATTTCTGAAAGAAAAAAAAAACACGAGCCACTGCCATGCAGTAATCAGGTTTCAAATTAGAGGAGACGCTTTCCATTGTCCTGAAATGGGACTCTGACAAGAAGTCAATCAGATGTATTTGGTGTTATCGATTAGCACTTGAGAGCAGAGGAGGAGGCCACGGCAGCTGGACTTAAGGCCAAGCCTCCAGGGGCTCAGGGAAGTACCATACTCAAGACCAGAATTCTCTTAATTCCACCATCCTGCCCTGGGTGCATTCCTAAACCACACAGACACATTGCCAACACCCTCTGTAATTTCTAGGAAGTCCTAGGAAGCATAATGGAGAATTCTCTAATATTAGGAGTCAGGAGACCTGGGTTGGAATTTGGTTCTGATTTTAGCTCACTACAGTCTCCCTCAGGTTTGCAGATTATTCATCTGTCAAATGAGGGTCTGGACTGAATTTTGAGAGTTTACTGCACATCTGCCAGATTTAACACAGCCTACTCAACTGAAGGATGAATCCCTTGAGTGTTTTAAGAGATCAAATTTTTCCTGATATCTCTAGCTGCTACTGAACCCACCCACCAATTATCTTGTATTTACTTTGCATATATTTCATATCTAGTTACATTTTATATATAGTTATATGTTTATATGTTATTATCCCCCAAAAGAAATGTAACCTCCTTGAGATCTGGAACTGTTTCATTTTTGTGTTTGTGTCTCAAGAACCTAGCACAGTGGCTGGCCCACAGTAATCATTCAATAAATGCCTGTTGATGGAGAGTTTTCAAAGATGTAGAAGTAGAGTTAGAGTCAAGAAGACCCGGGCTTAAAGACTTCCTTGGACACTTGCTAGCTGTGTGACCCCAGGCAAATCATTTCCCCTTTCTGTGTCTCAAAATCCTCATCTGCAAAATGAGCCACTTGGACTAGAGAACCTCAAATGTTCCTTAAATCATTAGTTGCAAAAACAAGCACATTTTCTCTGGTGGAATAGTAGTCTGAAAGACATCTGGTTCTGTTCTCAAATCTTGGCCTGTTTGGTTTTATCGGACATTCTCTTTCTTTCTCCTTCTTGAAAAAATAATGATAGTAACATTTTTTTCAGTTAAAAAGCATTTATTTCTCTCTCCTTTCCACCTCAACTTCACTGAAAATAAAGAAAAAGAAATCCCTGAAACAAATATGCAAAGTAAATGCATAGTCAAGCAAAACAATTCTCCTATTGGCCATGTCCAAAAGAGTATGTTTTATTCTCCATCTCAGTGAATTCTCTTTCATGAAAACTGTTGAAAGAGAAGCTGAGAGTTCAGACCATTAGGGATGAAATCCTGGAGGCAGAATTGAAATGTGTTCTTGTTGAACTTACTGGAAACATTCTCGAGAGTATTTCTGCCCAATGCCAATTTTCTCATAGAGTTGATCAAAACTCATAAAGGACTACTATTAGGTTTCTAACTACTGAGTTTGGTACAAAGTTGCTTAACCTTTTTGGGAAGGCTGCCATTGCATTACTGCTATTTGCATTAATGCATATTTTGGGAGAGCTAACAGACTATGCTTCCTCTTCTCTATCAGTAAATCTTTGTGAGGCCCATACATAATGTGATTGTTGGTCCTGGTACCCATTTACTGAAACAGCTCAGCTCTCCCTGGCTTAATCTCCAAGGTGCTTTGCAAGCCTAATGATATACGACCATGATGACATGAGGAGGATAACTGGCATTTACATATATTTAAACATTTCATATAGATATTGGCACATACACAGACATGTATATACACATATACCTATATATATGTATATGTATATGTATGGACTGTGCATGCACATATCCAAATTACTGGTGGTTCCAAGTGAATTAGATAGATCGATTAAATAAAATAACAAGTGTAAAGTGCTTAGCACAGTACCTGGCACATAGCAAGTGCTGTACAAATGTTCATTATTGTTGTTGTTGTGAGATAGATGGGTGGATGGATAAGTGGATATATAGATAGACAGAGAGATAGGATATTGATTAAATGCTTACTAGGTGAGAGGCACAGAGTAATTAAGTTAAAAATGGAGTTTCATAACATCCCAATGGGGTTTGGGCAACGTTGCATGGAGCCATGGAAAGGGCATGAGATTTGGGATTTGCAGACCTGGCTACAAATCTTGGCCTCAATTCACCCTATGTGGTAGCTTTATGACCTGGGAAAATCACTTTTCCCCAAGTCCCACTCAAGCCTCAGTTTGTTTATTTGTAAAATGGGGACAATATTGCTCACCTTCATTATCTCACAGGTTTGTTGGAAGGAAAAGTCTTTCATAAAGCTTAAAAGTGGTTGGGAAATCAGAACTATTAGGATTGGAGAACTACTGTAGGTAGGGAAACATTAGTCAAGTTAAGGCTGCTAATCCATCTTCCTCTGAGCCAAGAAGATGGAATATTTAAAGTTAAAGAATGCTCCTCCATGGTCACTATCACTTTGTATGTGCCATCTTCCACCTAGTAGAATGTAAGTTCCTTCAGGGCAGGGGCTGCCTCTTTTCTTTTTAAATATTTGTAGCCCTAGGGCTTAGCAGAGTGCCTAGAATGTAATGAATTTAAGAAATATTTTTTTCTTTATTCATTCACTTATTTCTTCATTTAAGAGATGGGAAAATCAAGGCCCAGAGATTTTAAAGCACTCTTCTAAGGTCACACAGGTACTAAGTAACAGCACTGGGATTTGAACCCAGGTCCTGTGACTCAAAACCTAAGACTTCACATTGTACCCTGCAGTCTTCCTGGGAGCTGCTTCCAGCCCCCTTTATTAAAGGAGACTTTATCAATTATAGTGACAGTTACTTACACTCTCCAGGTACCTATTTCACTGTTGTCCCATGTGCTTTATATACAGAGTTATAAAGTGTCAAAAGCATTCAGCTTATCATAGCCTCTTAACAGGGCACCCACCCAGCCATAGGCTTTGAACACAGAACTTATTCCAGCAGCCTGATAGCACTCAGGCTGTTTTAATGCATAAACAAATTGATGGAGTTTATAATGCAGGCAAGTGAAAGGGATTTCCCTACAGAGAAGTCTAGCAATTAGAGCAAGAATGGGCCTATTAAATCATCTTGTCCACCTTCCACCAGGCTGCCATATTCCCAAGAGCTGCTACTACTGTTACAGTGAGGGAGCCTTCTGTGTTGGCACGGGCACTGCCCTTGGGAAGCTACCTATTGTCCAGTAGCATCTTGAGCTTCAGGGACCTCAGAGGCTGTCAATTGAAACCCTTTCATTTTACAAGTGAGGAAATGAGGCATAGGGAAGTTAAATGACTTGTCAAGGACATCTATATAATGAGAGCCAATGATAGAATTTGAACCCAGGTGCACTGACTCTAGAGACAATCTTCTTTCCAAAAGTAATCCATTTTCTTTGGGGGGTAGGTTAATGGGATTAGAAGGAGGATGACCCTTGTCTGGTTCCCTGTCCTCCAAACAGAAGTGACTATTTTTTCCGAAATCTTTTTCAACTTGAAATACATGAGGGTGATTAATGTCTTATCTGAATTTGTTGGTTCTGGTATGTATCCAGCACTGCGTTTGAGGAAGCCACAACAAAGTTCTCTATCTTTAAGGATGCATTTCTTCAATAAGCACATAATCCACAGACTGACAAAATATCTTCTTGTCCTCACTCAAATCACTAGGTTTTCCTTTATCCAGTTGAAAGGATGATAGATTTAGAATCAGACTTGGAGACCAGCAAATTAATTGTGTCCTTTTGCATCTGAAGATACAGAGGCAGAAAGGCCAGACAACACCCAGGTTCCCAAAGCTACAGAGTGTCTGAGGCAGGAATCAAACGCAAGTCTTCCACACTCCAAGTCTGGCACTCTATGCACTGTGTCATTTTATAGATGAGGAAACTGAAGCGCAGCATGGCAAAATGATTTTCCCGAAGTCATACAATCGGTGTAATAGCCTGGATCTTAGCCCCAAATCTACCGTCCTTCTGTACATTATCTAATGCACAAATGTACTAATTTGTACTAATTGTAGGAATTTGTACTAATCTACAAATTTACCGTACGTTAGTGTGGAAGTGTAACTACTCTTCACAATATCCATGCATCTAGGCCTAGAGCATCCAAGCTTTCACCAAAGTGTCTGAGCTAACACTGAGAGTAAGCTCACTAATCTGTGAAAAAGAACTTTAAAGATGGCTGCCAGGTCAGGTCAAGGGAATCAATGAGAAACGCATAAAGGCCCTGAATGTTGATCCTAATCCAAAGTCAGAGGGCAGAACTGAAAAGAGAGATTGAGTGAGGCTCAGACCATGGCCTACATTTGTTTGTCTGGCCCTAGCAAGCACTCACAGACATTCATTAAGTGTTGACTATATGCCAGGCCCTCGGGAGCCACAAATATATAGAAAAAACAATCCCTATTCTCAATGAACTTATATCCTAGCATCTTAGCAAGTTCTTTCTGAGAAGGTTACAGTGACCCTACTCATCATGGTTGGGCTCCCTTTTCCCTCAGGATCCTTCTGGTCTCCAAGGTCAGCATACTCCTACTCATAATAAATGCCTTATTTGTCTACATATGCAAATTTAGGACCATCTAGGTATATATGTTTATATAAACTCACACACATAAACATATACAGTATATATTATATAATTATGTAGAATACATTATATAAATAAGCAATATATAAATATGTTATGCAAAATACTATATATATATATATATGTATATGATCATACAAATACACACATGACATGAAGTAAATTAGGCACTGATGGTTTAATTTAGCACCAGGGACTTCTTATGCTCATTAGATATATTTGCATAACAGTCTTCCTAACTGGAAGGTTAAGCCAATCCACCATGAAAGAAGGTTACAGATGGAACACTATGGCAATGTCATCTGGGCACAGCTAATGAGTCTGGGGGCCTTCCATGTTGTGACCCAAAGGTAATGTTGATTGGCAGAGCTCACCGTGATGGCCAAAGGTGGTCAAAGGTTTTAGGTAGGGACAGCTGATCTTGGGTTTCAGGGGAAAAAAGTGCTGGTCAGAAAGAGGAATAGCATGTACCTTGAGAGCCTCTTTTTCTTAAAATTCAATTTTACATACAACAATAACAACAACAAAAATCCAGTCCCATCTCCCAAGAGAATAATTGGGTTAGCCTCCCGGCAACCATTCTGCAGGCAGGGATAAAAGAAACAGTAAAGTCATATGATGAAATCATCATCTTCCCTACCACCGAAATAAATTCTTCCCCTGACTCTCCTGTTTCTCCTAAAAGGAATAAAATCATCTCTAAAATCTTTCCTTTTTTGATATTTTATTTCAAATGTCCTAACATTCTTTATTCTAACATGCCTTTCATTTCTAACATTCTATGTTCTAATATGCCTTCAGCTCCAACATTCTCTACTTTGTATTCTTACATTATATTCTAAGTGGTACAATGGTTCCGGTGCTGGACCTGGAGTCAGGAAGACTAGAGTTTAAATCTGGCTTAGAACACTTACCAGTTTTGTGAGCTGGACCAAGTCACTTAACCCCTCACTGCCTCAGTTTCTTCATATGTAAAATGAGGATAATGATAGGGTTGTTGTGAAAGTCAAGGGGAGGTAATACTTGTAAAGCACTTGGCATATCTTAAGGTACTCTACAAATGTTGGCTGTTGCTGTTCTAATTTGCCTTCTAGTGCTAGAATTCAATGTGCTAACATTTTGGAGTCTCAAGTTTCTTCCAGCTCTAATATTCCATATTCTGTTTGAAGTTCCCTCTCACCTCTAGTGTTCAAAGTACTAGACTCGAAGGTATCTTTGAATCTGACCTTACTTCTTATAACATTGTATGCTCGAAGGCCCTTTCTAACTCTAATTTTCTGTATTTCTACATGCTTCCAGTTATCATATCCTATGTTCTAAGGCCTCTCCCAGCTCTGGTACTCAATATTCTAAGACAGGCATTCTACTGTGAGTGTTGTGTGTGTGTGTGTGTGTGTGTGTGTGTGTGTGTGTATGTGTGAGAGAGATAGATTCCTTCTCTGAATAATATTTTTCAATGTGTAAAATGAAGTACAATGGATTACAATGCGAATCAATTATGTGGGAATAGAGTTATTATTGTTTGGAGGGGAAGCTCACACATACCAGGGTAAGAACTACCCATCATAGGATGGGGGTACTTCCAATCTGACATTCTATCTTACGACATCATCGCCTCATCTCGGGTCCCTCCAAGCTCTAACATTCTGTGTTCTAATGTATCTCCCAGCTCTGACATTTCTGTTCTCCAAGTTTCTACAAGATCTAACATTTTATACTATAAGGTTCCTTCCAGGTCTGACATTTCATGGTCTCAAATAAATTTGGCTGTTCTATGTCTTTTGTCCTAATAGTCTATGTTCTAAGGATCTTTTCCTTTCTAAAATTCAATGTCTCCCATTCCGTAAGACCAAGACCTCCTTCTCAAAGCTATCTCCAGGCATGAAGCCTCCAACTCCACCCAGGTTTGTCAAGCCCTGACCTTGACTAACACTCAACTTTTCTGTGCTCAAAGTTTCCCCTTTGTTAATGCAAGGAGGAAAATGCTGCTGGCTCCTCCAGCACTCGTGTGAATTAGCCAATGTAAAGTACTTGGGGGAAAAAAACCACAAAGAGCTATCTTGATTTCAGCTCAGTATAATTACAGTATTACTTTTTCAATACAAACAGATCCTTTAACAAACGAATCTGTAAAAATAGAATCTCTTATTAGGTAACCAAGACACAGTCAATGGAAATGAGTTTTAAATTAAAATCTAAAATAAATGGCTCTGATAGCAAGGCAATAAACCGCAGGCTTCAGATAAAGCAATCAGCCACTGAAATAAAGCCAGAAAAAGCCAAATGGACAACAATGACTTATAACGTGCCCCAGCTTCCTGAGTCTGGGGGAAATCCGTCAAAGTTTATTATCCTATTATTTGGTTACGCTCCCTCTTGCTATAGTTACCCCCTTTCCTCAACCAGTCAATCAACACTCACTCAACAAGCATTGATTAAGCACCTACTGCATGGCAGGCATTGTGCTAAGTGCTGGACAAGATTGTGCCTGTCCTAAAAACACAAGATGACCTGGCATCAAGACCTACTCTACTACATAGTCTTAATTTCTCAGTGCACTGGGCAGCTGTCTAAGAGGAAGCGCCTAACCTGCATCAGTAAAAGGAATTTCCTCACCTCAGAGTTCCCTTTGCCGATGAAATAAGAATACATAAAATAGCTTTATTCTTTTCTCCTGTTCTGTTATCCAGTGTGTTACTTAGCCTTCCCAACATGGGATCCCTTGAAGGACAAAGATAATCACCTGTGATGTCATAAAGGAGTTTTCCAGACTGCTGAGAGTTGGAGCAGCCCTGGGAAGCAGGGTTTGAATCCTATCACTGACACTAGCTGTGTGACCTTGGGCAAATAACATCCATTCTTATCTGCAAAATGAGTATATTGTATTACCTATTTCATAGCATCCATACAAAGAACGTGCTTTGTAAACTTACAGCATCACAGAAATGGGTCTTCATTATCATCATCATCAAATAATAATAATAATAATAATAATAATTGTTATTATTATTATTATGTCTTCTTCTTCTTCTTCTTCTTCTTCTTCTTCTTCTTCTTCTTCTTCTTCTTCTTCTTCTTCTTCTTCTTCTTCTTCTTCTTCTTCTTCTTCTTCTTCTTCTTCTTCTTCTTCTTCTTCTTCTTCTTCTTCCCCCGCCCAGGGCCAATCCAGCAGGAGAGCAATCTGACCCTACGTCCCCCAGCTTAGAGGATTTGTTTCCAACTACGATCACTTTCTCTTCTAATCTTAGCCATGTACATTTAGTTAACAGATATTTTCATAGACTGTTATGTCTATTTAACACTTAGACTATTTAGATAGACACTGAAATAATCTCTTTAAAGCAATGATGTCTAAGGCAATGGTTTTAATGGTCAAGGCAAAGGTCTGTCTCTGTGGATAAGAAGAGCTGGTGGGAGTGAGGAGGTGCTAATCTAAGCCCATCTGGTCTCAGCCACTGTAGCACTTGCAATAAATCTATAGGCTCAGTCCTCAGCCTGGGGTGGCTACATTTGGAGGCTGGTACTAGGAGGCTCAGTGGATAGAGAGCCAAGCCTGAAGTTAGGAAGACTCTTCTTTGTGAGTTCAAGTCTGGCCTGAGACGCTTATTAGCTGTGTGACCCTGGGCAGGTTACTTAACCCTGTTTGCCTCAGTTTCCTCATTTGCAAAATGAGCTGGAGGAAGAAATGGCAAATTACTCTAGTAACTTTGCCAAGAAAACCCCAAATGAGAGTGGGAAAAATACTTTTTTCCCATCTAAGTTCAGAGAGCTCTTCCTCTTTCAATCAATCCACGGACTTTTGTAGTCCATGAACCCTGGGTTGAAGAGCAAGGTTTTAATCCAATTCTCTCATTTTTTGCTGTGTTTCTGGAGATAATGGCTTAACTGCTCTGATCCTCATTTTCTTCATCTGTAAAATGGAAGCAGCAATACTTGCCTACTTGAGTACTATCTTATAGGAATTTTGTTAGGAAGGAGGCATCAGAAAGCTAAAGGGCTACACAATACAATCTATTACTATAGAGCTGGCCTGGAAGACCTGGATTGGGACCTTGGTCCCCTGATTTGGGTGGTAATGAGCTTCCAGTTCATTTTGATTGATTGGGTGAAGACTATGTTGGAACAAAACAGAATATTAGACCAGGAAAAGATCTTGATGACATGTGGGCCAACCTCATTTTTGCACAGGAATCCCCTCTGGAACATTCTTGCCAGGTGGCCAGCCAATCTTTGCTTGAAGACCTCCAGCACCAGGGAGCTCATTACCTTTCAAGACAGCCCACTGCCCTTTAGGGACGGCTCTAATGATGGGAAAGTTGGCTCTCACTTCAAATCACAATCTGCCTCTCTGCAGGTTGCATTTGTGGCTCCTACTTCTGTCCTTCATCCAAGTAAAGCCCTTTCAATACTTGAAGACAGGGATCACTGTGTCCTCTCCTCTGCCCATTGCTGCCTTCCTAACCATGGAGCCTTTTCTTCTGGCCAGCTGTCTCCATCTTCTTGACCAGTATTTCATATAAACAAGTTTCCAGCTCTATCCCACTGCTGGGTGCCCTCCTATGGAAATGTTCCAGCCCATCACCAAGTCGTTGAGTTTAGTATCTCGGCCCTCAGGCCCACTGAGGTTCAGCAGTAATCCAAACCCACTTTTTTCTCTAACAGTGAATTATGAAACTGATCTTCTAAATTATCTCTCTGGCATCAGGTCCCTGACAGGGCCAATTTTTAAAAATGTGTGGGTTTTGAGCTGCAAATTGATTTTTTATTGTGATAAATTAAAATCCAATATCATACAACAAGACACTAAACATACAGGCACCTAAATTATTTTCCTCTTGAATGTTTTGTCTCTTTTATATTAAAATGAATCTCTGGCGGCTGCTGAGTCTGAGTAAGCACTGTCAGTGGACAGTAGATACCACAACATATGGAAATTTCATGCAAATGAGGGGCAATGCTAAAACAAAACAAAACAAAACAAAACACCCTCCAGCCTTCTTAGCTCCCAGGAATTGAGAGCCTGAAGCAACCTCAGAGGTCACGTGGACCCTTCCCATCTTCTGAGATAGAGGCTCAGACAGGGTAAGTAATTTACCGGCATGCTAATTAACCAAGTGGTTATTAAGCTCCCACTGTGTTAGGTACTAGAAAACATCAGAGCTAAGAGCTGTGTCCTGACTCCGAGATCATCCATGTCCCTGTGCTGCCTCTATTATAGTGATCCCATTACTGCCTCATTCAAACTCCTAGAATCTTAGGTGCTCAGATTTGGAAGGCACCTCAAGAGTCATCGGTTCAACCCAGTCATGGACAATAATATCCACACCCTACCCCTGGCAATACAGCTCAGAAATGGTCATTGGTGGTGGAGTAGGAAGCCACCACCTCCCATGGTGGCCCCTTCCTCTCTAGAATGGAAGTTCTTTCTTTGTCTTTGGGCCCCTTCTACCCATTGCTCCTAAATCTACCCACTGTAATCAGTCAGAAGAAGAATCCTTTCTCTAAGTGACAGTTTTCAAGTACTTCAATAAATGAAAGCTCTCTTCTCCCAAAGTCTTCTTTTCTTCAGATTAAACATCCCCAGTTCCTTGAACATTTATTCATCCCTCAAGGCCCTTCACTATTCTTTCTGCCATCATCTGGATGGTCTCCACAGTATCAATGAATCTACAATCTTGTGACCAGATAACGCTACACCGTAGTGAGTATACTCATTAATTAGGTCCCACGACCATGGGCTTATTGAGGTACAAATACTAATGCACCCAGAGGTGTGCAATCAGGATAGCAATGGGGACTTGATACCAAGTCAATTGTACATATGTATTCATTCATTCATTCATCATTTGCAATGTGCCCAGCACAAGGATCTATAATACATTACAAGATACAGTGGAAAGTCTTCAGAGAATCGAATGGGTCATTTAATGACAATTATGGGAAGGTATGAAAACATGTCAGTGGATTTTGATCAGCAGGAAGGAAGGGAATAGAGACACCAATAAGGTTTGTTGGGATGAGGTATCTAGACCTGTTATTTTATTGGCATAAGGAACTCTCAGTGAGTAACCTCCCTCTACCAATGTTATTAAGCATGCCACTTAAACTATTAGAGTTGCCCAGGGTCCTGGGGAGTTAAGTGATCTGCTAGGGATCGCACAACCAGCTGAAACTCGAGGTTAGGCTTCAACTCAGGCCACCTTGATTCCAGGACTGGCTTTCTATCCACAATGCCATTCTGCCCTGAGGTTCTGCAGTCTCTGAAATTTGTGGCAGGTGCTGAGAGGGTCATCAGAGAGGTAATTCAAGTCCCTTCCCTTAAGGAACTTCCACAGTCAAGTAGGGGGAGATAAGCCATGTGCACAGATAAGCAGAAAGCCAATCACAATGTTGTTAAGAGTGCTTTAGACAGGTGTGGATGCATACATGCGTGGACTGGGAAGCTTTTCTGGAGTGTGGCAGAATTCTAACGGCCGTTTTAATCCCTTTGATATCAATGATAACTAGACATCCGATAATATGAATGGCCCTCAGTTAAGACGCATTTCCACCCCGTGTTACCAATTCAAAAAAAGAAAGTTAATCATACAAGGATTGGGATCAAAGGCCCTTTGAAATTTGAGACAGGGTGTAAACTGCTGTAACCAGTCTCTTTAATTGGGATCAATATCTCTGACAGCTTTTTGGTTTTAGATTCTAGGGAGAACTCTGGTCTGCTAATGTTTCTTTTTTTCATTGTTTTCATTGGGAGGGTAGGGAACAGCAACAAATCCTCCTGCCACTGTGGGAACAAATAAAGGCTGGGGTAAGGCAGATCTCCTTCCACAATCCAAAGGTATCTCCGGGAAAAAAAAAAGCCTCAACCAAAAATGTGACTCCAGTCCCCACCCTAGACATATTTCCCACCTTCAAAGATCTAGGAAATTTGGCTTGCTGATAATTACAATTGGATTTTCTTTTACATAGAAATATAACCAAGGGGTCCTTGGATCTCACTGTATAGCAGGTGAGCTGGATAGGCCAGATCTTGTGCATTGCCGTTTTGACCCTCTCAAGCCTCCAGATGCCCTACCTTCCCACTGCCCTCTCTTTCTTGCAAGAGAGCAAGAGAGAGCAGCTTCTGTTGCTGTTGCTTCTTTACAAAAAACAAAAACAAAACCAAAACCTACCTACAAAAAATCTCTGAAAATTTCATCTTGACTTACCTGTCTTCCTTGGACAAACCCTTATTTGGTCACAGGATGTGGGGCCAGAGAACTGGGTTCAAATGCTGGCTTTGCCACTTACTATCTTCTGTGACCTTGGGCACAACATTTTAATGCCTATGTGCCTTAGTTTCCTCATCTGTAAAAATGAGTGGCTTGTACTAAATAGCTCTTAAAGTCCCCTCCAGCTCCAAATTTGTGATTCTAGGAGCCACTGAGTCAAAAACCATGGGTGAATCTGAGCATGAAAAGCCACTTTGAAATTGGCAAACCCAGAAATATCCCTCACCCCAGCTTGGCAGGTCCAAAGAACACATTCACTCTCTCCTTTCCTGGTCGCAGAGTGATGGATTTGGGGGTTTTAAAGATTAAAAGCCCAATTCCCTTGCTGAAATTACACCAATTTCAAGGTGCTGGAGGTTAAACCAGGGTGTCAGAATTCATTGACGTTGAAGCAAAAGGCCTCTCTGAGTATCCATGGTTAATATGGCAAATACGGATAGAAATTTGCTATAAACAGTGGAACTACCCCCAGCTCATCTAACTCTATCAATCTCCCATTTGATGACAGGGATCCTATGGCATTTTTAGCACAACCCAAGGTACCCCAATGGTGTGCAATTGCCTCCCAACCCACTCAGCAAAAAGGCTTTCTGTGATGGACGAGCCCCGCTTATCAAGTTTGTCAGCTGCCTTATGTGTGTTTATGTGGATTGGAGATCGCTGAGCAGCGAGAGAAACCTTTTAAGGACACATCTGTCAATAAATTCAATCCCGTTCCGTCATATCATTCTTTTACTTACTCCTGTCTTTTCATCAAAGATTTTGATTCCTCCAAAGGAGATGGTTAAAAAGATTTTCTGTTTGTGTTCTCCTTTGGAACGGGCTCCAGCGACAACTCCCTGTGGAGAGAAAGGACAGGGTTTGAGTTCAGCATTTTTGCAGCTCTTCCCTGGTAGCTTTGCTGCATAGGGGCCCCCTAAGGTAGGTCAGATACCATCAACCCATGGACAACAATCTTTGACTTCAGTACCAGTCTCGTTGGCCCTTTTATTCTCTCATGGCCCATTTTCCAAATTCTAAAAGGTTGACAGCTTAGTCTGATGGAAACACAGCTGGATAGGGAATGAGAAGACTGGGTTTTAAACCCTGGCTCTACAACATCCTAAGTGTGTGCCCTTGAGCAAATCACTCAACCTTTCTTGGTCTCAGTTTCCCCTATTGTAAAATGAGATAGTTGGGCTACATAACCACTAAATTCCCTTCTTATTTGAGATCTAGGATTCTATTAACCTCTGACGACAGATCACACATGTTGGCTAATTCCTCCAGAATTTATTCTTTCATTCTTCCTGTTTTTCCCATCAAATGAAACAGTATATAAAAAATGGTTCGAATAGCTTAAGATGCTATATAAATGTCAGTAACTATTATTTTAACTCATTTATTTACTGATTCATCCATTCATTTGTTCATTCATTTATTTTTTCATTGAGAAAACATCATGGTGTTTCCAAAAGGCATACTGAGGTAGGAAATAGGAGAGTTAGCTTCTAGTCCTGACCCTGCCATTAACTCATGGGCTGACCTTGAATAGGTAATTCATTTCTCTAAGTCTCAGTTGCCCTATCTGTCAAATGAAGGGGTTAGGATTAAATGATCTTGGGGGTCCTGTTCAATTCTAATATTCCATGATTTACTAAGGGGTCTGCTAAGCTAAGGAAATGTATTAGAATATGGGGAACTACAAAGAGAAAAGCAGACAAAGTCTCTCATTCCATAATACTCAGAGTCTATTAGGAGAGATGAAACTTGGTCATGTTAGTGTGGAAAACAGAACAGAGTAAGAGAAGTCTGAAAAATGGTGCTGTAATGAGTAAACTCATAGGAGGGACAGATCACTTCTAGCTGGGAAGGAGCAGAGAGGAGTCTGGGAGAAGGTGGGCTTCCTGAAGCATCTTGGCCTATGAAGAATGGGTAGAATCCCAACAGGTGGAGAGTAGGAGCTAAGACTCAAGAAAAGCTCTCATAGCCTTTGTGGGATAGTGAGCAATTTACTCATTCATTCATTCATCCACTAATTAAGTCATTGAGAGAGCATTTATTGAATGGTTCCTTTGTGTTGACCAAGGTATATTGAGCACTCTAGACATGCAAAGAAGAAGGCACTATGAACCCTTCTCTGGAATAGATTAAAAAGCTGTTGTGGGAGACAGGCCATCTCTGCCTGAAACAAAAGAATAATGAGCATTTGTCTGTTAATCTAGCCCAGAAGGGCTGAGCTGTCTTAAGTGCTGATGGAATGTAAATTAAGGTCAAAATCACTGAGTAAAGAGTTATGAGTCTCATGTCACAATGCCATCATCATTAGCATCATCAGATGGATTTTTCTTTTTTTCTTTTTCTTTTAAAGCCCAAGTTAAGCAGCTTTGGCTTTTACCTTCCAGGATTCTGGTGAGCATGAAGTGATTATTTCTCATTGCTGGAATATAAGGAGTTTGCACTGATTTGCTATATATAACAATGCTTCAGAAAAAGACCAGTTCTATGTGGCACAGATACTAGAATCAAGGAATGATAGAGCTGGAAGGGGCCTTAGAACAGAAAATGTGAGAACTAGGAAGGGCTTTAGAACACAGAACGTCAAAGCTGGAAGGGGCCTTAGAACAGGGAATTTCCTAGTTGGGAGGGGCCTTAGGACAAAGAATGTCAGGGTTGTGAAGGGTCTTACAACAGGGAATGTCAGAGCTGGAAGGGGATTTAGAATATAGAAAGTCAGAGGTGAGAAATATCTTAAAACACACAATGATCGAGCTGGAAGAGACAAAGGATGTCAGAGCTGAAGGGATTTTAGAATATAGAATTTTGGAGTTAGAAAGAACCTTAGATATCGTCTAGTTCAAAGGTTCTGTTTTTAGGAGAGTGAAGTCTTTGGCCAAGTGGGAAGGCTAGGGACCCCTCAGAATAAAGTTTTTTTTAAGTTCATATAATAAAATACAGGAAACCAATTATATGGAAATACAGATATCCAAAGTTCCCAGCCCCCTGACTGAAGTCAGCCCAATCATGGAATAGATGCCTCAACAGCCTTGTCACCTATTACTTCTTTCCACTCCATCCATGCTCAGGCCTCCTTTCATGTGTTGGAAGCCCTGGAATTTTCTAACCTCATGCTGTTACTTATATGTGGAATAACATTCTTCTCCCTCTTCACTGGCCACCTTCCTACTCAGACTTCAATGTCCAATTCAAATGATGCCGCCTCTGCCATGAACCCTGATTCTTTCTTTTTCCCTCTTTCTCCATTAGTAACAACCATTCCTTTCTGACCTCATTTTACCACAGCCCATATGGTAGTGAAAGGATCCATACAGGACTGAAGGCTAGTTTGTCTTGTTTCCTTATCTAACCCTATGGCATATTTACATTATCCATATTAGGTGCGCAGATTTGGAGCTGGATGGGATTTTAGGGCCCATTTAATCTCATCCCATCCTAATTTGTGCCAATAATAAATCCCTTGAAGTGGTCATATGCATTTGGATTTGTACTATTCAAAGTTATGATTTTGTAAAATATGGTCATCGGTTCCAGTCTAATGGAAACATACAGTTTGTATTGAATGTGACCACTCACTTCTCAGGATTAAGTATTCATACTACTGTACTAGAGACTTATCTGTACAAAAGAGGAAGCTGAGGCTTCAAATGGTTGTGTGACCTGGAAGAATGAAGTAGAGCCAGGATTAGAACTCAGGTCCTGTGGCTTGAAATTCACAGTTCTCCACTGTGCCAATTTCCCTAAAGCCATGAGTTACATTAGAAAGTTGATATGAACATAAGCTATTTGTATTCTTATGCTCAGAAATGACTGGCATCATCAAAAACAATTCCGTCTCTTCCCATTCCCTGTTGGTAGAAACAAGTACCCCATCTGGTTCTACGAACCTTGAGTTTCATCATGGAGTCTTGACATAACTTGTCTCCCCGTGCAGCAGAAACTTCATCAATGCCGATCAACTTGGCCTTGTACCGGACGCCTTCACCCTTGAACCTCTTTATCAAAGTGGCTTCGCTGCGATCCTGACCTGGGGAGAAAGAAGAAAATGGCGTTTAGATACTGAGACAGTGAATAGGGTTGGGAGGCAACTTAAGAGAGGCTGGGGACAAACCCATCCTTGGGCTCGGCTTATGGTCCATTCAAGAGATGTTGGCTTCACTTAGTCACTAGTGGAAAAAAGTTCATAAGGATAAAAGTCTTCTGGTGCTTGGGTCTCAGTGCTGGTTGGGCAACTTACTCTCTGCCTTTGGCCAAGTCATTCAATGGGTCTCAGTTGTTTTCATCTATAAATAATAAATCTATAAATAATTGTTTTTTCATCTATAGATGGAAACTCTGAGATTTTTTGTGGCTCTTGATTTGTGACGTTATGAGAGACCCTAGGCAAGTCACTTACTTCTTGGCACCTCAGTTTCCTTATTTGTTAAATGAAGGGGTGGATAAGATGGAGGAGCTGAGGTACCCTCCAGTTCTAGGTCTATGAAATGATATGTCAACAAATCTCTCTTGGACTCAGTTTCTTTTCTCTCTCTCTCTCTTTCTCTCTCTCTCTCTCTCTTTCTCTCTCTCTCTCTCTCTCTCTCTCTCTCTCTCTCTCTCTCTCTCTCTCTCTCTCTCTCTTATTTTTTTATAAAATGAAGGGATTATATTACAAGGCCTCTGAAGTGCCTTCCAGATCTAGACTTACGCTCCTACAAAATGCTCTCCTTCATTCTGACTTTTAGACTCATTATAGACCCCATTCTGCAACAATACCTGCCTCTAATATTCCCCTTTTACATCTTTCTAATCACTCTACCTACGACATCTCATTTGAGCTTCATTTTACCCCTGTGAAGTACTAGGTATCAGTGTCCCCATTTAACAGATAAGGAAATTGAGGCTCAGAGTAAAGTAAGTTGCCCAGGGTCACACTATTAGGGTCACAATAAGGATTTAGGCTTTCTTAACACCAAGTATAACATGCTATCCAATGTGATAGGTTGTTGTGGGACAGAGGAAAGAACAGAGGTGTTGGAACTAGGATACCCGGGTTTGAATCCTGCTTCTGACACTTACTAGCTGTGTGAACCTGGGTAAGTAACCTCACCTCTCTGGTCCCACAGTTTCTTCTTCTGTAAAATGGAGATAATTATAATAACAGTAATAATAATAATAATAAAATTGCATTACCTGTATTACAGGGTTGTTGTTTGGAATACACTTTGTAATATACCTTCCCTCCCTCCCTCTCTTCCTCCTTCTTTTTTTGCTTCCCTCCCTCTTTCCTTCCTCTTTTCTCTCTTTCCCTCCCTTCCTCCTTCCCTCCCTTCCCTCCTTCAGTGGAGTTTTCTTTTCCCCAGAAGCTCATAACTGAGCTCCATGGGCTTGCCGGGTTGCTTCAAGAAGGAGGCCTTGACTACTCAAGTCTTGCCCTTCTTTCCTTTTTCCACTTCCTTTCTTGAGCACATGTGATAGGCTCCTATGAATGCAGGTTCAGAGTTGGAAAAGTCCATGGAGCCTGCTCAGTCCACACTGCTCACATTACAGATGGAGGTCTTGAGCTTGCTTAGAGTTGCACAGTCAGCATGGGTCAGAAGCAGGACTTAAACCCAGGTGCTTCTGACTCCAGTTAGGTTGCTATACTTCCCACACCATATTTTGCATTTCTATCTCTTGTACAGAACCTGGCATATAGAAGGTGTTCACTTTATTTTTGATGAATGAATGAACATTACTAATTCCTTTGAGTACAGAGAGAAGCTACTTCATCATAAGTCCTCTGTAAGCATCTGATGCTCTGTGGTCATTAAATAATGATACTTTGCCCCTTCTGAAGCAGGCAGGCACATTGATTGTTTATAATTCAAGGAAAAAATATCAATATGTAAAGTGAATGATATTGATCCATCTTTAAGAATATCTTAGGGCCCCTGATGCCAAAATCATGAGTAAACACATGGTTAAATGTCCTTGTACCTGAACCTGGGAAAGAATGTAATATAACAAACAGCAGAGAGTTAAAGGACCTGGCTTCAAATCCTGATGGCCACATATGACCTGTGTGACTCTGAGGAAATCACTAACCCTCTCTGGGCTTGTGTTTCCTCATCATAAAAACAAAAGGTTTAGGTTGTATAGAAGGCAGGGTGGTACTATGGAGGAACAGTAGACTTGAAGTCAGGTGACAGGTTCAAACCCTGCCTCAGTCATCTACTATCTGCATGATCTTGAGCAAGTTACTTACCTCTTTGGGATATCAGGCCCAATCTTCTCATTTTACAGATGAGAAAACTGAGGTCAAGACAAGTGAATTGACTTATTCCATCTTCCAAGTCCAACATTGCTTTCTAAAATGCATCTCTTCCCATCCCGCTACCCCCAACTCTCCAGAGAATAATAGTAAACAAGACACTGGAATAAAGATCTTTTTTCCAGACCTGGGTATGACCTTCAACAAGCCATTTATCCTCACAGGAATCAGAGGATTTAGAATTGGAAGGGTCCTTGGAGAAAATCAATAAACACATAATAAGTACCTTCCATGTACCGGGAACTGTGATAAACCCCATGGGGATGAAGAAATGAAACTTAAAAAAACTTACAATCAAAAATGGAGGAGACAACAAGCAAACAACTATGTACAAACAGCTGTTTCAGTTTTGCAGATGTTACAGCGAGTTGGAAAGGACTTGCCCAAGGTAACCCGACTTGCAGTGGCAAAGCCCAAGTCTTCTGACTGCAAAGCCACATTCCACAAGCATTGATTGCGAGCCTCCAGAGGGTCATGCGCTGGAAATACAAGGTCCTCACCAAAACCCAGGGGCATTTCCACTGACTTCATGGACAAATGTACCTTCCCCATGGGGACATGGTGAGGATCAAATGAGACAACACATATGATACTGCTTTGCAGACATTAATAGGGGTATGCAGATGTAAAGTGAACTATGATGGAATTCTTTTCCTTTCAGGATTTTCTCTTTCCCCTTGAGCTATTTTCCTTCCTGCCCCCAGGCAAGATCACAGAATCACAGATCATGGAACAGGTGGCTTCCTCTGAGGGTCACCTGGTAATCCCAAGCTCAAATCTCCCCTATTATAGGAGGGTCGGCCTGCCCCTGCCAGCGATCTTAACATGATCGTGGATTACTTTGTATTTCCTTATCATTTACTCCCATAACTCTTTATTCTATCCATTATTGGCTAGCTTGGTGGAAGGATAGAACTGGGGTTACACTTATGCGTACAAATGCCTGCAGTGCCTGGCTCTTAGCATACAGGGGTAGGAGGCTGGACTTGGGAGCCAGCAAAAATCTGGCCTCAAACACTTACCAGCTGGGTGACCCTGGTCAAGTAACTTAACCTCCCAGAGTCTCAGTTTCCCAAGCTATAAAATGTGAATAATAATAGCACCACCTTCTAGGCTTGCTGTGAGAATTAAATGAGATGCAGGTAGGGAAAGCACTTTTGGAAATCTTAAAATACAGTCTAAATGCTGGTCACTGTTAGTGTTATGGATAAATATCATAGTTACTGATAAAGGCTTGTTGAATTGAATTGAATTGCATTTAGTAGCTCCCTGCCTGCCTACAGGCAGGTAAAGCAAAACCTGGCATCATTTTGCCAATGGGCCAGCAGACTGGCCACAGTGACCAAGCTAGTGCATGGCCGGGGTGTTAGAGGGTAGAGCTGGCAGATTCCAGGCCTCTGGGCCGCCTCCTCTAGTGCTCCATACCCTGCTGGGATTAAGCAGTGGCTAGACCATTTATGCTCGTTAAATAATATCTTATGAGAGATGCATGGCACATGGCTGATGAGTCAGAAACTGTAACTAATGTTAAAATTAAGCCTCAGGGAAAGGCAGAGGCAGATGTTAGTACCTATAGCTAAAAGCTAAGGGAGGTCCATTTGACATGCCAGGGTCCTATAAACAGCATCTGCCGAAGGAAGCAGGCACAATGGTGTCAGAAGCTCCATCCCCCAACCCTCTCTCCAAAGGGGGCCGAAGACAAAAATGACTTAGTCAGCAT
>NW_027555958.1:459833695-460068695 GCF_003287225.1 Phascolarctos cinereus
AATGCTTTTTGATTGAAAGGAGAGAAGTATTTTTCCTTCAATACTCAATTCACATGCCATGTCTTTCCTAATGGCTCCTTTGCTTCTCTCAGATGAATGGGCTCTCTGGTGTCTCAAAATACACCACTTTGTTTAAGTTCTTCCTTTCCATTTATCAGAACCTACCATTAATTGTATTTCTTATATGTGATTGGGACAAACACTAGACCTATGATGTTATTGGTAGAAAAACTCAAGGATGAGGAAACTCCTGCTGATGTCAGTGGTTACCACCTCTGAAATTTATCATCTTAGAAAAACTACCTGCAGCACTTAGAGGTAGTGACTTGGCCTGGGTAACATAGTCAATGTGTGTCAGAGGGGAGATTTGAACAGAAGTCTTTCTGGTTCCAAGGACAGCTTTCTATCTACTACTCCATAGCTGTGACCGTGTATATCCATGTCTACGTCTATATCTATGTCTATGTCTGTGTCTATGTTTATATCTATGTATGTACATATCTGTGTCATTTCCTCTATTAGTCTATTATCTCCTTGACAGTCTTGTTCTTAGCATATAGGCTCAAGTACCACTAGAGCAGTGCGTTGTGGGTGAATTGGCCTATAGAACCCATTCCTTGGGGCTTGGGCAGATATTCCCTGAATAGATCCAGATGACCATATGACTCCTGGCCTGAAGCCTGCCATGTGGTAAAACTACTGTGGAAGGGACATGGGAGTTTCTATATGATGTGACAGAGACTGAATTCCCCAAAACCTTGTGATAGAAGCAAGGGGTAGAAGGGGTGCTGCATTTGATAGAAGACAGTTTCTAGAGGACAATATACCCAAGTTAAGCTGGAAGTGACCTTAGAACATAGAATATTAGAACAAAGAATATTAGATGAAGAAGGAACCTGAGAACATAGAATACTAGAGCTAGAAGGAGCCTTAGAACAATGAATGTAAAAGCTGAGAACTGGTGGCTTGTTGGGTAGAGCACGGGGCCTGGAGTCAGGAAGTCCTGAATTCAAATTTGATTTCCATCACTTCTTAGCTACGTGGCCCTGGGCAAGTCACTTCATCTTAGTTTCCTCAATTGTAAAATGGGAATAACAGAGCTTAGCTCTCAGGGTTGTTTCAAAGAACAAACAAGACAAGATTTGTAAAAAGCACTTAGCACAGTGCCTGACACATTGTAGGTGCTATATAAATGCTTATTCCCTTCCCATAGGACAATGACCATCAGAGCAGAAAGGGGGCCTTGAAATTCATAATGTCAGAGCTGGAAGAGCCCTTAGTACAACAACCACAGGTTGTTAAAAGTAAAAGGAACTGAAAATATGAACTGGACTAACGTACTGCTTTATAGAAAGGAAAGCTGAGGCCTGAGAGGGAAAGTGATTTGCCCAAGAGCACCAAGCTGGTTAGCATCAGTTAAGGTCACTGTTGGGAGGTGGTCCAACCTAGACTCTGGAAATAGTACTCTTGCCACCATGCCACAGTGAGGACCAGATTCTACACCCTGACTTCTGTTGCTAGGATCAAGAAACACACAGCAGATGAGGGAGTAGGGTCTTAGCACGTGGTTCACTGCTTGGCATGCAGTAGGCACTTAATCTTTCTTGACGCTGACTCATACTCTCAGATAGAGCTGCAACTAGTGTGGGGCCAACAGGACTTAGCTCTTGGGTGTTATGGCCAGGGAAGTAGACTTACTGTCTTCCCCCAACATTGCTTGACAGTCCTCTGGTAGCCTGAGGTACAAGGGTCCCCCATCACCACACTTGGGATCCCACCACTGGGGCTGTGGATTCCTGCCCCAGAGGCTGGCTTTCCCTTTTAATAATAATAATGATGATGATGATAACACCAGCACCAGCACCACCACCAATAATTAATATTTAAATACTGCTTACTATGTGCCAGGCACTGTGCTCGGCTAATTTCATTTGACCCTCCCTGCATGGGTGGGACGTCTAGATTCGGTGGGGGTTGGGCCCCCTGGCCTCCTTGCTCCACTACACCCAGAGGTGGATTGTCCTTAGCGCAGCTGTGCCTGCCCCTTCCCCCACTCCCTATTCTTCTGCCAGGCCCATTGAATTTGCCTCAGGTGCAGTTATGGCTAGCTATGGCTCTGCTCTAAGTACACGCTTCAGCTAAGTAATATGAGCTGAAAAAAAAAAATCTCTTTATTGGTGCCCTGGAGCTGGGCTGGAGTTGCAGCTGTGGAGAGAGAGTGAAAAATGTTTTGTCCTCATGCAGCCCGGGCTGGGATTTAGATCGTCCCACACCCCCGGTTCAGTTGCTGTCATCACATAAAGTAAGATGCTGACAATAGAGAGAATAATTATAACAATAATATTAATATCTAGTATTTATATAGCACATTAAGACTTACTGAACTCATTTGATCCTCGCAACAATCCTGGGAGATTGGAGCTATTGATATTATACTCATTTTACAAATAAGGAAACTGAGTCAGACAGGTGAAGTGACTTGTCCAAGGTCACCCAGCTAGCAAGTGTCAGAGGCTGGATTGGAACTCAGGTGGTCCGGAACCTAGTCCAATGGTCTTCTTCACCATGTCACTTAGCTGCCTCTAGGTAATGAGGAGTTAATGTATTAATGAAATAAAAAGGGTATCTATACCCTGTCATCCCTTGACAGAGTGAAAAAAATTCTCTGATCCAACTGGAAGGAGCTTGGCCATTTGTTGAGAAAGACCGGCCACACCTAGTGGCCTGCCAAGCCAGACAAGAATTTTCAGGCAGGCAGCACCTTGTGGAGTGTGACCCCTGATTCTCTACCAGAGGTGTGTGTGGGGGGGATTTTCTCTTTCTCCTCCAAATGAGCTACTTGCCTAGCAGCACAAATTAAAAAGTAAGAGTTTCTGTCCTCAGGGAGCTCGAATTTTAATAGAAGGAGAAAACACATGTAGGAGGTTTCAGCTGCAGGGCAGATGGCTGAGCTCTGGGGTTCAGTGAGTATAAGGAAAGGTCAGAGGAGGAGAAGGGGGAAAAAGGAAGAAGAAAGGGAAACTTCAGAGGGAGCAGAGACACCCACTGACAGGGAGATACATACTCATACGGGGATGATTGACACCTAGCAGCAGAGAAGAGAGTCAACTTTTGATTCAAAGGAGAATTAGCTCTGGCAATTGGGAGCTGACCTGTGGAGAGGACTAACCCTAGGAAGCCCAGCAGAGAAGCTGTGACCAGGAGAGGAGCATGAGGCTACCATGAGAGGTGGTACCACAGCACTAAAGACATGAGGTGCTTTGTCAACTGATGTTCACCAGGCATATAATCCACTACCAACATGTGCTAAGTTTTGGTCCCTTCTTCCCACTGATGCTGTATGTATTTGTGGAAGAGGAGACCTCAGGCTTATGGAGGCAATGTTTTGTAGGAACTGTTCTTAATAACTCATCTTATGAAATACCTTTAATTTGAGCTAATTGTGTCAGTAGGTAAGTTCACCAGTGGGAGTGTAGACTTATCGGCTATGCTTAGAATGTAAGGTAGTAGTAATTCTGAGGGGGATCCAGCCTGTAGACCCATGAATGCCAATTTGGAGAGGGAGCACCCTTAGGAGGTGTGCTACCATTTGAATTCTTGGATAACATATTACTGGCAAGTCATTTCATCTCCCCTAACCTGAGTTTCCTCACTGGACTCCAAGAGACAACACAGTGCAATGGATAGAGAACCACCATCTGAATTGAGACCTGGGTTCAAGTCCCTTCTTGGACATGTTCTAGCTGGGTGATCTTGGTCAAGTTCCTTAAATACTCAGTGAATAAACCAATGAAATTACACATCTGGGCTTTCCCTCATGCACACACACAAAATGGACATAAGTATACTTGTAATAATAATAGCTTGTATTTGCATAGGACTTTAATGTTGGGAAAGTACTTTACAGGCATTAACTCATAGACCCCCATAACAACCCTGGGAAGTAGGTGCTAGAATTATCCCTATTTTACTGTTGAGGAAACAGGCTTGTAGAGGTTGACTGACTTGTCCAGGGTCACACAGCTAGTAAAGATCTAAGGCAGAATTCAAACTGATGCCAAGCCCAGTCCTTCATCCATGATGACATCCACCTCAAAGGTCTGCTGCGTTAGGCTCAGAGGACAGAATATGGCTTTCCTGTAGGGTGAGCTAGTGATTAAACAGGAATCCCATCCCAGATCTCCTGACTTCTAGTTATTGCTTCCTCTTCTCCTTCCATTCTTAGTTATCCTGGTGGGAAAGAGATCACTCAGAACTTGATGGAAATATCTTCCCTGCTCTTTTCCTAATACTTCTCATTCTACTCTCATGCCTTATTTTCATCTTTGGCTTAAGGAAAGAATGAGAAATATGTCTAGAAGCCAGTTATCGAACAGGGGAATGAATGGATGAATGAATGAAGTGAATGAATGAAGCAGTGAATGAACGAGTACCTAGCCCTGTGTTAAGTACTAGAGAAACAAATAAGGAAGTGAGATAGTCCCTGACCTCTGCTGCATCCTTGGGACTTTGGGGCATTTCCATCCTCCCCAAGGGTAAACTTTCTTTTATATATTGTGTCCCCCAATTAAAATGTTGGCTCTTTGAGAGAAGGGACTATACTTTTTTTGGTTTGTTTCCTAATTGTAGCTTCAGAACTTGACACTTTATTCGGTGCATTGTAAGAGCTTAATAAATACTTATCCATCCATCCATCCATCCATCCATCCATCCGTCCATCCATCCATCCATCCATCCATCCATCTATCCATCCATTCATCCATCCACCTATCCATCCATCCATTCAAGGAGCTTACATCTTAATAGATGGAGACAACTTCTAGCTGCCATCTTGGCAAGGCAAGGGAATCTAGAGGTTACTGGAAAAGGGTAGAATGGGAGGAGGAGGAAGAGGGAGAATGAGGAGAAAGAAGAGAAAGAAAATAAAAGAATAGATGAGGAAGAGAAGGAGAAGAGGGAAGAGGATAATAGGGACTTGGTGGAACAGGAAGAGAAGAAAGTGGGAGAAGACAAGTAGAAGGAGGCTTTGGAAGGAGGAGGGTGAAGAAAGCATGTGAAAGGGGGAAGGACAAAGGAGGAAAAATCAGGAAGGAGATAGGAGGAGATGGAGGAGGAGGAAGAGTGGGAGGAGAGGAAGAGAAAGGGCAGATAGGAGGAGAATAACTGGGAGGAGGAGGAAGGGGAATTGAGAAGGAGAATAAAAATGGAAAGGGGGAGGAGGATCTTGAGTGGGGAAAGGAGGAATTTGAGGAGGAGGAGGAGGAGGAGGAGGAGGAGGGAATCCCAATATTTGCACAGGTGCATTGTAATACAGCCTGTGGTGTGAACATTTTCCACTTCATTACTCCTGGACCCTTGCCCAGATTCTTCCCGTTTTCCAGAGGTCCCTGATTTTTTTGGATCTCAGTGGTTCTTTCCTGGGGTTCACAAAATAGCCACGGCAGCAGCAGGAATAAGGAAAACCAGAGTTGCCAGAAACATCAATGCTGGATTTGTTCTGCCTGGTTCTGCTCTCTGGGGGCCCAGGAGCAGAGGTAGAACCAGGAGTATTTTTCACCTGAGGTAAAACCATATGGGTCAAGGACAGGCTGACAGTTGGTGCAGAGAGGGGATGGCCCATCCCTCCTTCACCTTTTCCTCCATGAGGTTAAGGATTTTGTTCCCTCACCTTTCCTGGGAGGCCCAGGTATGGCAGTCTTTTGACTGCCCCAAGAATAAATTGTCTTTCCAAGATGTTGGAGTCCTGGAAGAGAGCCCTAATTACCCCACCTTAGTCATGCCTCTGTCCAAGTTGCAGAATCCCCAGACTGCAAGTCTGGCAGAAAGGAAGAAAGAAGACACTTAAAAACTGGATGCTTAAATTCCACTCCCAAACCAAAGCATCTCCCCAGCTGCCTCTTCATGTGCCCAGTGCAGGCAAGACTGAAGTCTGCTTCTCTTTGCAGGGCAATCCTGTTTAACTGAGGCCCTGCATACAGTCTAAACAGAAATAGTGAGACACCATTCTGTGATAGAATGTAAGTTTCATACAGGCAAAAATGCTTTCTTTTTTCTCTTTGCAACCACAGAGCTCAGCACAGTGCCTGACACGTAGTAGACTCTTAGTCATTGTTTGTTTGATCGTCCGTTCCATCAGTTCCTTCTCTCCTGTGTATTCCTGTTAGCCCAGCATTCTGGCCCAATCCAAATCTCACCTCCTCCACGAAGTCTCCCATGATCTCCTACCATAGGAAGAGGCTTTGCCCTCCTTTGAATTCTCCCTGCTTCTTTGCTCCACTCTTACTAGAGCCTATTTTTTCTTCCAGTGTTTTTGTATTCTTGTCATCTTTCCTTTGAGACTATAAGATCCTTGTGAGTAGGGATTGTATTATTTAAATTTGGATCTCACTCCCAGGTCCTGCGTACATTAGGCACTTAATAAATGCTCCATGATGTGTTAAAAAAAATGTTGCGACTTCTCATTTCTTCAGCACAGGAGACTCTTGGTGTTCACACTCCCTCTGCCAATGCTGATTGGCAGCCGTCCTTCAATTTACATTTTTAGAGCAGCTATTTTTACCCTTTTAGGGGGTCTTGGACTGCGCAGAGAGCCTGCTGAAACCTATTTTTCCTTGCTCAGAATAACATTCTTAAATACAAAATATACATAGAATTACAAAGGACATATGCTATATTGAAATAGTTACCAAAATATATTTTTTAAAAAGTTATGACCTGTCTCAGAATGTTGCCTGGGAGAACAGAGAGGTTATGTAACTTGCCCAGGGTAACCCAGCCATTGTGTGTTAGTGTCAGCAACTGAACCCAGGTGTTTCTGACTCTGTGGTCAGGCTGCTATCAACTAAGCCCCATTGGAGCCCTGGCGGAGAGCCCTCTCTGATTATGTCCTTTCTCTTCCTCTTCTCCCACTCTTTCTCCTCCTCCTCCTCTGTCCTCCCTCATTCCTCCTCCTCTGCCATGCTTTCCCCCTCTCCTCCTCTTTCCACTCACCCTCCTCCTTTCTCACTTCCTTTTCCTCCTGTTTCACCAGGTCCCCATTATCTCCTTCCCTCCTTTCCTTCCTCTCCTTCCTTTTCTTCTTACTGTCTCCTTTCTTTTTCTCGGCTGTTCCTTTATCTTCTTTCTCCTTATTCTCCCCTTCCCCCTCTGCTCCTTTCCAGTACTCTCTGAATACCCTTGTCTTACCTAGATGGCAGCTAGAGATTGTCTCCCTCTCTTAAAATGTGAGCTGCTCTTTGAATGAATGAATATGAATGAGTATGAATGAAAAAGCATAAACCAGTCTGCTTCTTGTGTGAATGAATTAAAAAAAAATAATGATTATGTAAAGGCATACTTTTCACATAGTAGGTGCTTAGATTTGTTCTGTGTGGTGGGAGTAGCAAAGAGGACGATTTAGCCTTGATATCAAGGGACAAAATGAACAAACAGATCTCAAAAACTTCCTGAAGATGGGATGTGGAATGTACACTGAGATATACAAATCTACCCTGTAAATGGGATCCCTAGTGAGGACAGTGGGCTCTCCCCCAATGAATGCCTTCAGGCAAGGATTGGCTGGCCCGTTGGAGGGCACCTGGAAGGTGGGATTCCTTTTCAGGTACAAATTAGACTCCCATGTCTCCTCTGGCTCTGAGATTCTGGGGGGCTGCAAATGCTTGATAAAATATCGATCTGAGGAGATCAAAATGAAACTGACTCAGTCCTCGAACCACATAGATGACTTCCATAAAAGATTGATTTCCTAGTGCTTGACAGGTGCCTCGGCACACAGCACATACAAACATGGATAAATTCATCTCAGAGCTTACAGTGAGCCAGGTTTTGTAGGGATAAAGGGAGGGCAGTATGGGAGTGTTGTTGAATGAGATGCAGCTGTTGCCCAGAGGACTGACCGTCACACACACACACACACACACACACACACACACACACACACACACACACACACACACACACACACACACAAACACAAACACACACATACAACACAGAGTGATTAAATTGTAGAACACCAGAGCTGGAGGGCTGGGAGGGGCCTCAGAACAGAGGATGTTAGAGTTGGAAGGGGCCTTAAAGGATTTCTAGTCCGTTTTCCAGATGAGAAAACTGAGGCTTAAAGAGTAAAAGTGACTTTCCCAACAAGGTCACCCAATTACTTAGTATATCAAGATGCTGTACATACTTATAAGAACGTGCTTTAAAGCAGTGGCTGCCCATGAAAAGGCTCATCAACAATGAATTACTTACTTGAAAGGAAGATGGCCCTGAGCTCAAAATTCATTGAATAAGGTTATTTCTGTGTTTTTTGAGAAATTCTGCTTTACTTGCTATGTGACTTTGGGGGACCTATTTGTCCCCGTTTCCATTTCTTCATCTATAAAATAAGATTAGGGTTAGAAGTATAACTTCTAAACTACCTTCTGATTCTGACATTTTGTGTTCTAAGGTCCCTCCCAGCTCTGACATCTCTGGCTCTAAGTTGCCTCCCAAATAATTTTCATATTAAAGTACACCTAGACAACTCTCTCGTTAGTGCTATTACAATGTGTCTAATGACTGTTGAAACACCTTATATATTTGAAAATAATGAAACAAACCATGCTCCTAGCTGGCTTCCTATTAATTCATACTCAGTCTTTTACCCTAATTAGTCTGCATCCATGAAACCATACAATACATGGGAAGAAAATAATGAGCAATGTCTCTCTCTTTTCACTGGTTTTAATATAAAATTTTTCAGCTGAAAGGATCCCTTATCTAAAGCATGAATTCTCCTTAGAACATCTTTAATCTCAAACCTTACCAGTGACAGAGAACTCACGACCTGACGACTTTCTCCATTTTAGCTTTTTTATTACAAACTCAGAATTGCAATCCACTAGACTTTCCTATCTATACAAAGAAAACTTGTAAAGATTATTTCCTGAATTGATTTCAAATGGTCTTCTTTGTCAATTCATGTTACCTTGTTGCCTGAAATACAAAGGATTTCAGTGGGAATACAAACTGAGAAAGGATAAGAGACCGGAGACTCTTTCAAGAGAAAATAAAGGTTCCAGAGGGCCTGTGATTTTGATGGTTTAGGGAGCTCCCAAGTGAGGAAACTCCCTCTATCAAAGCAAATTGGCATCCTCTTTGCAACTCACAAGAGTTCCCTAGAACGCTGAGAAGGTCACTTAGCCAACATGTGTCAATTACATCTTGAATCAGTCTTGGAGATTGGCTGTAACCCTCCAAGTTCTCGTGAAACCCTTCATCTGGCGGTTGGGCCAGGCCTCAGGATGACCGTTTTCAGATACAGGCAACATCAGTTGGCATGTGTGGTTTTCCTTCAAGCCTGGAAGACTGTTTAGGTGGAGGTTGGAAGGCAGGGGAAAACCCTAAGGAAAATACACTTGGAACTCCACCTCGAATCTCTAGCACCCTTCCAGACACAGGGTATGGATTCTGAGTTTCATTATTTCACCGTGGAGCTGGGAGTTGCCAGGGAAACGTAGCAACAAATATTTGGAGCCCATAACACCTTCCACCAAGATTCCAGACGAGAATGTTTTGGCGAGGGGCCTCTGTCCGTCAGACAGCTCCTGCTCTCTGAATGCTGGCTTTGTGCTGGATCTTCTGCTCACAGAGATGACAACTCGGCCCTGATTTTTCTAAAAAAGCATTTGTGTTTTCTTTCTCCAGAAAAAGGAAAAAAATAGGAAAACTCCAAACAATCAGAAACCACTCACCCCTTTGTATGGCTGACCAGTCAGGCCATTTGCCAAGATGGCCTTGGGGAATGCCCTTGGCTTTGACTGGGTCAATCGGACAATGTTGGTAGCTTCTCCACGTCAGTTGCTCTGAGCTCCTTTGGGCCCTCCCCAAGATCAAGAGGATGATGGGGAAGCAGACAATGATGTCTTGGGTTATCTGCCTGAGAACTTGATATGTGCATTTATCATTTCTGGTATATGGCCTTCTGGTTCCCATCTGTCTACCTGTTTGTTGGAGGGGGCTGGGAGGGAATTGGACTTCAGTAACAGGTGTGGCCTGTGGGGCCAGCAAAGACGCATTGTTTCCCCTGGCGGTCCTTCATCTGCCTTCCACCTGAATCTCAACTTAACCATTAAAATGCTGGTACCTTTTTCTTGGCATCGCTCAGCTGTTTTGATTGGTTTTGTTTCTTCTCCACTCTCCCCTCAGCCAAACTCAACTAAAATATGAAGCAGAATGACAGAGAGGGGAAGTGGGTAATTTTTTTTGACAACTGCAATTTTATGATGATTATGTAATGCAATAGACTCGCCTAGCCCTCCATGCACCCGGACTCCAAGGCCAGAGCCAAGCAAGTAGATGATTAATTATGGACAAAGCCAATGTTGGATCGAAATTCTCAGGGCACTTGGTGGAATGAGGCCTGGACTAGGAATCAGGAGACTTGGTCTTTCTGCTTCTTTGCTAGCTAGCTGAGTGATCATGGGTGAGTCAGCTGCATACAGTTCAAGTGGACTTAGAGTCAGGAAGACCCAGGTTTAAATCCTGCCTCAGGCACTTTCTACTTGGATGACCATTGGCAAATCACAATTTACTTGGGCCTCAGTTTCCTTATCTGTAAAATAAGGGGGTTGCACTAGATAGCCCTGGAGGTCCCTTCTAGCATTACATCTTCAATTCTTTTTTTTGTTTGTTTGTTTTTGGCTAGGCAATGGGGTTAAGTGACTTGTCCAGAGTCGCACAGCTAGTAAGTGTTATGTGTCTGAGGCTGGATTTGAACTCAGGTCCTCCTGAATCCAGGGCTGGTGCTCCATCCACTGCGCTACCTAGCTGCCCCACATCTTCAATTCTACGATCCTGTGGCTAGCACTCAGTAGACATTTATTATGTCTCAGGCACTGTACCAGCGGCTATGGACACAAAGACAGAAACCAAAAAAACTTCCTTATAAATCTTCCATGTCCTCAAAGATTTTAATATGTTTATTGGGTCACTCATGGTTTCTGGGCCTCAGTTTCATTATCTGTCAAATGGGGATGACTCCCCCTTCTATTAGCCTCACACAGCTGTTATGGGTATCAAATGGGAGAATGTAGGTGAGGGTAACTTTTCAAATGAACCATCTCCTGGCTTCCTTCAAATCTCAGCTAACATCCTACTTTTCTTCAGGAAGCCTTTCACAATGCCCCTTAATGGTGGTGTCTTCTTTCTGAGATGCTCTCTAATATCTCCTGTATACATTGGGTCTGTACATAGCTAGTTTGCATGTTTCTCCTCCACTAGAATGGGTGCATAGTTAGTACAATGTTTGGCACACAGTAGGTGCTTAACAAATATTTATTGGATTGATTTGTCGACTCTCCACCTCCCACCGCATATGAGGTGTTAAAAGAATATACGGAAGGAAACAAAAGAAATTCATAAGGCAGAACAACAAACAAATGGAAAGTTTGTTACCTTGTTAAATTTAATATAAAAGGAAAAAAACACCTGGATCTACCTCTTTTGTTCCCTATTGTATATTGAAATGTCCTTATTTCTTGATTATGTTTAATTTATAATAAAAGAGAAAACTTTTAAAAAATATTAATTCCCTTGAAGACATAGGGCATAAGCATTTTCTTTATCCTCCCCTTCAGCTATTAGTGCCAACTTGAAATTATTTGGCATTATATATATATGTGTGTGTGTGTGTGTGTGTGTGTGTGTGTGTGTGTGTGTGTGCGTGCGCGTATTTTTTTTTGTGAAAAGGTTGCATCTGTCTCTCTGCCCCCCCCCTTTGTGGATAAGTTCCTTAAGAGCAGGGATGGTCTCAGAATTACAGAATTGGGGAGTTAGAAGAGACTTCAGTGGAGAAAGGAAAAAGCTTTCTTGTGTTGTCTTTGGCTAATTTCATTACCACCATAAAGGAGGATTCCAAGAGGAAATCTCTTAAAACCATTTTTCCTCATCCTTTAGAAGAGAACCGTGGATAGCCTAGTTCCTATCCATGCTGACCCCAACCCATTGGGGGAGCTCCCCTGATTACCCCTGCCACACTAGCTTATAGTCTAAACCCATACTAAAAATTACTGAGAAATGGTTCTAAGATCAATTTTTATCAATTTTACCTGTTACTCCATTCACAGCATTAATACTTCATTTAATTAGTTTTGATGAAGGCTGTTGTACTTGAATGTAGTCTGTTCATTTTACCTTTATCCTCCCTTCTAATCGGTTGTTAATTTTGGCCTTTGTTCTAATGAGTCAGTAGTCTGACTGCCTACTAACTGTTGATTCAAGAAGTCATTTTCTACGTGTTAGAACATGGCCAATTTAATTGTTTTGTGATCTCGTTCAGTACTTGCCATGTCTAGCTAGCTCCTTCCAGTGTTTTTCTTGAGGAGAGTATCTAAAACATAGAGGAGTGGGTAGTTTCAGCTGTCCCTAAGAAGACAGCAGCCTTTTTCATTTCTGTTTTCTAAGCCAATCTGTCACTCTTTCATTTTATTGGATTGTTTAATCCATTCACCTTTAAAGTGGCATTTAGAGGCAGTGAGGTGATGCAGTGGATAAAGTGCTGGGCCTGGGGTCAGGAAGACCTCAGTTTAAATTCAGCCTCAGACATTTACTAGCTGAGTGACCCTGGATAAGTCACTGAACCTCTGTTTGCCTCAGTTTCCTCTTCTGTAAAATGGAGGTAATAATAGAACCTACTTCCCAGTGTTGTGAGAATCAAATGATATAAAATTTCTAGTGTTTAGTGTACCGATACATAACATTTAATAAGTGCTGAACACCAGCTCTGATTCTATTTCCTTAAAGTTATAAGAGTTAGGTTTCTGTTTTCTTTCATTTATGTCCTAGTATTTTTTCCTGAATTAACTTTTTTTGTTGTTCTCCTTCCTCTTTTTAAGACAGTACATTGCCTGTGTGATTAGTTTTGTTTAATTTACTTTAAAACAGCCCTGCTCCCACAGGCTCTTCCCCTCCTCCTGACCTCCTCTTCCTGTTTGTTAACCCTCTTTCATTTCTTAATCCTGAATTCTATTTTAACCACATTATACAATTTATATTATTAGACAGTTGCTTGGGGGCACTGAGAAATTAAGTGACTTATCTAGGGTCACACAGTCAACAGGTACCACAGGTGGTTTGGAATTTCTGTGCTTTTTAGAGCCCTTTGCCCCCTTTCAAGCACTCTACCATGGTTACTAAAGGAATGTCAAATTGCTGCAAAGGCCTGAGGGCCATTTTGTTTTTTCCTGTGCTCCATGGGTTGCTATGGCTAAAGAACTCCTTGCCAAGGGACGGATCTGCCGGTGTGGAGTCCCTCTGTAAGTCACTAGGCTGGTTTTCAGGGAGGAGTCTGTTACCAGAAACTGCCACTCTCACTTGGATGGACCTGAACATGTATGAATGTATGTATGCATATTATACACACACACACATACACACATATACAAATACATATATATGTCTGTATGTCTATATATGTCTCTATATACAACACACACACATGTAGATATACATACATACCTATATCCCAGATACAGAGTCACTGCAACTCTAGATACAGGCTGATACAGAGCCTGGTACACAGTGGGTGCTTAATGAATGCTATGATATCTTTTTCATGAAGTACCCCTGTATCTTTCCAGATTTGCTGGCATGGGAGAGGGAGAATGGGTTACCGAAAACCTGCAGGTGGAGGAGGGGCTTCTGGCCCTCTCTAACCCACGACTGGTACCATGCTACTGTTGCTTCTGTCTGTGTTGTATCCATTCTTTCCTGTTTTGGAGATAGCTATGATGGGATCAGCATAGAAGGGTCAGGAAAGAGTAACCTGAGTTCTGGGATTGTGGTCCAGGCTGAGTTTTGTGGCAAGCCAGTCCAGTGTTAAGGCTCTGAGAAATGACCTTCAGGAACCATTTGGGTGGTAGCTGAAATCTGGACTCATCCAGATTTCCCATTTGAGTGGGAAATTGGTGGGACCGATGGAAAGTAGAAATTATATCAAGTCTGAGTCTATTCTTCTTGGGACTGAGGTAGTTTAGGAAAGGATGTACCCCCAGAAGGTGATGGGGAAGGATATTTGTATTTCTGTTCTTAGTATGAATTCAAAATAAATATCCCTTTGTGAAAGAAAAAAAAAATCATCCTTGTACTAAGCACTTAGGGAGATACGATAACAAATAAGATACAGATCCTTCTCTCATGGAGCTTCAAATCTAATCATGGGAGTAGGGTGGTATAATTTTTCAACTTGAATATTAAATTAAATTACTATGTGCCAGGCATTGTGGTAGATGCTAGGCATACGTAACTGGGTTTGGCACGTGCTCAGGTCGCCTAAGATGGAGGTACCTGTGTGGGAAGACAGCAGGGATCTGCTTCTAGTAGAGAGGAAGACCGTGCAGTCAGGGGTGGACATTCTCAGTGGACTGCATACTGCTAATTGTTGCGGGTGAATAAGTCCTACCCCCGACTCAAATATAGGGGAAAAAGTGACTGTGCCCAGTCAGGTCATTTTGAAGATGGAGGCAGAGACAGCTCCCAACCTCATGGTAAGCCAAAGCTGACTATCTATGTCTGATCTAGTCCTTTTAAATCCCAGATGGAGGTTCCTGACATCTCCCATGGGGATGTCACTATCTTAGGCGACCTGGGAAGTACCAAACCCTGTTATACATACAAAGACAACAATGAAACAGTTCTGGCCTTCAAAGAACTTCCATATTACTGGGGTTGGGGGATATGTACACAAATCATTATGTTACCTAAAATAATGTCAAGATATGGGGGTGGGGCTGGGGTGGAGATTATTAATCACGAAAAGTCTAGCATAGGGCTGGGCACCTGAGTCATGCTATGAAGGGAGATGGTGGTGAGGAGGGAAGACCTTCCGTTCCAGTCATGGGGGCAGCCTGTTCACGAAAGTAGAGGCAGGAGGATTGTCTCTGTTTCTTTGCTCCAGTCACCTCCAGCTCCAGGAACATTCTCCCTCTTCCCTTCATCGTCATCAAATTCCTGGTCTCTTCAGAGCTCAGCTCCAACTCCATCACACACATGGAGCTAGTCCTGATTCCTTCCTCCCAGATGCCCTCCTTTCCTAACCAACCAGGCTTTCTTTTGTTGCTACTCTAGATAGACTTTTGAAAGTCTCCCTCAATAGAATGAAAACTCCGAAGAGCACTGAGGATGTTTCATTTTCGTTTTTATATCTTCTCCATCTAGCATAGTGCTGGGAATATAGTTTTGCTGTTGATCAGCCGTTTCACTTATGTCTGACTCTTGGTGACTCCATTTAGGATTTTCTTGGCAGAGATACTGGAGTGCCATTTTCTTGCCATTTTCTTCTCCAGCTCATTTTACAAAGGAGGAAATTGAGGCAAACAGGTGAATTGACTTGTCCAGGGTCACACAGCCACTAAGTGTCTGAGGCCAGATTTGAACTCAGGAAGATGAGTCTTCCTGCAGGCCCAGTGCTCTGTGCACTGTGGTACCACCTAGCTGCCCTTTGAGGTGGGTAGTGCAAGTATTATTGTTGTAGTTATACAAAGGCTCAGATGTCAGATGACTTACCCAGGGTTATACAGCTCGGATATGACAGTCCTGGGCCCCAAACTCTGGTCCATTCCCCTTCGAGCCCGGTACTTTGTCTCACAGGAGCTATGCTCAGTAAGATCTTTCTAGGTGATCTTGCTAGGGGAAGCCTGAACACTCAGTAGCCGAGTTTCCACAGCTCATGCGTCAGGGCCCTTAGTTTTTTGAACAATAGGGTGAAAGCCATGGGATCATAGATTCAGAGCTAGAAGGGACCTCAGAAGTCATCTCATTCAGCGTCCCCATTTTACAGATGAGGAAACTGAGGTACAGAGTGGTAAAATGATTCCCCAAGTTCCCACAGGTACTCAAAAGTCAGTTTTCATGAGGGAGGTTGAAACTGAACTCTCCCTCTGAAGCTGCCGCTGGATTCCTCTCAGCGATTGAGAAATCTGGATTTAATGAGCTATTGGAGGTGCCCTTCTTGTTTATCAAATTCCCTTCCCGTTCTAATGTCCCTGTGACATTTTGGAAATTTGACAAGGCATTTCCAAATCACCAGCTCAGTTAAAGATAGAAGGCCCGCATTGCTTTCCTAAGCCAAACATGTAAAGCTTTCTACCCATCACATTCCTTTCTGAGGGCATTTCTCCCCATTTCTGTCCTGAGGGCCTCAAAACAACATAGCCAGGAAAGTCATGTTTTCTAGCATCTGTTTCACCCTGAGTGAGGAAAGCCCCCCGGAGGTCCCTCAAGCCCTTTATTTTGGGTGTTCAAATCCTCAAAATCCTCTATCCTGGTCAGGCCCCTCCTGAGTGCCATGCTCAGTCCTAGCCTCCAGTTTAGGGAGGGCACCGTAAGTGGGAGAAAAGCCAGAGGAGGGTAACTGGGTTGATGAAAGGACTCAGGGCCTTGCCATCCAAGGGGTAGTTGGAGGAGCTGGTAGAGGGTCCAGCCTTTGGAGAAAAGCAGACAATAGGGGACATGCTGGCCAGCTTCATCGATCTGAAGGAATGGCTTGGGGAGGAGGGACCAGCTTTGTACTGATTGGCCCCAGAGAGCAGAGCCAGGACCAGTGGGGGAAGTTACAGAGAAGGTTCTATTTAGGCTCTATACAAGGGAAAATGTCCACTTAAAGCATTCTGAAATAGGAATTGGTCCCCTTAATCCCCGTACAGTAAAAGGCTGGGTTGCTCAGTGGAAAGTATATTGTTTCAGGAATCAGAGAACCTCGACTCAGCTTCTCAGTCTGCTTTCTAAAGCCTAGACCAAGTCACTTGACTTCCTTGTCCTCTAGTTTTCTCATCTGTAAAATAGGCACATTGGGACTAGATGATTTCTGAGGTCCTTTTAAATTCTAAATCTGTGATCTCATCTATGACCCCTCACCAGCTGTGTTCGGGTAAAGTATGTGGCACATAGTAGGTGCTTAATAAATGCTGATTGAGAAGCAGAGCTCTGAGAGTCATAGATTTGGAGCTAAAATCCAGCTTAGAGATGGTCTTTCATTTCTCAGACAAGGAAACTGAGGCAAGGGATGCTAATCAAGTGATTTGCCCAAGGTCGCACCACAGATAGGTAGGAATAGAATCCTTTCTATTATTTCACGTACTTGCTAGGGTATGACTCAACCAGATAGCATTTTAAATGTTTTGCAAACTTTAAAGGGTCGTATAAATGCTCTCTGTTAACGTGTAGCTTTTAAGGCTTCTTCCAGATTTAGAACTGTGATCTTATGATTGCCTGACTTGTTAGTGGTGGTCCCTCCATAGGTCAGGGGCTCACCTTCAGCCTAAGTGACTAAACGTTGTCTCCATCAATATCTTGGGCATCTTCTTGGAGCCATAGGAAATCATGAGTCACTCCTGGGACAGGTGGCCTCACCGCCTTACTGGAGCCAAAGGCTGGGAGGTTGTATAATCTAGTAGAAAGGGCACTGGGACAGGAGTGAGGAGGATCAGTGTCTAGGCCTGGCTCAGTAAGTGGTTGGCTAAATAAATTTGAGAAAAACATTAAAAACACAGAGTAGGAGAGCCTTCCTGTGCATCATATAGAGAAGCCTATTCAGTGTGTTACTGGTCAGTTATGTCTGACTTGTCGTGACCCTGTTTGGGGTTTTCTCGGCAGAAACATGGAGTGGTTGGCCATTTCCTTCTCCAGCTCATTTTACAGATGAGGAAACTGAGGCAGAAGATTAAGTGACTTGCCCAGGGTCACACAGTTAGTAAATGTCTGAGGCTGGATTTGAACTCAGGAAGAGGAGTCTTCCCGATTCCAAGCCCAGAGCTCTATCTGCCGCAGTGCCGCTTAGCTGTCCCTGACTCAGGATAGTTTGAGGGCTCTTAACCCGGAGTTTGTGGTCCTCCAGTGGATTTGAGATTAATTTCAGGGGGTCCATGAACTTGGGGAAAAAAATGCATCTTCAGCTGAACTTTAGCCTTTCCTTTAAAGATGAATGTAAAACAAAGCATGATTCTGAGAAGGGGTTCCTAGGCTTTACCAGACTGACAAAGTGGTTCATGACATAAAAGGCAGAGGAAACTGAGGTCTAGACTAGTCCAGGGCCAGTTCTTTACCATTATAAGGAAAAAAATGAAAGTTTCTGACTTCTTGTGCTTTATATTCTAAAGGAGGACTCGGCGTGCAAGCCCGTAAGTATGTACACAGTGTAGTCTGTGGAAAGAGTGGACTATGGGCTGCCCATCTTAGTCTCTCATTTATGGCTTAATAGAGATGAGATAGGGATAAGACCTGTGACCTGTGATTTCACTGACCAGGGTACTCCTGTAGGAGGACACTCCCTCCACCAAGGCAGACTGGCACTCTCTCTGCCACTTGTGATCTTAGAGAGCTGTCCAGGGAACCAAGAGTTTGGGTGACTCACCCAGTGTTACACAGCCAATAGGTTAACAGAGGTGACATCTGAACCCAGTTCTTCCTCATTCTCGGGCAGCTTTCCCTGTGCCATATTGCCTTTATTTAGGGCACATATGGTTAATTAATCTGGGAATTTGTTTTGCTTGACTATGATTATATAATACAAGGGTTCTATATTCCTTTCTTTTTTTTTTCCAGTGGGTGGGGAGAGGTGGGAGGAAGGAAAAAAATAAGTGCTTGGCAATTTAAAAATATATTTGAAATATGATAAAATAAATTCCTCCTTATCAGTCTCATTGTTGCCTGGTGAGAATCACAAACTTAGAATGGGAAGGCCTTTAGGTGGTCATTCAGTCCAACCCACTCATTTAATATAGATGAGGAAACTGAGGCCCAGAGAAATATCCCATGACTTTTGCAAGGTCAGGCAAATAGTGAGTGTTAGAGCTGGGATTCGAGCTCAGAGCCTTCCTTTCAAAACACTGACAGTTCTTTCCACTGAGCCACACTGCCTCCCAACACCACAGAGTTCAAGCTCTGGCAGATTCTGCCAAACCAAAGTACAGACCCAACGATGGATTAAGCATCTCTTGTCCCAAAGCTAGTTGAAATATCCTCAGAGAAACTCATCTCCAGCTTGGCCACAGATTATGAGATTTTTGGCTAAGGAAAATCTTGAAGATCATCTCTAAGTTATGGGAAGGCAGAACAGTACAATGAAAGAACATTAGCCCTGTGTCAGAGAACCTGGGCTAAAGTCCTGTCCCTGTCACAAGTTCCCTGGGTCTCGGTTTCCTTATCTGTAAAATGAGAGAGTTGTGCTACCACCACATGGTCTCCTTCCAGCTCTAGACCTGTGGTTCTGGCATCTTTATGTTCTCATCCCTTCTTAAAGGAGCCTGGGCTGGGAAAAAGGCAATAGAGTCTTGGAGTCTCACTGTTGTAATGTGCCTCAACGTCTGTCCAATTCAAACTCCTATAATTATACCAACCACCTTCTCTTTCTAGTTTATTTTATATAGCTCCAAACTCTACAGTCCAGACAAACTGGCCTTCTGCTGTTTTATACATAGGATGCTTTATCTCCAATCTCCTTGCTTCAGCACCGGTTATAATCAGAACTTGAACTTCCCTCCTCTTTCACTTTTATCTCTTCGACTGACTCTCTAGTTACCATCCACACTCAGCCCGGAACAACACACTGCTTAGATGAGACCTTTCCTCATCCCGCCAGGTGCTAGTTCCTCTTCTCTCCCCAGCACCAACAAAATCACTCTGAGAATAGTTTGCATATACTTACATGTGTATATAAGGGGAGGGGGGAAGCGATTCCTTTCCTTAGCTCCGTAATTTAGCCGCAGAAAGCCAGAATGTTATTACAAGATATTAATTAGGTGTTAAACTAACTGTAAGGATGAATCCATGCCTAGATCCATTTATGAGGTGTGAATGCCTCTCCGGTTGGGTCAAGAAGAGAACAGCATGATGAGCTGAGCAAACAAGCTAGCCATGCATGCCTTGGCGGGCTTTACATAGCTAAGCCCTAGGTGCGTTTCAACAGTTTGATCCTGAGAATGGGAGATAATACATTGAAGGAGCCTCCTGTGGGGAGGAGATTTCAGGAGAGGAAGAGAGAGAGGAAGATTTTTTTCTCCTTTCCTTCCCCTCTCCTCCCCTCTGTCATTCATATAGTTTTCAAAGGGAGCTATTGGACCAGCAGGAGACAGCATCCAGTGGGAAGCAGTAATACACACCCTGGATAGACTGGCACTCAAGGAGGAAGACATCCCGAGGAGTGGGACCTCTGGCAATTAAGAGTCAAGTTGAGGAGAGAATCAAACCCAGGGAACTATGTGAAGGCTCAGCAAGGAGAGAAAGTACTTCCAGTGTGAGCAGTATTACAGTTGCCTTTGTCACCCATTCGTCCTTCACGTGCGTCTTGATGTCATTGTGCTCTCAGTTTGATCTTGCCCTTCCTATGGGTGCTGTGTATTTCTGGGAGAGCGCACCTAAGGCAGATGGAGGAAATGTTTGGAAACTACTGTTCTTGCTAAACCTTTGCTAAGAGTAATGGATTCTACTGGATGATTGTGAATGGTAAGCACACCAGTTGGGGCTTACGGATAGTAATTTCAGATGTATAATGCCATAGGATACACCTTGAGAGTGGTTAACCCCTTGAGGTCCCGACTTGAGAATGCAAGATGAAAGGGGGCCATTTATCCATGTTTTCTCTCAGTAGATTATGAACTCCTCCAGGGCAATCTTTCATTTTTTCTTTGTATTCCCAGTACATATTACAATGCTGGCACACAGCAGGTGATGAATAGATGCCTCTGAGACTGTCTCTTCCTGATGAGAAGTGGCCTGTCACAATGGAAAACATATGAGATTCAGTGTCAAGGGAGGTGGGTTCAAATCCTATTTCAGAAAATTAGCGGTGTGTCTATAGACAGGGCACTTCATCTCTGTGAGCATCCATTTCCCCATCTATAAAATGGGGATAACCCACTACCTCCTTCACGGGGAAAATGCTTCATGGACGTTGAATCCCCCCTTGCAGTGTCGTTGAGAGGATCAAATGGGGTATTTATTACTGTTGGCTTCACTGATGGTTCTTTGTGTGTCTTTCAGTCTCTGCCTCTGTGTGTGTCTCTTTGTCTGTCGCCATCTCTATTTCTCTCTCCACAAAAGCAGCACCCCCCTCTCCCTGCCTTCTGATCCATGATTGGAAATGACAGATGTTTAATTAAGCCTTGTTGTCTCCACAAGACCTTGCCCCCGTTTCCCTCCCTTCACTGCCAGCCCTGAGGAGGCACGCCTTCATCGTGTTGTGGCTACTTCTTCATTCACTTCTCAGCCTCCTGTAATGGGGCTTCCTTCCTCTTGTCCCTTGTCGTCTTGACACCTCCTCAAAGGTCCCCATGATCTCTGCACGGCCAGATCCAATAGCTTTTCCTCAGTTATGTGATGTCCCGGCAGCTTTGGAGCTTTTGACCATCTCCCCCATGACAGCCTCCTCTTTTGGGTTTGGTGACCGGGCCCCTTCCTGGCCTTCCTCCCACCTGTCTGACCGCTCCTCCTCTGTGCCCTTTGCCGGCTTGTCTTTCTCCTTCTTCCCCTCAGTGGAGCTCATCTCCTACACTATCCTTTTCTGATCTTGTCTGCTCCCGTGGTTTCAGTTATCTCCTCCGTGCTGTTGATACCTCCAATGCCTCGGTCCAGAGGGGCTCTCATCCTTAATTTCCAGCTGGTGGTGGTCAAATGATTAACTGGCTTTTTAGTAACACAACCTGGGTTTCAATCCCTGATATTCTACTTTGGCAAGACAAGTCACTTAGCCTCTCCTGTCCTCAGTTTCCTCATCTGTAAAATCAGAGAGTTTGCTTAAGATCATCTCTAAGATCCCTTCCAGACCAAGATCTGGTAATCTTCATCTGGCTGCCCTACTGGTACCTAGAATTCAATATGTTTCTAAACCCCTTCCTGCAATCTTCTCCCTGTGGTCCTTGAGAGGTTAAATGACTTACTAAGGGTCATCCAGCCAGTGTATATCAGTAGCAAGACTTGAACCCAGGTTTTCCTGATTGTGAGTCTGGCTCTCTGTCTCCTGCCATACTAGGAGCTTAGCTCTAGAGCAGGAAGGGACCTCAGAGGTCAGATGGAATAGTGGTTGTTTAATGATGGGTGTCTTGAATGAGTGGATGGGTGAAAGGAAAACCTGGTTGAGCTCTCTAGCCATCACCTCCCTCCCCTCTCACAGCCACCACCCGCTAGGTCTGCACATGGGTGGACCTGGTTCTTCTGACCTTTTCCAGTCCCTTAAGTCAGGCCCCACCCTCTGAAGGGAGCAGAGCAGGGCTGTCCCACCTGGGAGAATCAAGGCAGGTCGTCTTGGAAGGGCAGCTGGATTGGTCAGGAGAGAACTCCCTGCTCTAGGAGCCAGCAATAGCTAGGCTGGAAGTAAGCAGAGGAAGTGAGAAGAGAGGGATCCGGGCTCCAAGGAGGCTCCCGCCCTGGGATGGAGGCCAGCTCGGCAACGTTTTCCATGTGAGGATTACCCCTTGGAGAGCGGCAGGCGTGGGGCAGCTGTTCCAGGTGGGGTCCTCATAAGTGGGAGGGGGGAAGGGGGAAAGAAGGCGGGTCTGAGAGCCCTTTGGAGGCCTCTGCAGTTCAGGAAGAGATGGCTGGGCAGATCAATGGGCAGTGGTGACCCACAACTATGCATCCATAGAGAACCTACTATCTCATTTGATCCTTGTAGTAACTCTGGGAGGGAGGGAGGGAGGTGCAGTTATTATCATCCCCATTTTATAGGTGAGAAAACTAAGGCAGCAGAATTTAAATGACTTGCCCAGGCACACATTGCTAGTAAGTGTCTGAGGATGGATTTGAATTCCGGTCTTCTTGACTCCAGGTCCATCGCTCTGTCCACTGAGCCTCCTCTAAACATAACACAATACAATGCAATACAGCACTGATACGGCAAAGCACAAAAATAGGATAGCCACATAAAAAAGCAAACATTTAGTAGCACCTACTGTATTCGAGTCAGGTCTTCCTGACTTCAGGTCCATCGCTCTGTCCACTGAGCCTCCTCTAAACATAACATGATACAATGCAATATAATACTGATATGGCAAAGCACAAAAATAGAATAACTACATAAAACAGTAAACATTTAGTAGGCACCTACTGTATAGAGAGCACAATGCTTTATTCTGAGGGACAAATAAAACTTAAATAAGACATCTTCCCATCCATTTGAGCTTACAGCATAGTAGGGGATTAGATTCCAACCCAGGGACTTTAATATACAACATCACTTGATGAGGCATTGAGAAGTTCCAGGGTGCAATGCTACATGAGCAGCTGATGTAGAGGAGTGAGTGTCGAAGGTGGTGTTGGAGCACTTGAGTTCGAATCTTGCCTTTATCTCTTGCTACCAGTGTTAGCTTGGGCAGTGTTAGTTTCCTGATCTGTAATAGAGTGAGACACCTCCAGCTCTGTTTCTCTGATCATATTGTCCTAAATCATCTCACTGAGCATTTCTTCACCTCCAAAATAAGTGGGTGGGACTAGGTGACCTTCCAGGACCCTGTAAATAATCCTCTGGTCTAAGGCAGAAGGTCTTTACTAAAATTGAGAATGTGGTATGGGGGAGGGGTCACAGAAAATAACAGCTCCGATTTCATTGCTCTTCAATGCTGACAAACCACTCTTCAAGTGGTGGAAAACTTCATTATTCCCATTTTCCAGCTGGAGAAAATGAGGCTCTTAAGAGTTAAGGGAATTGCTGAGGATCAAACAACTTGTAAGCCAAAATCCTGGCTCAGGCCCAAACTAAAAATCATTTGATTAAGCACCTACTATGTGCAAGGCATACAAAGAAAGGATATGAAGAAAAACATGGGGGAAGAATTTCCTTCCCTCCAGGGGCTTCCATTCCACTGGTCTCTCTAGTCCTCTTTCCACTGCCCTAGACTATGAAAGGAAAAGAAAGAGGAATCCCCAGTGATGCCCCCACCCCCTCCCCATTGTATAGGCCTTCCTCCCCCCCTTTATTTTCCCCCCAGCAGCTGGGAAATAGTGTCCGGGGCTGCTCCTTGAGCCACAAACACAGCTGTGGTGAGGAGGAGGATGCACACGTGGGAAGGAAGATGCCTCTAGAAAGAATAACCAGACAAACAGCTCAGGAGCCGCGTCTCTGGGAGGCTGAAGGGGCCGGCAGCAACAACATAGGAGCAGCTTGAAGGGAGGGGAGCTGTAAACATCCTGCTGGGGCTGGTGGAGGACATGTGACCTCCCTTACCCTCTCTCTAGCAGAAGGATGGACGTGGGGGGTTGCTGGACCAGGTTGGGGATGTTATGCTTTGGGGGAATGTTTTCTTTTTCTTTTTTAAGTACGGGCTGGACTACATGGTCTCTTCAGTCCTTTAAACTTGGAGATTCTGGGATTTGGGGATTCTAGGAGTCTAGGTCATGGAGGATACATTCCAGGACCTGTATATACAAAAGGCTGATAGCAATAAAGGCACAGAGAAGGCTTTATTGGACTTCAAAAAGGCAAAGCACCTTAGGTCACCGTCTCATGGGAAGAGTACCACATCTGGAGTTTGAGGACCTGGATTCGAATCTTGACCCTAGTACTTGGTACCTGTGTGATGTCTCTGGGCCTCATTTGTAACGTGAGAGAGTTGGATTAGGTGATCTCTAAGATCTTTTCCTGATCTAATAATAATAATAATATTTATATTAAAGCATTTCTACAAAGTTTTGAGGTTTGTAAAGCGCTTTCCATAAATTATCTCAATTGATATATCTAAATCCTATAATCCTTTGGTTTACATTCTAAAAAAGCCCAAAACAAAACAACCCCAAACTGAATGTGTAGCCATCTGGTCCAACCAATCCCTACATGAGAATCTTATCCACTCACATTCACAAAGTGCTTTGTGTTTGCAAAGTTCCTTATACAAATTTCACTAGTGAGTTTTTACCATAACCAACCAGGCTCAGACTCAGCACTCTGCTTTTGGACAGCTAGGACAATTAATAATAACCATAGCCAGCATTTAAATACATTCCCTGATTTGATCCTTTAAACCCGAAAGATAGGAGCTATTATTACTCCCCTTTTGCAGATGAAGAAACTGAGGCTGGGAAAGGCCTTACCCAGCATCACCAAGAAAGTGCCCAGGGCAGGATTTGGAGTGAGGTCTTCCTAAGTCCAAGGTAAGCACCTACACTGAGTCACCAAGCTGCTGACAAAATGCTTCTTCTGGTCCTGCTTCTAGTCATCAGAGCCATCATCTGGGGTCGCTTTGCCCGTGGGACCTTCCCATCTGACTTGCAGCTGAAGCCTCCCATGGGTGTTGCCTTCTCCATTAAACTGTGAGCTCCCGGTGAGCAGGGATGAGATGACTTCTATTTGGGTGCCTGGCACTTTAGCACGGTGCGTGGCACACATACAAGCACTTGAGAAAGGCTTCTTTCATTTGCTCATATGCTGTGTGACCTTGGACCAGTCATTACCCTTCCTCTGTGTGTCTTTCTTCTGATTTGTACAATGAAGGGGTTGGATGACGTGAACCCCTCAGAGCCCAGCACCATAGTTTGACTGTAGTAGGTGCTCAATAAACCTTTGATGATTTGCTTTGCTTTTCTAACTAAACCTTCTGATCTAAATCAACGGGCAGGGTGGGTCACCTGAACTCTGCAGGGAGTCGGGGACCATAGTTCAGATTTGAAGGTCCTCTTCCTAACTCTCCCTTTCATCTATTGTATGGTAAGGGGCCAGCCATGAAGGCCTGGGTCAGCCAGATTCAGGCCTAGTCGGAAAAGTTAGTCGTTGCCCATTGGTATGGGAGTTCAAGGGGCATTAAAGATGGAGGCACTGGCATGGGCCTGGAGATTAAAGGTCCCCAGCACTCATCTGTGAAGCAATCAGTAATATACATTAATTAAGTCCTTCCACTGGGGAGCTTGTGGAAAGGAACATTTTGGCTTGATATAAAGGAAAGCCTTCCAGTGGAATGGGCTGCATCAGGAGGTAGTGAGGTGCCCTTCACTACAGCCCTAAAAGGAAAGGCTTGATGATCGTTTGTCAGGTCTGTGGTAATGAGCTGGGAGTTTTGGAATTTGGGTTCAAAGAGTCATAGATCTTGAGCAGGGTTTTTGGACGTGGGGTCCATGGATGAAATACATGGATGGATTTCAGGGATTCTGTGAAATTGTACAGGAAAAAGTTACATCTCTTTTCACTCACCTCTAACTGAAATTTAAGATCTCCTTCGATTGTTTGAATACCTTCCTTGGGGAAGGGGTCTTTGGGCTTCATAGGATTTCCAAAGGGGCCCCATGACAGAAAAAGGCTACAGTGACCATCCAGTCCAACTGCCTTGTTTTCCAGATGAGGAAACTGAGGCCCAGGGAGTTTACTGAGTTACCCACAGTCACATACTGATAATAGAGGAATTTAGGTGGTTCTCCCAAGGTAAGGTTCTCTCAGTGATTCTGCCTTTTGACCACAAACCCAAGTGTTTTTATTCACCTCGCTGGGCTGCCTTGCTATCTGCAGAATGCTGGAAATTGTTTCAATATATATTTTCCCTTAAATGGTCTGTAGAAACTTCACTCCTTATAGGAGAAGCAATATGGTAGAACTACTCAAGGAATGGTGTTGGAATAAAGAAGGAAGGGATTCAAGCTGCACCTCTCACACATACTGGCTGTGGACCACAAGCCTCTTCTTCCTCCTCTTCCTTCTCCTCTTCCTCCTCCTCTTCCTCCTCCTCTTCCTCCTCCTCTTCTTTCTTCTCTTCCTTCTTCTCCTCCTCCTCCTCCCTCCTCCTTCTCCTGTCCCCCCTCCTCCTCCCAGCTATATGACCTTGGTTAAATTGCTTGCCTTCTCTGGACTTCAGTTTCTATAAATATGACACAAGGAGACAGGAGTAGGTGGTTTCTGCAGTCCTTTTCAATCTCTGAAATTCTGTGCTATTTTCCCCAGGGTTGTTGTGTAGCTCAAATGTCATAATGATTATCAGGGGTTTTGCAAATCGTAAAGTAGTGCAGAGATAGGGTCTCTGGTTATCGTGATGTCAGAACCTGCCACCTCATTCCCTCTGTTGGTGTGCCCGCTTCCTCACTGATGCCTTCATGGCTTCCAGAAGTCAGGTCACTTGCTGTCTGGGATCATAGATATGGAGCTGGTGGGACTCGTCCTTCTAATCCACTCCTTTTACAGATGAGGAAAATGAGGCTGAGGGGAAAGTTAGAGCTGGAAGGAACTTTAGAAACTATCTGCTTCGACCCCTCATTTAACAGGTGAGCAGATGGAAGCTTGGAGCAGTCAGACAGTGACCAAGGTCACCCAGGTGAGTAAGTAGCAGAAAGGGAATTGGGACTGAAATCTACTTGTTCAGGCTTCTTTCCCCTCTCCCTGGAGGGGAGGGAGCATTTATCTAGCACTCAGTGTCAGGCACTGGGCCAAGCACTTTACAAATATTATGTCATATGGTTCTCACAACCACCCTTGGAAGTAGGTGCTATTATTATCTTCAAATTACAGTTAAAGAAAACTGAGGCAGCAAAAAAAAAAAAAAGAAAAAGAAAACTGAGGCAGATAAAGGTTAAGTGACTTGCCCAGGGTCATCTAGCTGGTGTCTGAGGCAGTATTTAAACTCTGGTCTTCCTGATTCCAGGACCAGTGCTGTATCCACTATACCACTGAACTTTCACAGAAAAATGTTTGCCTTTTGGCCGAGGTACTAGAGGGCTGGAGGATTGCCCCCTCCTCCTCTGGAGGTTGACCCAGCCCATTACAATCCACTGGTTTCCTTATCTGTAAAATGAGCTGGTTGGTTAGGCTAGCTGGCCCCTGGTGTCCCTTTGGACTCTAGATCTAAGCCTCTCCAGTCCTTTCCAGCTCTGCTTCCATGATACTAAGTTGCTTCCTCTAATTTCTTCATCTGTCAAATAGGGGCATGGTATTTGCATGGCTTCTCTCCTAGGGAGATTGCAAAGAAAGGATTTCATCAATTTCTTTTTCAGTAATTTCTTTTTTTGGGTTCAGTTTGGGATGGATGACCACTGAGGTCCCTTCTCAGTCCTGGGATCTTTTGAATTCCATAATCCTACAGGAATTATTCTCAGTGGGTGTGTTGGTCCTACATGGGACAAAACAGAATAGAAAAACAGATTCTCCCCTATTTTCATGAAGAAAAACACATCTCCTGCCTCTTGGGTCCTCATGAACCACTTGAGATGTCACTTGAGGAATGTCATGGTGACTCCCTCCCTGCTAAGTTAGGGTAACTTGTTTCTTATTCCAGCCAATCCTGTTTGTCCTTCCAATTTCCCCAAGAACAAGTCCAGGTGTTCTTTCCCTGATTCAATGGTGCCTGCCTACACCCCACCCCAATCCCCAACCCCCAATCTAGAAATACTCCTTAGTCTATTCCCATAAGACATTTAGAGTCTAGTATGCAAATAAAAGAGACTCCCCACCACCATGGTTCCTACAGTGTCCACATCCTCCCTTACTGACACTTCAAACCTGCATCATGCTCAACTTTCAGCATGGGCAAAAATTTCAGGTGTTGAAGGGACATCTATGGGTGCATGAATGCCACAGGGGCATCATAGAAGGTGCTTTCTGCATTTTGGATGTTTTATTTCTTGCAATGAACTGGTGTTTAACCCTGTCATATGAATCTGAGGAGCAACATGATAGAGAAGACAGAGAGATGGCCTCTGGGTCTGGAAGACCTGAGTCCAAGTCCCATCTCTGCCATTTTGGCTGTGTGACTCTGGGCAAGTCATTCTGTCTGCCTCAGTTTCCTATTACTTCCAGAATAAAATATAAAATCCTTTATGTGTCCTTCAAAGCCTGGCCCCTCCCTTCTTTCCAGTCTTCTTACACCCACTCCCCTCCCTGTACTCTGGGATCCAATAACTGACCTCCTGGCTGTTCCTTCAACAAGACTCTTCATCTCCTGATTCTAAGTGTTTTCATTGGCTGTCCCCCATGTCTGGATCTCTATTGCTCCTCATCTGTCCCTCCTGGCTTCCGTCAATTCTCAGCTAAAGTTCCACCTTCTACAAGAGAGCACTTTCCTAATCTCCCTTAATGCGAGTGCCTTCCCTCTGCTAATTATCTCCAATTACATGTGTGTGTGTTCATATATATATATATACACATATATATGTACACACACACAAATCTATAGCTATCTATCTATATATCTATCTATGTATCTATGTATGTATGTATGTATGTATGTATGTATGTATGTATGTATGTATCTATCTATCTATCTATCTATCTATCTATCTATCTATCTCTCGTTTACACATTATTATTTGTATTTTGTCTCACTCATAGCTCTCTGAGAATAGGGATTGCTTTTTGCCTTTCTTTGTAACCCGAGAGCTTAGCACAATGCCTGGCACACATTCGGCATGTAGCAGATTTTAGTTGACTTGACTTGGAGGAGGAATGATCTAGGACAGGCTGCCATAAAAGGATAAAAAATATTCTCTTACATTTAATGTTCTGCAGACTCTTGCTCAGGCAAATGCATTTGCTTTTTGTAGTTGAATCAGAGTTAAGATGTCAGCGCATCTTCTGTAGGCTCACCGAAAGCCTCATTATGTTGCTGTTGTTATTATCGATAATATTATTTCACAGTTGTCTAGCTGCTGTCAGGTTTGCAAAATTGGGGGTTTCTCCCCTGCAGGCTCTCAGCCTCCCTCTGCAGTGAGCGGCCCCCGCTGCAGCTGGCTGCTTTTTACCCAACTGCACAGTAAGCAACCTAATTGCAGTGTGCATAGTGTGAGGGGCCCAGTGTGAAAGGAACACTCCCCAGGAGGGAGGACAGGATGCCGAGGGCGGGCCCACAGGGAGAGCTGGGTCTGTTGGGAAAGAGAGGACTTTAGAGAGAAGATGAATAATAAACAATTCAAGTCTAAAAATACACCAGACCTCAGACAGGGCAATCCTATGCCCCTGTCTCCTGCCAGGGGTTAACTGTTCCATCCCAGGCTCCAGCCAAACAATGGCCTCTCTCGCCTTCTGGAAATGCAAGAAGGATGGAAAGAGAGTTATTTCGGAGGGCCATTTCCTGTGCGGGGAGAGTGTTGTCCCATGGTCAGTCCGGCAGGGGGGCTGGCCTGGACTTTGGGAGTTAGTACATCTGCTAGGCTAGAAAGAGCCCAGAGGTCATTGCATGGGCACCACAGTCAGCCCCCCAAAGAAAGAGCTGGAGGGAACTGAGGACAAAATGTCAGAGCTGGGAGCGAGCTTAGAACCTAGAGAGCCAGAACTAGGAGGCACCTTAGCACATAGACTAAGGTCCTAAGAACATAGAATGTATGACTTGGTTGGTGCCCTCAATATAGAATGCTGTCTGGGAGGGACCTTAGAACATGTATTAATATGAAAAACTTGAATACAGAAAATGTCAGAGCTGGAAGGGACCTTCGACTGTAGGAAGCCAGGGCTTCGCGGCACCACAGAAATTGCCTAGTTTACTCTCCTCATTTGACAAGGATGAGATGTCCTGGAGCAGGATGGGGATCTTGCCAGGTGTGCTGTAGAAAGGATGCCTTTTGCCTCTGGGTTGGACTAGATAATCATGGAAGGCCTTTCCAACTCTGAGTATGTGACTTTATTCCTTGTTAACCTTGCATGAATGGGCATAAAGAGGGTTTGGGGAGATTAGCCTGCATTATCAGGAGTAATAAGCCTGAGGGCTAATAAATAGTTTTAAAAATATTCGCATAACTATATTTCAACAGAATTACTTTCCTTTGTGGTTCTATGCATTTTATTTTATGCTTTTACAAACATGATTCTGAGCTGGGGTCCCTCGGCTTCCCCAGCCTGTCAAAGAGTCCAACGTACAAAGTAAAGAACCCAGCATCAGAGAATAACTGACCTTTATAGGAGTTTTTACTGCTTGCAAAGCACTTTGGAAGCATTATCTCAACTGAACTGGTCACCACCTTCTGGGGTAGATGGTACAGTTATTATTCAATCCATTTCATGGAGGAGACATTGAAGCTGGGGGTGGGGGGGGTGGTAAGTGAGCCCAGGCTCACTTGTCCAGGGTCCCTGAGCTAATCAGTGTCTGAAATGGGATTCAAATCTCTCCAGACTATAAGTCCAATTGCTTTCCACTCTACCCACCCTGCTTCAGCATCAGGACATCTTGCCACTGGATGTAAGGAAGAAGGCAGTGATGTTTTTAAGGTGGACACCCTCTGGGAGGAAATTCAGTCACACCCTGGCTCCAGCAGAGCTCTATGCCTTTGGTTGGAGCATTAGAATCTGCATTTTGTCATCTTTTAAAAGGCAAACAAATGCTTCCATGAAAGAGAGCTCCGTAAACGGTTATCAGTTAATAATACCTTAGCGGAAGTGGGTTTAACAACACACTTTCTTATAGCTGATAATTATGTAGTAGTTTACAGCCATCATCTAATTTGATTCCTAACCACAACCATATATTATTAATATCCTTTTTTCCCTACAATAACCTTGTATTACTAATACCCATTTTACACACGAGAAAACTGAGGCTCAGGAAAATGAGATGGCTAGACAGGTGTGGGTGGGAGGGGAGTCTCTCAGAGTATAAACAGAGGGCTGAAGTTGGAGCAGAGTCATTCCTGGAGTTTCTTATTGTATGTGCTTGTCTCTATGAGCTGGAAGATCAGGAGTAGCACTAGCTGCAGGGTTGGGGTCATGAAGAGTCAGACGGGACTGAAATGGATCAACAACAACAAAATCTTGGGGGATCCATGATGCCCACGAGTCCAACTTTGAGTTGGAGAGGCCCTTAGAAGCCATTCCCTCTAGCTACCCTGCTTTACAGCTGAGAAAATGAGGACCAGAGGGCTCATGACCTAAGGGAAGAAAAGATGGGCTTTCAGAGCTACACAAAGGCTTAGAGTGGGTCAAGTCCAACCTTTTCATTTGAAAAAGCAAACTTAGGGAAAGAATTCCACCCTGCCAGGCAAACTGACTTACCCAAAGTGGCACCCAAGGTGAGTTAGCATCTTGCTTCCGCCATCTTTCATGACAGCCATGTTGGTTTGGTTTCTCTCTTTCCTCCCCTGGAAAGGGCACTTAACCGGGGGCCAGAAGACTTGGATTCAAGTATTGGCTCTGACACTGCCTACCCCTGCCATCTGCACCAAATGATTTTCTTTCTCTGGTCCTTAGTTTCCCATCTGTAGGATGGGAGGTTAGACTAGATCAAGAATTCTTAACTTCTTTGTTTGTCTTGTCTTGTGCCCCTTTGGCCTTCTGGTGAAGGTTACCCACCCTTTTCATAATTATGTTTTTAAACGAATAAACTCAACTACATGGGCTTATAAAGTAAACTAGTTATGTTGAAATAAAGAGTAACCCCCCCTCCCAATAGCTAACATTTACATGGAGCTTTTAGGTTTGCCAAGTGTTTTATGAATATTATTTTATCCTTACAACAACCCTGAGAGATGGTGTTTTTTGTTGTTTTAGTCGTTTCAGTCACGTTTGACTCTTTGTGACCCCATTTGGAGTTTTCTTGGCAGAGATACTGTAGTGGTTCGCGATTTCCTTCTCCAGCTCATTTTATAGATGAGGAAACTGAGGCAAACAGGGTTAAGTGACTTGCTCATGGTCACACAGCTAGTAAGTGTCTGAGGCCAGATTTTAACTCAGCGAGATGAAGCTCCCTGACTCCAGGTTTGGCATTCTATCTGCTATGCCACCAACCCTGAGAGATAGGTACTATAATGATTCTTATTTTACAAATGAAGAAACTGAATCAGACAGAGGTTAAGGGACTTGCCCAGGGTCACACAGCCAGTAAGTGTCTGAGGCTGGGTTTGAATTCAGGTCTTCCTGACTCCAGGTCCAACACTCAGTGGACTGTACCACCTAGTTACCAAGTTCAGAGACCACTCCCCCTAAACAGAACCAAACAAACCCAGTAACATATCTATGGATCTTGGGTAAAGAACTATTGGATTGGATTGTCTTTAAGACCTCTTCTGCACCTGAGACTATAGCCCAGGTCTGGAGCACTCTCCCTCCTATCTCTGCCTCCCAGCTCCCCTGGCTTCCTTGGAGTCCCAGCTCGAATCCCACTTTCTAGGAGAAGCCTTTCCCAGGCCCTCTGTGGATTGTCTCCTATCTAGCCAGTCTTTATCTTGTTTGTCCATTAGCTGTTTGCATTCTGTCTCCCCCCCTCAGAGTGGGAGCCCCTTGAGCTCAGCGATTACCTTTTTTTGTCTTGCCAGTGCTTGGTACAATGTCTGGTACATAGTAGGCACTTTAAAAATGTTTGTTAGTGAATTGACTGTAACTCTAAGATTTCTGGGGCCTCTCTTGAGTGCCAACGTTTGCTGGTTCTATGGCCGGTCTTGACTAACTAATCTTCATCAGAATCATAATATCTCCTTGTGATCTATTCAGAGAGGAGGGAGCTGGGAAGCTGGCTCAAATCCGTCTACCTATTCCACCCCACTCCTCTCTGTTCCTTAACCTCCTGGTGAGATTTTATAGGTTGGGTCAAATTTAGACAGCAACAAATCTTTTTTTTTTTTTTAACAGCTTCTGGCCAAGCTAAGTGTATCAACGGCCAAGCCTGGCGGTTCTTTGCCCTACCCTACTCTCCTGCTCATGCCAAGCCTTCAAACCCCTGAGCAGGCTGCCTCCCCTTATCGGACTGGCCGGCTGCCAGCTTGGAATAACCATGTATTCATGTCTGGGCCACTGGCGCTCCCCTTGCATCCCAGGGATATCTTTTAAGTAAACATGAGCCAGGTCACAGGCAGAGGAAGGAGAAGGGGAGTGGAGGAAAAACCTTGACATTTCAGTTGGCTGGGCCAGTTAGTGGACACCTGGTATAAACCTTATCTTCTGTGTTTATGAAGGGCTGCACCCCCTCCCCCACCTTCTTCCTTTGGCTGACCAACTGGGTCTGTAAATAGAATTCAAAAGGCATATGATGATGGCTGGAACTTTCTAGGGCATTTACCATTTTTTTCCCTTTCCCACCAGGCCAAGGATCACATGATTTAGGGCTGGAAGAGAGTTTATTATATAGAATATTAGGCTACAGAAAGTTAGGATTGGAAGAGCCTTAGATTATTGGAATGATGGAATGTGAAAGAAAGGCTGTTAGCACTGGAAGGGTACTTAGAATAGTAAATACTGGAGTGAATGGCATAGGACGTTAAGATATATGGTATGTGATGCTAAGGCTGAAAATAGCCTTGGGATAGCGAATGTTAGATGTAGCCTGGGAGGACAGAGATTATTGGATGCTAGAACCTATATCATCTAGTCCAAGGTTCCTAACCTCAGGATCTATGGATTGATTTCAGGGGAGTTCAGGAATTTGAAAGGGAAAAAGTCACATCTTTATTTTCACTAACCTTTTAACTAAAATTGGGCATTTTCTTCAATGGGTGAAGGCAAGTAACAATTCTGAGAAGGGCCTCTGTAGACTTCAACAGACTGCCAAAGGGGTCCATGACCCAAGAAAACGTAGGAACCCTTGGTTTAGGCTAATTCCTTCATTTTAACAGATGAAGAAACTGAAGCCTACTAGAAAGCTGAAGTGACTTGTCTGTGGGGACATAGGTCATAGGGAGCAGATGTGGGATTTGAACTCAGGTCTTCTAACTGGACTGAATCCACCAGACTGTTAGGAACAACAACTCTTTTCCTGTAAGTTACTTGGCTAGCTTCTTCCACTTTATCAAGATTTTATTTTATTCTTTAAAAAAAATATTGTTTTTTCCTCCCATATTTCTCTTCAGTCTTAGTAGCAGTTTCAGGGTGGAGAGGACAGGGCTCTCCTCTCTGCTCTTCCATCTGCAAGAATGGAAAAATGGTTGCCACGTGATTCACCTATAATAAGAAATCTAGATTCCAGAGCCCAGCTTTGAGCCAATGAATCCTTTTTCTCTAAAAGTTTCGAAGGATAAGAATAAAACACATTTCTCTAGGGTTTCAAATCTTAAACCATTTTCCTTTCAATAGCTTTGTGGGAGAGGTAGTGAAAGAACCGGGTGGGTGTGCCCATTTTACAGATGGAGAGCCTGAGGCTGAGTGAGGCTAAAGGCTTTCCCAGATGTTCATTAAAAACAAACAAACTGACAAAGATAGGATGCACACCGCTCTGTAAGGGACCTTGGATATCACTTACCTGGTCCAATCTTCGCTCTTCAGAAGACAAGGCAGATGGGGAAGGCTTAAGTGATTTGGAGTGGGTCTCACAGGAAACGTGAGGCAGAGCCGATACTCAAACCAATGTGCTGTTGCCCTCCTGACTCGGACCTAGGTCTCTCCCCCGACGACAAGAACAAGAGTGTAACACACACCTCTAGCTTGAGTAGGTCACAAAATGAGTATTTTAGATTTGATTTTATTTAAACACTAGGAAACACAATTATTGCTAGACGATTTCATCTTTATTAATTGGCCAATTTGCTTTAAAACGCATCTGATCACTGTTATTATCTTCATGGAAACAGTAATTTGGGTTTACGCTAGCCTGCTATTAGCGCCCCTACGTAAGACACAAGGACGATGCTTTAAAAACAACATGATTTATAAAGCAGGGGCTTTCATTTTAAGTCCATTGTGGGGATTGTTTATTGCTGTCTCCCCGCCCCCCCGATGGCCCCGCCCCCCCGCTGGAGGCTTCCAAGCAGAGACTGGATGATGGATTGGAGATACGGGGGAGGGGCTTTGGGTTCAGGACTAGGCTGGGCTGGGCGACCTCTGAAGTTCCTTCCAGTTGTGAATTCCTCAGGCAATGGGATTGGGGGGCATTCCCCAATGTTCCAAAGGGCATCAATCAATTAGCCATCAGCACGTTGCAATGGAAAAGCAGTGGGCTGAGGATCCGGGAGCCGTGGGTTCTAGGCCTTTGTCCAGCGTGATTTCCTGGTGTGCCCCTGGAGAAGTCCTGTGCCCTCTCTGAGCTCCGTTCCCTCCTTGGTTAAATAAGGGGGTTGGACTCCCAAGTGTGCCAAGGCCCCTTCTGGCTTGGAGACGCTATAATTCATCTTTCACTCCGCAGTAAGCGATGCCCTGGCAGAGTCTGTCATAGCTCTGGAGTCACACGCACTCAGCCGCCAAGGGCAGAGTTTGGCCTTTCAGGAGCCGGGCACTTGGGCAGATAAGGAGTGTTTCTTTAAGAAAGTATGGCTTCACACCGGCTGCAAAACGCCGGGATCTCCAGTTCCCAGAGGAAGTCCAGGGGGCCAAAATTCTTCCGCCCACTAAGGAAAGGGGAGGTGTTGCCAAGTCCTGTTGACACATCGGGATGCAGCCAGTGGGTTCTGCCGGCTCCCCTCACCCTCCCCCTCCCTGGTGCTCTGGAAGGCCCCCCTCCTAATGATGATAGCATTGGGAGAGGAAGCACAGTACTGGAATGAGTTCTGCCTTGGGAACGAGGGACCCTGGGTAAAAATTCTGCCTGAATCGTTTGACCTTGGACAAGTCACAACCTCTCTGGGCCTCAGTTCCCGCTTCTGTAAAATTAGAGGTTCAGCTTAGGGCCTCTTAGGTCCTCTCCTGTGCCATCTTTATGTCCCTCGAGTTCTATGGGGTCACAAAGTACTGTAACATCCACTATCTCACCCGGGCCTCACAGCAGCTCTGTGGGGCAGGAATAGATATCTCCAGTTCATCACTTAGACTTGGAAGAGATATCAGAGGCCATAAAGGCTACCTATCCATTTTACAGATGAAGAAACCCAGGCCAACATGGCTAAGTCACCCACCTAATGAATGTCACACAGCTCAGTAAACGCTTGAGGTGGGATTCTTAAGAAATTGAGGCTTAAAGAGGCAAAGGTGGGGTCTAGGGATAGAAGGACCTTTAGAGATCATGGGACCTTAGATTAATTGTAAGATGTCCTCCTTTTTTTTTTAATAGGTGACAAAGAGATGCCATAGTTTCCCTAGTATCACACAGCTATTAGCTAGGAGAACTGGTATTTGAACCCAGGCCTTCTGACTCCAAGTTCCAGACTCTTTTCTCTATAGATTCCATCATTTACAAGGTGAGTGGTTGCATGTGAAGACTCTAACATCTGGGACCCCTATCCCTAACCTGCAGGTCCTAGCTTGGCTCTTTGGGTGCTTGGGATTTTTGGCCAGTAGAGTTTTATTTCTTTGCCTGAAGCCCTGTCATCTGCCAGAGATCTCTTTCTCTCTCTCTCCTCTCTCTCTCTCTCTCTCTCTCTCTCTCTCTCTCTCTCTGTCTCTCTCTCTCTCTCTCTCTCTCTCTCTCTCTCTCTGTCTCTCTCTCTCTCTCTCTCTCTGTCTCTGTCTCTGTCTCTCTCTCTCTGTCTCTGTCTCGTCTCCCTCTCTCTCTCTCTCTCTCTCTCTCTCTCTCTCCTCTCTCTCTCTCTCTCCCCCTTCTTTCTCTCTCCCCCTCTCCTCTCTCTTTCTCCTCTCTCTCTCCCCCCTCTCCTCTCTCTCTCTCCTCTCTCTCTCTCTCTCTCTCTCTCTCTCTCTCTCTCTCTCTCTCTGTCTCTCTCTCTCCCTCTCTGTCTCTGTCTCTGTCTCTCTCTCTCTGTCTCTGTCTCTGTCTCCCTCTCTCTCTCTCTCTCTCTCTCTCTCTCTCTCTCTCTCTCTCCCCCCCTTCTTTCTCTCTCCCCCTCTCCTCTCTCTTTCTCCTCTCTCTCCCCCCCCTCCTCTCTCTCTCCTCTCTCTCTCTCTCTCTCCTCTCTCTCTTCTCTCTCTCTCTCTCTCTCTCTCTCTCTCCCCCTTCTTTCTCTCCCCCTCTCCTCTCTCTTTCTCTTTCTCTCTCTTCTCCTCTCTCTCTCCCCCTCCCCTCTCCTCTCTCTTCTCCTCTCTCTCTCTCTCTCTCTCTCTCTCTCTCTCTCTCTCTCTCTCTCTCTCCCCCTTCTTCTCTCTCCCCCCTCTCCTCTCTCTTTCTCTTCTCTCTCTCTTTCTCCTCTCTCTCTCTCTCTCTCTCTCTCTCTCTCCTCTCTCTCTCTCTCTCTCTCTCTCTCTCTCTCTCTCTCTCTCTCTCTCTCTCTCCCCCTCCTGGAAAGGCCATTGGACTGACCTGTTACCAGTCCATCATACCTAGTTTATCAAATCACTTTTGGTGCCTGGGTCACAGTAAACAATAAATGCTTGTTGAATGACTCACAGACTTAAAGATGGGAAGAACCTTAGAAGATACTCTAGTAAGTAAATCTAGTCCAAGTAATATTATTATTTTTTTTAAGCTGATGAGGACTCCAAAGCCCAGAAAAGTTAAATGATTTGCCCCATTGAAGTGGGAGAGCTGAGATCTGAACTCATATCCTTGACTTGAAATCCATTTCCACTATACCAGGCTTCCTCTAAGAGCTATAATTAGAATTTGTGTTTAGCACTCCCTGTGCACATATCTTAGTCTATTCTTATAGCAGGTCTGCATGAAAAGCAAATATGACTTATCCCTATCTTATAGATGGAAAAACTGAGCCCCGGAGAAGAGAAGTGATTGCACTAAGGTCACACAGTTTAACAAAGACGGTAGCTGAGATTTGAGGTCATTTCCTTCATGATACCAAATTCGGTACTCGTATCGTATACCCCACTGACTTTGGTAGAAGGAGCAACCCAGTCAAGGCAAGCTGCCATGTTAGTAGATGGAGGACTGGATTTCTTTCTTGTTGTCTTCCCTTTCCCCAGTCTGTCCTCCCCCTCTTCTTTCCTGGTCTCTCCAATTTCCGCTCTAGTCATCCTCAGTTAAAAATAACCTTTTATAACCGTCTCCTCCCAACAACCCAGGCCTTTCCATCAATAAGAGCTGTACATTACCTGAATGCCCAGTGAGATGAAGCAGTCAGATAAAATGTGAAAATTGCTTTGCAAAGCCTCAACACCATCTACACTTGAATTATTATTATTTAGAAAGAGTGTTGCATATGGTAGATCATTGGCCCCTGAAGTCTCTCCTAATCTTGAGATTGGGGGATATGATGATCCTGGGACCTGGAATACAGCCCTACTTGGGCTATTAGCTGCCTGGGTAAACCTGAGGAAACCTTGTTGGGTTCAGTTTTCCCTAAGTCCCCTAGCCTTTCAATAGCCTAGGTAACTCTCAAAAAGGGTGAGTTAGTTACACAGAGCAGGTGCCAACTTGTACCGAGGAGGGAGCTCCTGACACCCATGAAATCACAGGTCCAGACAAACAGACAAGTCAAGATAAAATGGCAGTAACCAAACCCATCATGTCTTACAGGGCTTTAGGAGGCTCAGACTGAAATCAGTGCTACAAATACTCCCTAAGTGTTTGCTAAGTGCACACACTAACAGCCTCCCAGTGTCTAAGATCCCTACCTGCTATAACAGTCTGTGTCCCCCCAGTGACACTTACTAGCTGTGTGACCCTGGGCAAGTCACTTAACCCTGATTGCCTCACCAAAAAGCAATCTATACATATATGTATATATAAACAGGCATTCTATGTTCTAATATCCCTTCCAGTTGTAACATTCTCTTTTCCAAAATCCTTTCTGTCTCAGACATACTATATTTTTTTTCTTTAAATTTGAAGTATTACTTGGAAATGTTTATTTGCATTTTAAGATACATAAAAATAAATTGATTTTCCATTTAGAAACCAAATCACTATTTCTGGGTAGGACTTTAAACCCCTCCCCCCCAATTACATGGTAAAACATTTTAAAACTTTTTTTTAAGTTTTGAGTTACAAATTCTATCCCTTCCCTCCCTCCTCCTTGACGTGGTAAGCAAACCAATATAGGTTTTACATGTGCAATCATGTAAAACATTTCCATAGTAGTCACTTTGTACAAGAAGACTTGAAAAGAAAGAAAGAAAGAGAAAAATAGTATGCTTCAGTCTGTATTCAAACAATATCAGTTCTTTCTCTGGAGGTAGAAAGTATGCTTCATTATTCATTTTTTGGGATTGTCTTGGATCATTGTATTGCTGAGAATAGCTACATCATTCACAGTTCTTCACTGAGCAATATTTTGTTACTGTGTACAATGTTATCTTGGTTCTGCTCACTTTACTTTGCATCAGTTCATGTAATTCTTTCCAGGTTTCTTTTTCTTTTTTTTGAAAGCATTCTGCTCGTCATTTCTTATAGCACAATATCATTCCATCACAATGAGGTACCACAACTTGTTCAGCGATTCCCCGATTGATGGGCATCCCCTCAGTTTCCAATTCTTGGCCACCACAAAAAGAGCTGCCATAAACATTTTTGTACAAATAGGTCCCCTCCCCCCCTTTTTGAGGACGTACTACATTCTGAGGTCAATGCCCAGCTCTGATATTCTATGGTCCAGGCTCCCTTCCAGCCATGAGTTCCTTTTCAGCCCCACCGTTCTGTGTTCTGAGCTCTGACAATCTGCTCTAAGGTTCTCTCCCGTTCTAATATTCACTGCTCTAAACTCGCTTCCAGCTCTGACACTCGGGTCCCTTTTAATCTCAGCAGTCTAAGCTCCAAGGTCTCTTCCTGCTCTAACAGCCTCTGATTCTGTCACCAGTCAAGGCACACTGTGGCTGGGGACTTTGCCTCTGATTTCCAGACACTTTGCTGATAAGCCCCAGACGCAGGGACCCTCCCTTGCTGCTGAGCCCTAGCTGGCTACCTGGCCCTGGGGCAGAGTCCTGGGTGGGAGGCGGGCAGAGGGCCGGCTCGGCAGGGTCAGCCAGTGAGGAGGGCGGGGACCGGCCAACCGCCCCGTCTCTTTCGCCCCATATATGGCAAGCGCTGTATCCACTTCCTGCTCCATTGTTCCTCCAGGCTGGAGTCGAACTGGTTTCAGAGTCTGCTGCAGCCTGGAGCAGGACAAACACGGGCAGAAAGGAGTGCTCTGGAAGCTGTCCCAACAGATAGCAGGCAACTCCCTGGTGTGTGCCGCCCACTCAGTCACCCACCCACGCTGGGAAAGAGGCCGGCCCCGAAAATCCCATCCTCTCTCCCCCACAGCAGGATGGAGGTGTGGGCGGGGCAGGGCAGAGCCCCGCGGGGGCCAGCTCCCCACCATTCCCAGATTATTTGCTTATTGGGGAAAATGGTCTTATGAACGGGCTGACCCAGCCCGGGGTACGGGCCTCTGTGGTATCAGAAACAAAATATACGGTGAACTGGGGGACGGAGTTCCCCCACAACCAACAATAACAACGACCTACTGAACTGCTATTACATTAACCTGAGTGTGGCCCTGCTTCCTCCGGCAGGTGAAGGGTCCAGTTCTTAGGTTGTGGCACAGCAGAGTAGAACCTGAGGGACATGAGGGGTTCAGGGATGCCCCCAGGGGAATTTAGGGGTCTAAGGATATCTCTAGGGAGCATGGGAATCAGGGCTATCCTATGGGGTGTTGTGGGGGGACCAAGGCTATCTTTTATGGGGTTGAGAGGTCCAGCTGTGTCCATAGGGGTTGTGAGGAGTTGAGGGCTACTCTTAGGGTAAGACAGGCTAAAGGCTACCAGCCAGGGAATGTGAGGGACCAAGGGATAGCTATAGGGAGTATGTATGGGGGGGGCGAGGGGGATAGGGGAGAGGAAGGGGAATGGGGAGAGGGAGAGGAAGAGAGAGAGAGAAGGAGAGAATGTTAAGACCTTCTAATCATGCCAGTGTCGAGTCTAGTATACAACAAGTTCTTAATAAATGCCTGTTATTTGACTGCTGGTTGGTTATTTATTCTGGTCCTGCCAGCACTACTTTAGGGATTGCCTTGCCCCAAAGCCTCCATTTACTGCTACTCTGACTACTGTGTGACCTTGGGGATGTCACTTTTCCTCTATACCTCAAAATAAAAGGAATGAAATCAGTGATCGCTAGGACCCATTACCCCTCCAAACTGTTATTGTCTATGATCCTGACTCTGTCACTTACTAGCTGAGTGATCTTAGACAAGTCACTTTGTGTCTTTGGGTTTCTGTTTCCTCATAATAACATTTCCCATTTAATAATCCTTAAAGGTTTGCAGATTGCTTACTCTTCACTAGCACATCTGATCCCCATAAGAATCTTAAACACACTACAGACTTTTAAATCTAGATTAGTTTCTTTCTTGGGGGGGTGGGGGTAGGTCTAGACCTGTGATTTTATTGATTCAGGGAACTGCCAATGAGGAAGCACTTTCTATCCATGCAGGGCAGCATTCACTGCTATTTCTAGTCCTTGGGAATTGCACAGAGCCCTGAGGTTCACAAGCCAGTGTATGTCCGAGGTGGGACTTGAACCTGGGTCTTTCAGGCTTCAAGTTCATCTCTGTACTCACTTTGTCTCTGGTCTGCAATCGAAAGGGGTTGGACTCGATAATAATAAGGTCTATTCCAGTTAAGATTCCACAAATCTATGAATCTACACCTATAGCTAGTAGCTGGTCACCCATACATGGAGAATGAGAGGCAATAGGTGCATAGTATGAATATATGCATTGGTGACACATTAAGAGGCCCCAGAAGAAGGCCTTCATCATGTGGTTTGAATTGTTGGTGGGGAATTGATGGGAAGAGGTGCATCAGTATGGCAGAAGGTGAGTAGGGGCAGCCCCCTTGAGTGAGGGTCTAAATTGATCTACTCATCCAGAGTTCATGAGATCACAGGGCCCAGAGGTCAGCTAAAAACTCTCAGTTTTTGCAGATGGGGAAACAGAGATCCCAGAAGAAGAAGTGACTTGTCCAAGGTCATACTGTGCTAAATGGCAGAGCTGGCACTCAACCTCAGATCCTCAGACTCCAAGCCAAGCACTCTTTCCACTGCACTATGGTTAGAATCTAGAGATAACCTTCAGTGCCAGAACATAGATAGCCCCCAGTCTGAGAAGATCCGAGCCCTATGACCAGTCTCATTCAGGCATCCATCACCTCTACCAGGACTATGGCCATGGCTTTCTAACTGCTCTCCCATTCTTAACTCTCTCCAACCCCTCACCCACATAGCTGCTAACCTGATATTTCTAAAACACAGAGGTAGCTAGATATATAGACGAATGGATACATTGGTTACTAAGTGCTTACTATGCTCCATGAATGCTGATAAGCACTGGGGATACAAGCTGAAGCTAGGGAGACAGTCGCTGCCCTTAGGGAACAACCTGGGAAGAGCACTGAGAAATGGGGTGGGGCCCAGGGAGAGTTAGAAGAGGAGGAGTTTGGAAGCAGAATCCAGGTGTGAGTCAACAGAACCACGACTGGGGTCCTTCCCAAAATGGTGGGCCCAAGGAGGAAGTCATTGATCAGTGCAATGGACAAGGGGGAGTTCACAAAGAGAATCTAGGCATGAGATCCCCAAGTCAATACCCTCCTCAAAAACATCAGTGATTACCTGTGATTATTTTCTCCATTTTATGGGATCCATTTCTCCATTTTATAGGATCGAGGATGAAAGATTAAATGACTTGCATAGGATCACATAATAAGTGTTTGAGGCAGATTTTGAACTTGGATCTTCCTGATTCCAAGACTGTCTCTGTCTATGATGCCACCTAGCTGCATCTTTACCCTGGCATTTAGATTACTTCACTGTCTGGCTTCTGCTTGCCTTTCTAGTCTTAATTTCATATTCCTGCCCTTCACATACTCTCTCTTTTAGTCAAAATGGGCTCCCTTTGCTGTGGTTTAGGGTGCTAGGAACCCCAAAATTCAAGGGTACAGGGTGGGTCTGCCTCAAAAGAATTCAACCTCTCAGGCCTTCTTTCACGGTTAGGTGGGTGAGATTCTAAGAATCTGTGTGATTTAATGGGGGTGAAACTGGTACTTTTATACAGAAAGACTGTGGGAAGATCTGGATGGGATTAAGGAGTGGCAAGTAGCCTGGGGTGGGCCAGGTGCAGACAATGAAAGGAGTGAAGTGGCTGGAGAGCCACAGTGAAAGGGCAGTTGAAAGGTTTAAACTGGGATGTGCCAGATGCCTCAGGCAAATGCCAGGGATCTGGACTGCTGAAATCTAGGGGAAACTGTATTGGAAAGGACTGAAGGTCTTTTCATTTAGGGGTCCAGATCCCATCCCCCATGACCCCTATAGGACATCTAGCCTCTGGCCCTTTCCTCTTCCTCCTCCTCCTCCTCCTCCTCCTCTGTATAATCCTGGTATAACTTGGGGTGGGTATTAAATAAGCTCTCTGAGGGCAGGAATTATTTCCTTATAGTCATTGTACCTTCAGGACCCAGCAGAAAGCCTTACAGGGAACAGGCCTGTAGTAAATGTTGAATTGAATGATGGAAAGGCTTGTGTGTGGAGGGAACTGGGTAGAGATAAGGGACTATCCCTGGGGACCTGTGGTGGGTGGGTGTCTGGAATGAGTCTTTGGGCCAAGTGACTGGGGAAGGGTGGGGTGGGGCTGATCAGTGGGTGCTGGAGATTTCAGTTCTGGAGGGCAGCAGGAGGGTGGGGCCACTAGATGCTTGGCTGGACAGGTCTTTTGAGGTCATCTGGTTTAAGTCCCTTTCCCCTCCCCCTCAGTAATCCCCTCTAGAACACCCCCAACTAGTGGTCATACAGTCTCCTGTTTGGTTTCCTGTAGTGACAAGCAGCTTACTACTTAATGAGGAAGATTTTTTTGGGTGAGTCTTGCTAGACTAGGGTGGGCCATGACACGGGAAGGACTGTCTGGATGTCAGGTTGCTCTGGGCCAGGAAAAGGGAGGGGAAGGGTCAAGTTCAGGGCAAATGGAGTCTGGGACTAGCTCCTTACCAGTTCAGGTAAGCCCACAATTGATAGAGGAGACAGGCTGTGGGTGGGGAGTTGATTCTGGCTCTGATAAGCAGGTGAGGTTGGGCTGTGGCAGGGCAAGGAAGAAGCCCTGAATGTGAGGAGGGTCCAGGTAGTGTCCACAGCCAGACCTTGGGATGTGTGGCTATTTAGTGGGGTGTCTGACTCCTCTCCGGGCTGGCCAACTTGGCCCTTTGTGCAAGTGGCCCATCCTCTGGGAGCTTAAAGTTCTGTTGTCCCAGGTGTCCTAGGATTCAGGGAGCAGGGAGAAGCCTGAGGGGGCAAACAGAAGACTAGTCAACTGAATTCAACGCTGCCCTTGAGGTGCTGACATTCTACTTTTGGGGAAGGGGGTTGGGGGGAGGGAATTAAATATGTACATAGAGATCTAAACATGATATATGTGTATGTATACATAAACGCGCACACACATACACAGCACGTAAACATGTGCACACAGACATACATGTCTACACATGTACTCATACATACATACATACATACATACACACACACACACACACACACACACATTCTGTAGCGCAGTGGATAGGGTGCTGGGCCCGGGGTCAGTAAGACCTGAGTTCAAATCCGGCCTTAGACACTTAACTAGCCATGTGTCCCTGGGTAAGTCACTTAACCCTGTTTGCCTCAATTTCCTCATCTGTAAAATGAGCTGAAGAAGGAAATGGCAAACCACTCAAGGGTCTCTGCCAAGAAAACCCCAAATGGGGTCATGAAGAGTTGGGCACGACTGAAATGACTGAAATGACTGAACAAGGACAAAGTGGAAAGAATGCTGCATTTGGAGTCAAAAGACCTAGGTTCAAATCTAGGTTATGTGACCCTAGTCTAGTCACTTAATCTCTCTAAGCCTCAGTTTCCTCATCTGAATAAGGGGATTGGACTAAATGACTTGTAAGGTCCCTTCCAGGTCTAGATCTCTGGTCTTATGGTCTCTGCTCTCGTTGATATGGTCCATCTGAATTCATGCTGATTTCTACCCATTCATGCCCATATACTCCCATAAATTTGCCCCCAGGGGCCCACCCAACTTAGGTGCCTTCCTCAATTTATTTTGACATTGAATATCCAGGAACGCTTTGACCCTAACCAGTTATCTTTCATTTTTGCCATGTAACCAGCCCATTTTGTTTTTCACTTATTTCTTTGATGATGAGCTCTATTCTGCTTTCCCCTGATTGTAACGGGCCATAGCCATCTCTCTCCATGTCACGTGCCTCTTCGTTGCCTCTCTGGGAGATACCCCTTTTCAATCCTTTGCAGACTGAAAAGTTCTGCCTCTGGAAGTCTTAAAATAACTTGGAAAGAATACTCGTATTACAGAAAATGGACCTTTCCTGCCTCACCCCCAGGAAGAAGCTTGGGGTTTTTCCTGTCCAGTTCCAGACCCAACTTGCCTATGTTACAGTGTTCATCTCATCCAACATATAATCCCTGCTGGATGAGCTTGACCAGCTGCCTGCCCAATGGCTTGTCCCACTCTGAGCAATAGACATTCTTTGTTCATTTCATTTGTCCTGGGTGGTAGTTATACCAAACTCTTTGGAGTGGTGATAGATCTCATTCTGGGGCTTGCCACCATCAATACAATGCTCTCTGCAATCAAGACTGGCTGTTCAGTTGTTTTCCAGTTGTGTCTGGCTCTTTGGGACTCCATTTGGGGTTTTCTTGGCAAAGATACTGGAGTGGTTTTCCATTCCTTCTCCAGCTCATTTGACAGATGAGGAAACTGAGGCAAACAGGGTGAAGTAACTTGCCCTGGGTCACACAGCTAGTAAGTGTCCGAGGCTGGTTTGAACTCATGACGATGAGTTCTCCTGAGTCTAGATCTGGCACTCTATCCACTGAGCCAAGAGCGACTAGAGCTATACCAACTATAGGGAATCCCTCTTCAACTGGGATTTCTCCCATGACAGTGGTAAACACACCTTTAGTGAGCATTCCATTCATATTCCTGTTTTGTATGTTTTTTGACATTAATGATCTTCAAACAAGGTTATCTCTGGTGTATCTTCTGAGGAATCTTAAATAACTGTGATGTACACATGAGAGACATTTTACTGAAAATACACATTTAAGGCAGTGTCTTATTTACTGAATTGTATATGTATGTTTTTTAATTATAAAAAAATAACAAATATGATGGGATCTTAGATGCAGATGGACAATGAGCTGAGCCCTGAGTTGAAAAGGGGAAAGAGAGAAATCTGGAACTCAAAGAACTTTTATTGACCCCAACTTTCTCAGGAAAACAAAGGTTTATCTTTTTATTACAATATAATATTTCACTAGTGCTGCTGAATGACAGTGAGATCTTGAACACTGATGCTTCTGAAAAGCTTGAGATGAACATCACATAGAAGACAACAGAATCGTGCCTGGTAAGAGGGGGCAAGCTACAACATGTAATCACAAAGGAACTCCAAAGAAGAGGAGGTAAGGGTGTCATTGGACAATTCTCTGATAGAAAGAGAAGATGGACTGGTCACTTGGAGAGAACAAGGGATGATAAGCTAATGGATACCCAGAGGGCTCCACTGATACCCTTGTGGAGATGTTGGGAGAAAGTGAGGAAAGCCTCCACTATGTGGAGTATACACATTGTGGCAAATATTTGGGAAGACCTTGATGAGAATCCCACAGGATGAACTGGCAGTGATCAGTGGTAATCAGCATTATGGGAGAGAATTTCTAAAATTGGTAAGATCACAGATCCATTTGAGCACCAAACAATGGGATCTTGTATTCTCTACATCCTTCAGTCAATTACATGATGTTAAAGATATCCTCTATCATGTACTAAATCCTAGACTGATCTTTGTATCTTCAGTGTTTAGCATAGTATTTGGTACATAATAAGTACTTAATAAATGCTCCATCCATCTATCTATCTATCTATCTATCTATCTATCTATCTATCTATCTATCTATCTATCTATGTCTATCATCTCTCTGTTTGTATCTCTACATAGCTATCTATATCATTGATCATTCTCATAAATAATTTATATAAATGGGAAAATAAGTATAGAGGATGATAGTTACTGATGCTCTCTTGGTTGTGTTTGAGGGTAGGGAGTAATAAGGTTCAAAGTTTTCTCAGGATTTTGAAATTTTCCCATACTTCAGATACTTTGAAAATCACCCCCTCTCCCCCAATACCATCACATCTAGGTCACCTCCAGTATGTTTCTCTGCTTTGCTAATCTATCTTTTCCCATTTTAGTTCTCTTGAGTGCCATTTATATTTCTTCTCTAAGCACGTGAGGGACAGGGATATGAGGGTCCCAGTGTTGAGGTCCTATTGTTCTTGGGAACAAAAAAGAAGTTTGTTGTAAAAACCCTTGTAGAGCCTTTCAGGCTTTTGTCTTTTCCTTGTCCTTCTTTCACCTTCATTCTTAAATGTCCTTAGGATAAATTGGCTTAAGAGACTCTTTAAACTGGCTTTACCCTCCACTACTTCCCTTTGTTTTATGAAGCTGCTCATGATTGTCCTTTTCTCTGTGGCTTTAAGCATACAAACACAAAGAAGCATATAGTACAAAGTGGCATTGCCATTGGCTGCCTTATCTCTTTCCTTGGCCAACAAGCCAAGTGCTTGCTGACCATGGTGGTTTTTATAGTATTTTGGTGTCCTCATTTTCAAAATTGATTTGATTTGGTTAAATCCATTTAGCAACATGACAAAGTAGATAGAAAGCCAACTTTGTAGCAAGAAAACTCGGCTTCGAGTTTGGCTGTGTGACTATGGGAAACTGATTAAACCTCTCAGTGCTTCTGGCAACTGTCTAAAACTGTAAATTGTAGAGAAGGTGGTCATCTTCATTGATGCAAGGAGTTTTCTCCTTCCATATACAAATAGTCATTCCCTATACATAGTTCCTATACAAATAAAATCACTGGCCCAGTCTCTATCACTCTAAATTCAGTATGAGATAATTGTACTGAGTGTTATGTCCTTTGGTCCATGTCCCATTTTGCCAAACTCGATAAATACTTTATAATGACCAGGTTTGACTTGTTTTAGTTGCATACTGTATCTCCCCTCCCCCCAATTTTTATTCTTTCTTCCAGCTTGATATCTCTTTTGATCATTGCTCTACCAAGTTGGGGGTCTGACTGTATGCAGGCAGCTGCCACCAGAATGACTCCCACATCATTGATGAGTCATTTCCTGACTGTTAAAATATAGTCAATTTCATTTTGAAAATTGTATTACTAGTGCTCACCAGGGCCAGCATCTTCTCATTCTTTTCTTGAAGAGAATGCTTGTGAAGTATTGGTCAAATCAGTAAACACTTATTAAGCACCTGTGACGTGCTAGACACTGTGCTGAGCAGCTAGGGATCCGCATACAAGCAAAAAACAAGTCAATCCCTGCCCTCAAGGAGCTTAGATTCCAAAGGGGGAAGACAATACCCAAAAGGGAGCTGACAAGTAGGGGAAACACTGGAGGAGGAGGAAGGTACCTGTAAGAGAGACAAACAGTCCGCAGAGTCTGGAGTGGAGTAGAGCAATGGAAGACAGACCTGGCCAAGACGCTTTCCTTAAAACAGAGATTCTGGGAAGAATCAGGAAGTCAGAGGAAGGGGCTGCAAGGTATGAGACTGAGGTGAGGCTTCCCAATGGCTATGCTAATAGCCATTAAGATGGAAAAATTCTGAGTTATGGACAGATGACAAATGTTATATGTATTTTCTGAAAGGCAATCTAGCTGAGGTTGGGACCCGCAAGGGGAAGATTTTTCTGCTTCAGCAACCCTTAAGCTTAATCTGCTAGAATATGGACAGTTGCAATCTATACCAGTGACAGGAGTAGGCATGCTAAAGAAGTCATTGGTACTTGAAGTATTACATTGACATCCTCAGCTAATTCTGACACTGTTATCATAGGGCTGTCCCATAAAGCTCATCTATTGCTGCTCTTGCTTCTGTCTTTTAAAAACCATGGCTGGTGATGAATTGTGCATCGCCAGCGACACTGACCTCTTAGTTGTTCAATGAACAAGATTCTCCATCTCTCTCCTCCTGGCCTTTCTGTCCCCCATGCCTGGAAGGCTTTCTGTCCTCCACTCCAACTGCTGACCTCCCTGGCTTCCTTTAAGTCCCAACTAAAATCTAATCTTCTACAAGAAGGCTTCCCCACCCCCACTTAGTTCAAGTGCTTTCCCTCTTTAAATTATGTCCTATTTAGCTTAGAGTTTGTTGTATGCATTTGTTTGCTTATGATCTCTCTCCTATTAGATTATGACTTCCTTGAGGGCAGGGACTGTCTTTTGCCTCTTTTTGAATTCCCAGTGCTTAGCACGGTGCCTGGCACATAGTAGCACTTAAATCCTTGATGACTGGCTAAATGTATGGTCCTATGATGTCAAATTAAACATAATATTCTTTGTGTAGTAGAAAGGGTCCTGTCATGGAAGTCAGGGGACCTTTGGAAAATCATTTCCCTAGGATTCAGTTTCTTCTTTATTAAAATTAAGGAGTTGAAATACATGCTCTCCAAGGTGCCTTCTAGCTCAAAAATCCTATGTCTTTATGTTCTGTGTTGCTGGGTTCTTCCCAGTTCTAACTTTCTATGTTCTCAAGGACCTTCCAGATCTGATGTTCTATTTTATGTTACCTTCCAGCTTTTATAGTCTATGTCTTATTATTCTCTGTTCTAAGTCTCGTTCTAGCTTTAACACTCTATGTTCTAACATTCTGTGTTCTCACATTCCTTCCACCTCCATTATTCTGTGTTCACTCATGTTCTAATTTTCTTTGTTTTAAAGTCCTCTTCAACTCTGACATTCTGCATCCTAATGTTCTGTATTCTGGGGCCCTCTTCTAGCGCCGGCATTTCATGTCCTATGTTTTTACAATCCATGTTCTCAGGTTTCCTACAGCCCTAACATTGTATGTTCTAATGCTTTGTGTCAAAAGCTCACTCTAACTCTCACATCCTTTGTTCTATGTTCTAAGGTCCTTGGGAATCTTAACATTTCCTAATTCATTCTCCTGTAAATAGACTACTCATTGTTGGGTTAGCAACTCTAGGGTCAGCAGAGAGCGTAATCTAGAAGGAACCCACCCATTGGTGACGGTGATTTAGGGCCAAAGGATCGACTGTTTACTGCTGTGGACCCTGAACAAATGGACTGTGGTACTGTCTTGTCAGAACTGGAAAGGATTTGAAGAAAATGCTCATTCAGATGTTATTGGTCATTATTCTTCAGTAACTAGAGACAAAACTGCATTGATTGGACTAACAAATGGCCCCTCTGTAGTTTCTACCAGCCTTGGTCTTCAACTCAGCAACTGCCCAACCCCCAAGGTAGGTGGAATGTGCAAATACTTAGCCCTGGCCAGATACTTTTATCTGCATGGTGCCTTGAACTTTTCAAAGTGCTTTAACATTGGACTCTTCTTTATAGACCCAACAGCATTGTAAGGTGAGTGCGGAATGTATTATTATCCCCATTTTACAGATTTTTTTTTAAAGAAGATGCACAGAGAGTTGGTGACTTGCTCAGATCACTCAACTGGCTGGTGGCAGGGAAGTGGTTGGAATAAAGAAAAAAAAACACAAAACCAATGAGAATTGATAAGACCTTATTTCTCTTCCCCATTTTCATCTTAGTTATCTTTTGAACTTTGTACTAATTCCAACATTTCTCAGGGTCCTTTATCCAGCTCAAAAACTGGGGGTGTATGGACAGAGGGTGGTTCAATTTGGAGACAGAGGCCTTGTTAGAATGTTAGCCTCAGGAAGACTTGGGTTCAAATTCCATCACAGATACTTACAAACTAGCGATCCCTTGATTTCTTTTTTAGCTTTGGTGTGCCAACATTTAAAATGAAGAAAATAATGTCTGTGGCATCTACCAAGTTGTTATGAGTATCAAATAAGATGTATGTAAACTGCTTTGTAAACATAAAAATATATCATCATCATCATCACCATCATTATTATATTGTATATAATAATATCGAAAACAATATCAAATATATTATATTATATAATTATATATAATATAATATATAACAATTATGTATTATTATAATATAATATAATATAATATAATATAATATAATATAATATAATATAATATAATATAATATAATATAATATAATATAATATAATATAATATAATATAATATAATATAATATAATATAATATAATATATTATTATTTATTTTGATGTAACCTTGGGCAATTTACTTTACCTTACAGTTTTAAAATGATATGATTCTTTGATGGGTTCATCAGTAAGTGTCTGTCTTAACCATTAAGTAGTTCAGACTGAATGAGGGCAAATTGACTACTCTGGTTATTTTAAAGGCCGTAGACATTAATCCTGTTCAATAACCTTTAAGATCCTTGGTAAAGTCACAACTGCTCTGGGCCTCAGGTCCTATTGTGAAAAAGATCTGCAGGTTTTAATGGACCACAAACTTAGCAAGTATAGGTAGAGTGAAGTGGCAATTAAAACAGTTAATACCATCTTGGATTTTATTAAAAGAGAGAGAGTTTAGGACCAAGGAGCTTTTCTCTGTCTTGGTCAGACTTCATGTAGAGTACTGGCTTCTGTTTTGTACGTAGCATTTTAGGAAGGACATTGGCCAGCTGCAGCATGTCTGGGAGAGGGCAACCAGGATGGTGAGAATGACCTGGAAATAATGGACTAGCAGAAGGGAAAATGTGGGGAGGGCCCATGGCAACCTTCACATCTCTGAAGCATTGTCCAAAGGAAAAAGGATTAGGGTAACAGGAATAGGAATTTAGAGCTGGAAGGACACTTGGCATGTAGGGGAAACCAGAGTGCATGGAGTACTTGGCCTGGAGTCAAGAAGACCGAGTTCAAATCCAGTCTCAGACACTTGCTAGCTGAATGACCCTGGGCAAGTCACTTAACCTCTGTCTGCCTCTGTTTCCTCAACTGTAAAATGGGGATATTAAGAGCATCTACCTCTCAGGGTTATCATGAGGTTTATAAAAATCTTAAAATAGTGCCTGACACATAAGAGGCACTTAAAAATGTTTATTTTCTTCCTTCCTTCCTTCCTTCCCTCCTTCCTTCCTTCCCACTCCCTCCCTCCCTCTCTTCCTTCTTTTCTTTCTTTTCTCCTCCCTGTCTCTGTTCCTTCCTTCCTTCCCTCCTTCCTATCCTCTGTTCCTCCCCCTCTTTCTCTCATTCCTTACTTCCTCTCTCTCTCTTTTCTCCTTCCTTCCTTCCTTCCTTCCTTCCTTCCTTCCTTCCTTCCTTCCTTCCTTCCTTCCTTCCTTCCTTCCTTCCTTCCTTCCTTCCTTCATCTTTTCTTTCTTCCCTCCTCAGACAGAAATAGCCAGACAGAACAGAGAAAGACAGAGATAGGAAGACAGAGACATACATACACACACAAAGAGACCCAGAGAGACAGAAACGGAGAGCAGGGACAGAGAGTGAGAAAGAGAGAGAGAGAGAGACAGACAGACAGAGACAGAGACAGACAGGGACAGACAGAGAGAGACAGAAAGAGAGAGAGACAGAGAGAAGGGGAGAGACAGTGAGATAGAAACAGAGAGACAGAGACAAAGATCTAGACATACAGAGTAAGAGAGAGACAGAGAAGTTTAAAAAGGGGACAGAAGGAGGGAGACCCAAAACAAGTGGCAGAAGACCTGGGGTCCCCCCAGACACACAGGCAGAAAAGGCACAATTTTTTTAAGAGTTTGAACTCCTTTAAGCTTGCCACAGAATTACGGAACAACGAGGGCATCGCCCAGGGCTCCATGACTGGCTTGTAGTCTCCAGCGCCGGCTGACACGTCGTCTTCTCCCTGGTTGCTGGGTTGCGCAGAGGCTCAGGTCGGCTTGACTTCAGAGATGCTCTTCAGAGGAGGTGCTGGGCCACTGCAACCTTCTTGACTTTTGTCCTCCGCTGGACTCCAAGGATTCTGGAGGAGAGAGTGAGGCTGATGATTTTGCCCAGCTCTGCCTCACTTCAATCCAATTCCTGCACAAGTCGAGACATCACCCTCGTGACGTCATTGGTTCTCTTTGAGAACGAATACCGAACAACAGAGGATGTAATGAGTCAGATGCGAAGCCCGGGTATTGAACTTCTCATTGCAGGCCACACTTTCACCAGGCACTCCCCTGTGTTCCAAGATTCCTAGATATACTTTTTTTTTTTCCTGTTTGGACTTCACAAAGCTTCCTGGTGGGCAGTTTTAGTCATACTGGCAAGCAGCTTGTTGCAGTGTGTTGTGAAGACACGAGTTGTTCTGCTGTTGAAAGAGAAAAAAAAAGAGAAAGAAAGTGCTTTTAGAAATCCAAGTGGGACTGACACTCCAAGTTCAGCATCTCAGTGTTTTGTATTTCTTGAATTTGGCACAAGACGCCGTGGGTGTGAAGCTCTATTCCCATCCTGGGTGACTTTGGGGAAGCCACTGCCCTTTCTAAGCCTCAGTTTCCTTCTCTGTAAAATGTTTGTGTATGTGTGTGTATGGTAGGATTAAATGACCTTCAAAGAGGCTTTGAAATCTATGACCTTATGTTCTCGTCTTTCTATTCCTTCTCTCAGAATTTCCCTAGAAAGGTGGCAGAAGGGAGACAGAGCATTGAGCCTCCATTTTCTACCTTTGTCAGTGGGGATGGAAACCCTTGTGTTCCTTATGCTTGCCACCTGTCATGAAGAAAGACCATCATAAGCTGCAAAGTACAACCAGAAAGTTATGACCAGGGGCAGGCTGTGCCAAGGGCCCAGAACATGTTCAAAGGAAGGAGACTCTACTTTTTGGCTGGCCTAGTCAGTGAGGGTTTCCTGGAGCAGGTAGTGGGTTCATCTTGAAGTAAGCCTAGGTTCTGGATATACAACATTGGTGGGGAGCCATGGGGGGTGGGATACAAGCAGAAGAATGACTTTGTGGCAGGAAAGAGCAAGCTGTAAATTGAATATGGCGAGCTGGCTCATTTGGAGCGGAGAGTTCACGTAAGACAATAGGAGACAAGGGAGGCGAGAGGCGGAAGGTTTTGAGGGCCAAGCTGAGGAAGTTGGACTTCATTCCAGAGGCAATGGGGACTCATTAAGCATTCTTGAGTATGAGCATGTTCCTTGAACAAGATGCCTCATCTCCCTTCACCAAACCTTTGCACTGGTTGTCCCTCATGCCTGGAATGTGCTCTTCCTTCTCCACATCTTAGGATCCTTGTGTTCCTTCAAAACTCAACTCAAGGCCCACCTTCTTTTTCTTTTTTTGGCAATTGGGGTTAAGTGACTTGCCCAGGGTCACACAGCTAGTAGTATCAAGTGTTTGGTCTGTGGCTGGATTTGAACTCAGGTCCTCCTGACTTCAGGGCCAGTGCTCTATCCATTGCACCACCTAGCTGCCCCTCAAGGCCCACCTTCTGCAGGAGGACTTTCCTGGTTCCCCCCAGCATCTGTCTTTCCCTTTGGGATCATCTTCCATTTACTCTGTATATATCTTGTTCATACCTAGTTATTCATGTGTTGTCTCTTTTATTAGAATATAAACTCCTCGAGGGCAAGGGTTGTTATTGTTTTCGGTTTTTTATTTGGATTTCCAGAACTTAGCACCATGCTTATGAAATGCTTAACAACTGATTGGTTTCACCTGTGTGTAGGCTGAATTGGAGAGAGAAGGAGACTGGAGGCAGGGAGACCTATGAGAAAGAAGGCCATTAGAATCACCCAGGAGTGACTGGGTGAGGACCTGAATGAGGACTGTGGCAGTGAGAATGGAGAGGAAGGCAGAATGCAGGAGGCTCCCACTGTGGGGAAAGACTGAGCAGCTGATTCTCTGTGAGACGGGGAGGGGCAGGGGGAAGGGAAGTCATGATGGATGGCTCTGTGGATTTAAGCCCAGGGAACTCAGGGTGTTTGTGTAATAGATGGTGCAACACCAGAGGGTGGGGGGGCCATCAACAGAGAGGAAGTCAGGAGGGAGGAGAGTATAGAGGGGGACGATTGATGAATGCTTTTGTTGTTTGGGATGATGATGATAAATCCAGGAGATGCCCAGGTTTGGGAGTCATCATAGCTGAGGTGACTGTCGAAGTGATGTATGAGAAAGGGATAGGGCATGAAGGAGGAGGAGAAAGGACTGAAGGCAGAAGCTTGGGCAATCCAAAAATTTGTAGGGTAGGAGATGGAGGGGCTGTGTCATTGTACCAAAGGGACAACCAGAGATTTAGAGGAGACCCAGGAGAGTGTGGCATCATGGAAACAAGGGAGAAGTGAATCCAGGAAGAAAAAGGATAGCCAGAAGGGTCAAAAGCAGAAGTCAAGGAAGATGAAGAGCAAGAAAGGGGGGTGGGGGGCAGTGTCAATCTCCAAGTAGGATCATGGAATTATGGATTTGATCTGGAAGCAACTTAAATATCACCCAGTTTAACCTCATCATTTTTTTTTTTTAGATTTAGAGATGGAAATGCCATTTGAGATCTTCTAATCAAACCTCAACTACATGGTTAAGAAAACTGAGGCCCCTAGAGGTTGTGACTTGATCAAGGTCACACAGGGGCTAAATTCAGGTTGTCAGACTCCAAATTCACTACTCCTTCCATTGTACCCCGCTGCCTGCCTATTTCAGCATCAGTAATCACTTGGTGAAGTTCTCTTCAGCTGGCTCATCACGGTGTGTGTGTGTGTGTGTGTGTGTGTGTGTGTGTGTGTGTGTGTGTGTGACCCTAATCTTGTTTTACTGCCATATAGCAGCATGCACGCTGTCCTTTAGTTCTGTGGGGGCCCAGTCCTCGTCTAATTCTTTGGTGAGGGTGACAGGGACAATACGGTAAAAAAGGTATTGGAAGGAGGCTCCAAAGAATCCAGCTTTGGGACCATCTAGCAACATTATCTGGGCTCCTGGTGCTCCTATATTATGAGATCCTGGTCCCAAAGATTGTCCACTTGAGTTTTTGAGTCACAGATGCGAAATAGCTCTTTGAAGATTGTGAAGCACTTTGTATACGTCAGCTAATTAGAACTGTCAAACAACCCTGTGAAATAGGGACTGCAGGCATTATTTTCTCTGTTTTACAAATGAAGAAACTGAGGCATAATACAGTTAAGTGGTTTGCCCATGGTTGCACAGCTAGTTGCGGAAGTGTGATCTGAACCCTGATCTTCACGGGTGCAGGTCTAGACCTCTGCCCACAATGTAGATTTGGACCCAGGTGCTCTGACTCTTACTTCAACGTCCTAGTTTTTCCAGAGCTGTGTGGCTGGGACTCTGGTTTCTTCACAGAGGAGCTCAGATGGTCTTTCTTTGTTTTTTAAAGTTGTCACCATTTGGGAAAAAAGTGCTTGGTAATAAAATTGTTTTTGTGGTGAGGATCCACGTGGGTGAGGGAGTAGGAGTTGGGATGGTCTCTGTCAGGGAACACTAGAACATATGGTGGTCTGTTGTGAAAGTGCTTTGTGTTTCTGGGTTGTTGTTAAACTGCTGCTTGTTATCTTTTCTGCATTACATAAGAGCTTCAAGGTCCATATGGTTTGTTACATAAGATACCAAAGAATCAAGCTCCTGGTTCCCAGGCAGCTACCGGGGTGCTGTCTTCTGCCTTAGCACTGTGGAGAGAGACAACAGTCTCTGGGCTGTTTAATATTTTAATTTCACTTTCACGTCTCCTCTAGAAAATGCAAATAGGTAGGGAAAGGTCAAATGCAAATCCCTTAGGCGTGATACCTAGTGCACTCTTTAGGAAAGGAAGAAGGAATGAGTTGCCTGTCTCTGGAGGTATTTAAGGAGACTCTTTGCTAGGCTTGGCAAAGGTTCATACTTATTCATCTAGTCCCATTCTTCCAGTTCTTTCCCTTCTCTGGAATCCAGTTACCTTGGATTTCCTTTCAATAGGCTTTGTAGTTCGTTCACCTTCTAATTTAATAGCGATTAGGCTCTGACCTGGACAATCAGAAAGACCTGGATCCAAAGATGCTTCTTTAGATACTTACTGGCTCTGTGACCATGAGCAAGTCACTTAAACTTTCTGAGGCTCAGTTTCATCATCTGTAAAATGGGGAAAATATTAACTCCTTCCAAACAAGACAGTTGTGAGGATCTAGTGAGATAATGTATGTAAGTAATTTGGAAAAACTCAGATGACAAGCAATGTGCATAGCCAATATTGAGATTACTGCAGACCAAGGAAGACCTGGGTTCAAGTCCAACCACTGACACAGGTTGGCTGGGTGACCATGGGCAAGTCACCAGGGCCCCAGACTTCCCTCCAGTGATGAGGACCTCATCAATCTCAGAGGCAGCCTATTTCCCCTTTGGACATCTCTTATTTGTTACAAATTCCTCCTTGCATGTAGACTAAATTTGCTTCTTGGTATCTCCACCCTCCATTGCTCCAATGTCCTTTGGGTCCGAGCAAAAGAAGACTGCCATGTGACACTTTAAATATTTGAAGACACATCTCATGTCTTGACCTTGATAAACACCCCCAGCTCTTTGATTTAATTCAACTCAATTTTAAAAATATCAACTATGGGTCTACCATGTACAAGGTTCTAGGCATCAGGGATATAAGTGCAAAAAAGAAACAGGCCTCACCCTCAAGGGGCCTATTGTTCTAGTTAGGCTATTAATAGGGAAAGTGAGGATTCCAAACCACATTTTCAAATCCAGGGCCTTTGAAGTACACCAAAGTCAACATTCAAGAAGTAGGTAAATTGTGGGAAGAGCCAAGAATCAGGGATCTGCATATCTGGGATTTCAGTCATGGCTTTGTCCCTAAATAGTGATGTGACCTCTGGAAAAATCACTTTGTCTCCCTGGGCCTCAGTTTCCTCACCTGTAAAATAAGAGGGTTCGACTACATTGGTTAGTTGGCCAACATTTTTTTATGTGCTTTATTAGATGATTGCTAAGTTCCTTTAGAGAACTCAAAGCCAAAGTCAGCTCCATATTTTTTTTTTACATGCCAACACCTCTGATCAAGGAATAGAGGTGTATTTATAACCACAATTAATTCTCAGAATGGTAGTGAAAACAGAAGGGTAATTCATTAATTTACTAATGATCCTTCCTTTAGAACACAGAGTTCTACTCAATTACTTTTGACATCAGTATCCTACGTTTATGACCTAATAACCCTAAAACATCTAGCCTTTTCTTCCCCCCACTTACAACATTTTTATGAAAGGTTCCTTGTCCGGAAAGAAGGCAGCTGGTACCAAATTAGAAAGGCTAATGAGGCCACTTGGCCAGCGTGGTGATCGTCATTAGCCCTGGCCACAAGCTGGGGTGAAGTTGAAGTGCTAGTTCAGGCTTCCCTCAAAAGCAAGGTGTCCTCTTGGACCCAGGGCTACTCCGGGAATGAAGGAAAGAAGGATGAAGCTGGAATCCCATTTGATGGCTTTAAGCTTTTAAAACCTTGGGTGTTAGAAACAGCCTGTAGATAGTAGAATAATATTTGCCTTCTGCCTTCTTCCTTCTCTCACCCCCAACTCCAAACAAGAAACAAATTAGAATTTAAAACAAAGGTAGGGCTGGGAGAGACCTTAGAATTCACCATATTGGAACTGAGATGGACTTTAGGACACAGAATATTAGAACTAGAAGGGATTTTAGAACACAGTGTTAGAACACAGAAGGTCATAACAGAGAGAGACATTAGAAAATAGAAATTTATGGGCAGATGATGAATTCTTAACCAAACAAGGGATGAAAGCAATTAAAAAAAATAGATAATTTTGATTGAATAAAATTGAAAGGCTTTTGTATAAACAAAATCAATGCATCTAAGATGTGTGTGTGTGTATGTGTTGGAAGGGAGGTCATGAATGTACAATATTGCATATAGGGTCAGATATTTTTTTGATGTGTTGATCAATTTTGTTAACTTTTGCTCTTCTCTTTTCTTCCTTTTCTTTCCTTTAAAAAAAAGCAATTTTGCTATATGGCATGGTTCTCTGGGAGGGGAGAGGGAAGAGACACAGGAGGGATTTGAGGCCATGTGAAAACAAAAGTTATTGATGAACATCAATCTTTTAAAAGGGGAGAAAAAGAAAATCTAATGTAAGAATTGGAAAAGGTCTTGGAACACAGGTTCCATCCAGAGCTGGAAGGGACTGGGACATATGGGAGCTGTCAGTGAAACCATGTAGTTCCATACCCTCTTTTACAGAGGAAGAAATGGAGGGCCAGAGATATTTAGTGATTTGCTGAAGGTCACTCACCCACTCAGTGGCAAAGCTTTGTTTACCAGTTACAAGTTGTGAATTTTCTGATAACCATGTGTCCAACTTGAGCTGATTCATTCTTACCAGTCCTGGGGGGAGTTCCAGAAGCAAACTTCAGGGTTGGTGGCTTATAGCAGGGTTGATGGTGGACACTGCCTATATCTCCTTGCAATGTGCCGACAGTGCACTTTTCTATTTGCTTCACGTGGAAATGTGTATTCCCAAAGACTGACTTGGTATAACCTTCCAGTTTGGTGGAACCAGCTGTAGACTGTCCAGATGCTCATACCACCCCCTGCTCATTCCTACTTTCCTCATTACACAGTTGGAATGGGATGTACATTTATCTTTATTCCATCCCTTTCCAGAAGTTCCTCTGCTCCCATTTCTCACTAACCTTCCCCCTCTCCATCCCCTCTCCCCCTTTTGCCTTTGAGGTTGACCATCCAAATCTATCCTTAAGGAAGCAGTATGGTATCATGGACAGGACCCTGTGCTTGGAGTCAGGAAGAGCTGGGTTCAAGTCTGACCTTAGATATTTACTAGTTGCATGAGACTGAATGTTTAACCATTGTATGCCTCATTTTCCTCCCCTGTAAAATGAAAGGGTTGGACTGAATGGCTCAGACTGAATGGCTTCTGAGGTTCTTTCTAATTTTAAATTGACATCCTATGACCCAATCTTAGGCCTGGAAGTCTTTCTCCCTCCTTTCTCAAGGAATTCACTGCCTGGGTTATAGTCCTCTTCTTCACCCCACTCCCCTTTGGGGGCTTTAATCTAGAGGTCAATGCCCACTTAAAACACCTTGGCTTCACCCTCTCAACTCCTATAACCTTTGCTTTTATTCCACCCTCACCACAGGGGCAGTTATCCTCATCCACAAGTGCCATCTGTCTTCATCCATCTGTACCTCACTCTTCCTCAACCATTCTCACTGAAACCCTCATCACTTCATCCATCCCAGTTCCCTCAGTTTGTCACCTCTGCCTTTCCTTGCTTCCAGAGGGATTAAATCTTGGGAGCCCCTGGACCAAAGCCACCCCCCGGAAACAAGAGACCCCAGCAGAGACCCTGAGAAACCACACAAAGTCCTCACAAAGAGAGCTGAGCCTGGACACAGGCTTCAAAGAGCCCAATGAGGGTGCTTCCCTTTAGCCAACCTACGGAGTCACTGCAGGTCTTTGGCTTATTATTATTTGAGGCAATCAGTGGTAAGTGATTTGCCCAGGATCACACAGCTAGTAATGTCTGAGGCCAGATTGATCTCAGGTCCTCCTGACTCCAAGGCTGTGCTTTATACACAGCACTACCTAGCTTCCCCCTCTTTAGATGATCTCAGAGAAGGTCAGTCACCTGGCCAAAGCTGGTGTTTCATATAATCTGCCACCTAAGGGTCAGACAGTGGTGGCATTATGGTACAAATGGAGAGAGACTTCTTGGTCTGCTCTGTCTTTCCATATAAAATCTGGTACCAATTCCCCGTGTCCTACGTTACACTAGAACTAGGGTGGGGAACCTGCAGCTTTAAGGTCACATATGGCCTTCTAGGTCCTCAAGTGCAGCCCTTTGACTGAATCCAAACTTCACAGAACAAATACCCTTCATAAAAGGATTTGTTCTGTATAATTTGGACTCAGTCAAAAGGCTGCCCCGGAGGACCTAGAGGGCAACATGTGGCCTTGAGGCCCCAGGTTCCCCACCCCCTGCACTAGAACAACAGCAGCTCTAATAGGTTTCTGGTTCCTTGGAGTAGGCGTTTACTTATATACAAACTTTCTGCCAACTTGGAGAATTTTCCAGTGGCCTAGTCATGAAGCCATGTGAGTCCATACTCTGTCCTGTCCCATCAGTCTCAGGTGGTGATCCTTCAGCTCCTTTTTTTTTTCCATTATCAATAAACATATGTTACCAAAAAATGCATACCAAATATGCATGCCAGAAAAAAAATGCTCCCACTATACAACCAACAATCTCATTACTCTCATGTCTCCATGCTAATGGAAGAGAAAGCAGGTGCCATGAAATCCAACATGAGACCTAGTCATTTCCTTCATCTATAAACTCTTATTAGAGGTGCCACCTTCCTATCTGACTTCAGCTGCTTTTAGAGAGCTTCAAATATTTGTTTTTTGGGGGGCACTAGGGAGCCCATTAAGCTTTTTGAGGCTAGAGGAAGTGAGACCAAAAAGAAGGTTGGTATAAAAATCCACGCAAGACGAGTCTTGGGCTAGGAAATGGTCAGACAAAGCTGAAGGCAAAACGAACATTTAAAGCTCTTTCAAATCAGCTGATCACTGTTGATGGAGTTGTGAAATGATCCAACCATTGTGGAGAGCAATTTGGAACTCTGCCCAAAAGTCAACCAAACCTCACATACCCTTCGACCCAGCTAGGCCCCTATTAGGCCTGTACCCCAAAGGGGTAAAAAAGGGGAGGGGAACACTAGCCGCACAAAAACATTCATAGCAGCTCTTTGGGAATTGAGGGGATGCCCATCCATTGGGGAATGGCTGAGCAAGCTGTGGTACGTGATAAGAATGGACTACTACTGTGCTAAAAGAAATGATGACCAGGCTGCTTGCAGAAAAACCTGCAAAGATTTAGAAGAGCTGATGCAAAGTGAAGTGAACAGAACCAGAACGTTGTATACAGGATCAGCAATATTATATAATGATCAAATGTGAATGACTTAACTATTCTCAGCAATGCAGTGATCCAAGACAATTCCAAAGGACTCATGATGGAAAAAGCTCTCTACCTCCAGACAAAGATCTGTAGAAGGCTGAATGCAGATTGAAGCATATTATTTTTCACATTTTTTTTCTTTTTCTTTTGGTCCGTTCTTTCACAACATGACTAATATAGAAACATGTTTGATATGATTGCACATATGTAACTTGTATGAAATTGCTTACCGTCTTAGGGAGGGTGAAGGTAGAGGGTGGGAGAAAATTTGGAACTCAAAATTTTAAAAAATTGAATATTCAACAATTGTCTTTGCACGCAATTGGTAAAAAATAAAATATTATTTTAAAAAATTGACTGATGTCTAAAGACTTGATTTCATATTAATCTCTCTCATATACTTTACATTCCAGTCAAATTGACTGGCTTCAGGTTCCTCATACACTTTCCATCTTTGGCCTGGAGACCTTTGTACAGACTTTTATCATGACTGGAATGTCTCGCCTCCTCACCCTTGCCTCTTGCCTCTTGCCTCTAGCTCAAGGTTCAGCTCAAGGACTGCCTTGGTCACAAAGCCACACCTAACTCAATGTCCTCTACCCCTGTTTGTTTGAGATCACTTTGTATTTACTGGGTCTATATTTTATTTCTACTCATCAATAAACCGATCTACAAACACTGGTTAAATGACAGCTATGTGCCAGACACTGTCCTAGGAGACAGAAGAAAACATTCCTTCTCCTTAAGAACATGGCGTTCCAAGGGCAGAATCAACATTCACAGAGAGAAGTGAATGCAAAATATTTACAAAGCAAATATTTATTGGTCTGCCTATTCCTGCTCCATAGACTGTAAGTCCCTTGAGTGCAGGGACTACTTTCATTGTCTTTGAATACTTAGAACACTTAGTAAATGTTCATTAAATTGAAGTGAACGGAATTGAATCCCAAATACCATTCATCATTTCATAAGCTGTTTGAGGGAGGCTATGAGTTAATTTACTTATTCATACCTTTAAAAATGATTTAATAAATAATAATAAACAATTGGCTTATTCATAATTTTAAATAATTTAATAAATAATAAACACATGACTTACTTGTTCATAATTTTAAAACAGCCTTTTTACATTTTTGTAGAATTAGTGTTCTTAACCCTTTTCATCCTGGAATATCACTCTACCAGACAGTCCCCCTTCTCTCACTGGTGAATTCTTCCCGGGGGCCTCTGTTTTGCAGAAGGCCTCAGCTCTGTGACGTTTTCTCCCTTCCCAGCTCTGTTCCTGATTTTCTAGATTTTAAAACCATTTCCTGGCCCCTTCTCTGTGTTGTCTTCCTTCATTAGAATGTCAGCTTCTTGAGGGTAGGGACTGTCCTTCTTTTTGCCTGTATTTGTATCCCCAGAAGTTAGTCCAGTTCTTGGTAAGTGCATAATAAATGTTCGTTTTTGTGCTTTGCTTGGGGTCTGTGAACTAATTTGGAAAAAAAAATATTTTGACAACTGTATCGCAATCTAATTGGTTTCCTTGGTAACTTACGTATTGCATTTTATGCATTTAAAATACTATTCGGAGAAGAGATTCATTGGCTTTGCCAGCCTGCCTACCCAGCCTAGCACAAAATAGGTGGAGAGATCCTGTTGTAGAATATTTTATGATCGCAAAAGCACGGTCAAATCCATGATTTCATCCGATTCTAAGAAAAAATGATGTAAGCAGAGCAGATATTATCCTTATTTTACAGATGAAGGAAACTGAGGTTCAGAGAGGGTGAGTGAGCTGCTCCGGGTCTCACAGTGAATACATGGCAGTGCCAGTTTCTTTTACTTCCAGAAAGGAAACCCTTATGCCAGTGTGCTGCCCAGGACTCTAGGCACATCATATACCCCTGGCTTCTGTCCAGGATCTATGTCTTTAATTAAGCAGGGGTGTGGATTTTTCTCATCCTTTTCCTCTTTCCTGAGGATTAATATGAAACCTCCTTCCAACTTTTCTAAAAGCTAGATTATGTTACCAGTTGTAATGAAACCAACATTCTGAGGACTGTGGCCTATCCTGTCCCTGGGATCCAAAGAGCCTCACCCCTGTGCTGACCAAGGTCAGTCTTCAAGGTGTGATGATAGAGATTGGAAGTAAAGAGAATTTTGACTGAAAGTGGACTTGCCCAATCTGAATATAAGATGAGAGGTTCTTAACCTGGGGTCCACAGACCCCAAAGGGGTCTGCTGATAGGTTTAGGGGGTCTGTGAACTTGGATGGGAAAAGCAATACACCAGTACTTTCACTAACCTTTGCAAACCTGTGCATTTTATTTCATGCATTCTGAGAAGGGGTCCATGGACCAAGGAAGTTTAACCCATCTTCGAGGGAATGTGATGACAATCAGGGAGGCAAATTAAACTGTGTGAGAGGGATGACAGCAGCTGTTACTGCTGTCCTTCAACCTTAAGGCACTGGTCCCTCTCTACTTCTAAGGTTGCCTATAAATCAGTGGTGTCAAATACACCGGGTATCCAAAATGTGCCTGTGGCACTGACATGTGTGGCCTGAACCAGATTAAAATGTAATTGGAAAACATTTGACAAAATAAATAAAAATATGATAAAACATAGATAATCTTAATATTTATTTCTTTAAGACAACATGGGGCTAGCAGAGATCCTGACTGAAGATCTAGCAGTCCCCATTTCTGTTTGAGTTTGACACCACTGCTCGGTGGGTAGACTAGGATAAATGTAGAGAGGTTACAGACTTTGGGGTCCCTATTTCAATGTTTGAAAAGCTGGATCTGCAGGAAGAAGGAAGAGCAAGAAAATCAGACTAGACCCTTTTGGAGCAGTGTGTTAGTACCAGAAGCTGGTAGTGGTGGTTATATTTGTCCTCTCTTCGGTTTCCTTTTTGTTGAATGTGTCCTTGAGAAAATATTATCTATTGGGCTGGGCTGTAAGCTGCCCAAATCTTAGGCAGAATTCCCTGGAGGGCTGAGTGAGGGGAACTGTTCCAAGGTCGACAGCAGTTGTAACTGTTGGAGATGAGAACTCCTTTGGTGCTATTCCTGTTTTCTCTCGGGTATGTCTATGTCAGAGGTCCAAGAGCCCTAGGTGAGGTAGCCCAGCAGGGAGAAAGGCAAAGACTTTACATTTGCTGTGTCTTTCTTGTTTCCAATCACAATCTGCCTAACACCTAGGTCTTTCCTCCGGTTCGAAGACCTGACTTCTCCACCCACTGGCAACATCAACCTGAAGTAAGGATTGGCTTTAATAATTAAGAATGAAGTAACAGTCTGTAGTAAGATGTTCCTTTCCTCATTGCCGATAGAAATGGTGCCTAAGACCTCAGGCAGTTTACAGCACGGCCCGATTATGCGTCGCTATTGGTATCTGATTTGTGAGAATGTAGAAACTTGAAGAATCATTAGACATAAAGTCTCAGGTTGTATAAACAGAAGCACTGTATTCAGGTCAGGAGAGAAGGCGTTGTCCTCTGCCCCGGTCCAGCCACATCTGGGAGGCTGTGCCAGGAGGGCAGAACTAGAATAGGGTTGAGAATTACAGGAAGGCAACAGAAGACTGCTGAGGGTGGACGGGGCAATACCAGACACCAAGGAGAAGACAGGAAGGGTTAACTCTGGTTTTGTCTCTGTTTTCTCTGACAAGGAGAATGATCATTGGGCTGAGGAGGCACGAACAAAATTAGTGGATTGGGAGGAGCTAACACTCAAGAAAAATAAGGGATAGAGATGGAAGGAAGATCATAGGCTCTGCCCCTTCGTTTTACAGATGAGGAAACTGAGTGTCAGGGACAAATGATCTGTACAAAGTCAAACAGGGGGTTAGCACCTGAGGTAGGATTTGAACCCAGGTCCCCTCATTCCAGAGCTAGTGCCTGTCTCACACTACCAGTGATAAGTTCAAGTCACCTAACTTAAGCTGACTTTGCTTTTAACTCTTGGTCAGTTCTTAGACACTTCCCCTCCTCTCTCACCTGCCATGAACTTGCCTTAGGATAAAAAAACCAAAACAAACCAAAACAAAAAAAAAAGTCCAAAACAAAACTACATTCTAAAGCTCTAATTGGAGAACTGGATTTGGAGTCAGGAAGACTTGAGTTCAAATCCTGCCTGAAATACTTATTCGTGGTGAGGTCCTGGGAAAGTCACGTAACTTCTGTCTGCCTCAGTTTCTGCATCTATAACATGGGAATAATAATAGCTTCTACCTCCCAGAGTTGTAAGGAAAAAATGAGGTATTTGTCAGACACCTTAAACTGGTACATAAAGGCTAGCTATCTGTGCTGCTGTTAATAGAAGGCCTTTGGAATTTACGGAGCAGGGTGATCACATGGTCAGACCTTCACTTTGATGGGTGAGTAGAAGATGGACCAGAGTGGAGAGAGACTAACAAGAAAGTTACTGCAAATATACTTGGAAAGTACTTAGCAGAGTGCCTGACACATAGTAGGTGCTATATAAAATGCTAGCTATACATAATAATAATTATTATTATTACTGATGATGATGATAAGTAGTCAACATTTACATAGCACCTACTATATAATAACATAATGCATAGTACTAATGTGTAATAATAACCAGTAAAATCCTCTATTGGCTTTTGAGCTCCTTCACAAATTGTTCCCTTCCTATTCTTCTGGTCAACTTTCACACACTTCTTTCCATATAATCTGCAGTCCAACTACACTGACCTCCTTTCTGCTTCTCACATAGGACATTACATTTCCCCACTGGGCATTTTCTTTGGCTATCTGTCATGCCTGGAGCTCTCTCCTCCTCCTCTCCACCTTCTGGCTTCTCTGGCCTCCTTCAAATCCCACCTCAAATCCTATCTTCTGTCTTTCCTGATCCTTCTTAATGCTAGTGCCTTCATTCTGTGGACGGTCTTTGATTTAGCCTGCCTGTGTGTTGTCTCAGAATACTGTCTTAGCTGTGTGAACCTGGGCAAGTCACTTTACCCTGTTTGTCTCAGTTTCCTCATCTCTAAAGTGAGTTGGAGAAGGAAATGGCAAACCACTCCAGTATCTCTGCCAAGAAAATCCCAAATGGGGTCACAAAGAATCAAATACAACTGAAAAGTGAGTTAACAACAAAATATATTATTTGTACATGATTGTTTGCATGTTCTCTCCCCAATTAGACTGTGAACTCTTTGAGAGCGAGGACTCAGTTTTTCCTTTCTGTGTATCCCCAAGGCTCTGCACAGTGTCTGGTACAGAGTAAATGCTGAATACGTGTTTATTTACTTCACTTCCACCTGGTTTAATTTTGTTTTAGAATTCTTTTCAGTTATGTTATAGTAGACATTATGTGTATTGTTTTCTGTGGCTCTGCTTACCCCACTCTGCATCTGTTCATCTAAGTCTTCTCATATTCCTTCAGTTTCCTCATATTTATCATTTCTTACTACACAATAATATTTCCTTGCCTGCATGTAGCACAATATTATCCATTCCCCAACAGATGGACACTCACTTTATTTTCAGTTTTTGGCCACCACAAAAGGCATTGTTCCAGATATTTTGCTCTATGTAATCATTCTTTCAGTGTCTGAACTCTCTTGGGTTTCTATACAGCAGTGGAGTTTTTGTGTCAAAGGGTATGAACAACTTTATGACTTCTTACATTATTACAAATTGTTTTTTATAATGTTCAGGCCAACTATCAGTTGCACCAACAATGTATTAGTGTGCCTGTCTTCCTACAGCCCCTTCAACACTGACTATTTCCATCTTTTGTATCTTTGCCAATCTTCTGGGCATGAAGTGAAACCTCGGAATTATTCTAATTTGCATTTTGATTATACTTGGTGATTTAGTTCAGCCTTTCATATGCCAGTTGAAAGTTTGCAATTCTTTTTGAACACTTCATTTATCTCCTTCAACCACATACCTATTGTTGGAATGGTTCTTGCAGTTATATACATTGGTTATCCCTTAGATGTGGGGCATCAGACTTTTATCAGAGAAATTTGATGCAAAGATTTTTTTCCAATTGAAAGTTTCCCTTATTATCCAAGTTGCATTGATTTTGTCACTTCAAAAGCTTTAAAATTTTATATAGTCTGAATTTTCTATTTTTTTATTTCCTCTGTCAATTGCTTCATTATTAACAATCTTTCTAGCTATTGTTGTAAAAGTTATCTTTCATTCTTCTGTAACTTTTCTTTTTTAATGATATGTCCTTTGATACTTATGTTTCGTATCTATTTGCATATTATTATGGCATGTGGTGTAAGATGCCATTTTGGGGAGGAGGGCATGAGAAACTGCTTTCCAGATTTCCCACAAGTTTTTGTCATATAAGGAGCCGTCCCTAAGTAGTCCAGGTTCTTTGGTTTATTAAAACTTTAGTTACCAACTTCCATTGTTTCCAAATTTTCTTTATCTGTGATCTACTTCTCTATTTTTTTCAACAAGTACCAAACAGGTTTGACAACTACTGATGTTTTGTTTTGTTTTGGTTTTTACATGCTGGCACAGTGGATAAAGCTTCTGACTTGGAGTCAGGAAGTCTTGAGTTCAAATTTGGTCTCAGACACTTATTAGCTGTGTCCCTGTGAAAGTCACTTTTACCTCTCTTTCTTTGTCTGTAAAAGGGGGATAATAAGCACCTATTTTCCAGGTTTGTTGTAAGGGTTAAATATTTGTAAAGTGCTTTGTAAGCCTAAAAATACTAGCTAAATACTCTTGTTATTAATTATAATGTGATTAGATTAATTAATAATATGATCAGAAGTCGAAAAGGGCTATTCTAGTGATAATTTAGCAAGCCATTTCATGAGGTCATGCAATCATGTAGTTGTGGTGAGCAAGGTCAATAAATATAGACTGGATAATAGTACAACTAGATGGACTTGGAAGCACTGGAATGGTTAGATCCAAAGAATTACTGATCTTTAATGATTCAATGTCATCCTGGGAGGGGGAATCCAATGGAGTGTGTAAGTGCTTGGCATCTCTGCTCAAGCCTATGCTGCTTTAGGGTTTTTTCAATGACTCAGAAAAAGTCATGGAAGGAATCCTTCTTTAATATGTCAATGACAGAAAAATGAAAGATTCTGGGTGGAAATTGGGGCATGGCATGGAGGTGTTTGGAGAGTAGTGTGGTAGGATTGGGTAGTAATAGGTGTGGTACACTCTCACCAATCTGGAGGCCTGGGTGCCTAGGTGGGAGATGTAGAAACTGGATTGTGTTTATCTGTGTAAATGTGTCTCCCTCAAGAGATTATAAATCCCTTGAGGACAGGGATTATTTTTTTATCTTATCTTTATGACAATGACCTAGAGGCTCACTTTCTTCCTTCTTTTCCTCCTTTTATTGCATCTACTATAATTGATAAATGATAGCTCATGCTTATATTAATAGTTTATGGAGTACTTTCTTCTCAACTTATCATCTTGAATTTACTGTTGAGGAAAGTGATGCCCAGAGACTCGAAGTGATCTGGCCCAATTAGGCTGTTTCTGAGCTGAACTTGGGTCTTCTAAGACATTGAGATCAATAAGCTATCGGCTTCCAATTTCCTTCGAGAACACCTTCCTTCCCCCATCCCTCATCTCCCTCCTCTCATCTAGAAGAAAACACCAGTGACACTCCTGCAAGGCTCTCTCAATTTGTTCTCTTCAAAGCAGGGCTGAGTTAGGTGGCCTTTTTTTTTTTTTGTTTCAGAAATGAGGTCACCCTTTGACCCAAATGAAAATCTCTCCCACATTGACCAAGTCTAGGCAAAGGGAAAGTCTGAGATGAAGGTCTGTCTAGCCAGCGTTATTCCAAGAGCAAAATGTTGGCTCAGGGACCCAGCCTCCAGGGTCCGCTCTGGAGAAAGAGCTGGGAACATTTGGCTCGATTGTCCTTCTCCTGTAACTACAAGGAAGTCAAGAGACTAGCATCCTAACTCAGGCTCAGCCACGGACTGGTTTTGTGAGTTTAGAGAAGCAATCGGCTTCTCCCAGCAGCTTCCTCATCTCTGAAGCTGAGGTTGAGAGGGTTGTTAAATGAGCTGAAGTCTAGGGTCACTGCTGACTCTGATGTTCTATACCGGGGCAAGCATTCTATAGCACAAGGTTCCTCCCAGCTCCGGCATCCTGCATTCTAAGGTCCCTCTCAGTCAGTCAGTCAGTCAACAAGCATTATTAAATGTTGGCTGTGTGCCAGGTACCAGGTCAAGCCCTGAGAATGCAAACACAGGTAAAAACATGGAGCCTATCCTCAAGAAGCTCACATTTTGGTGGGATAGACAACCCACTAATAACTAGGCACATGGAAAATGTGTTTTGTGAAAAGGAAAGTCATCTCAGAGAGAAGACAACGTGCAGGGATGGGGCAGGAAAAGGTCTTCTGAGAAGGTGAGATTTTACCTGGGACCTGAAGGAGGCCCAGGAAGCCAGGTCACAAAGGATGTGGAGGGGAATAAAGTATGAGGAGAAGACTGGAAAGAGCCAATTTATGAATGCCTTCAGAGGCTAGATAGTGGATTATTTATTTTGTCCTGGAGGTCATAGGGAGCCACTAAAGTTTACTGAGAGAGAGATAGAGAGAAAGAGAGAGAGAGAGAGAGAGAGAGAGAGAGAGAGAGAGAGAGAGAGAGAGAGAGAGTATGTGTGTGTGTGTGTGTGTGTGTGTGTGTGTGTCTATGACCTGGTCAGGCATGGACTTAAGGAAGATCAATTTGTCACAGTTGAGGGGAAGATGGGCTGGAGGGGGCAGAAATGGCCTGTAGTCAGAAAGATCTGAGTTCAAGTCTGGCCACAGACACTTACTAGTTAGTATGTGTGACTCTGGGCAAGTCACCAATTCCATTTGCCTCAGTTTCCTCATCTATAGAATGGGGATAATAATAGCACCTCACTTTCAGGATTATTGTGAGGATCAAATGTAAAAAGCACTTCGCACAGTGTTGGCACACAGTAGGTGCTATAGAAAGGCTTACTCCCTTCTTTCCCTCCCTTGGTGTCAGAGGAGAGAGAGGAGAGTGTGTAAGAGTCATTGTGAAGGTGGAATCGACAGGATTGGCAACGATTGGTTGCTGGGGGGGTGAGTGTGAGGGAGGAGTCTAGCATTTCAACAAAGTGGAGAGCCTAGAGGAGCCCTGGAATTAAGAGGAAAGTTAGGAAGAGGGGAGGGTTTTAGGGGAGAGATAATGAGTTCAGTTTTGGATGTTGTTGATTTAGAGATCCCTGGGGAACATCTCATTCCAGATGTCAAGGTCCAAGAAAGAGGTCAGGGCTGGATTTGTTTCTCAGCCCTGCCGTTCTCTCTTCTGAAGTTCCTCCCATTTATGATACTTTGTTCTAAGGGACCTTTCATTCCTGACATTCTCTGTACTAAGCTTCTGGCCCCCCAAGCTCTGACATTTTCAGTTTTCAGGGTCCTCCCAGCTCTGACATTCTCAGTTTTCAGGGTCCTCCCAGCTCTGACATTCTGTGCTCTAAGGTACCTTCCACATCTAACTTTCTAGGTTCCTTCCGCCTCTGACATGTTGGGGGTTGAAGATGGTTTCTATCTGTTTCCCAGCTGGCCAGCGTTGGTTTTCAGTTTCTGTTTAATGCTGGGACATGTGGGTGTTTCCTCACTGTGTGCGGGGCTCTGAGTGAGGAAAGCAAGTTTTAAATGTCACTGTGGTGTTAGGGGAGCCCAGCCAGAGTCCTCCAGATCTCAAATGTTTAAGTGTTTGCCACCTGGGCCTTTGATGAGGAAGGAACTTCCTCTGTGCTCATCCCACATTGGGGGAGGTGGGCGAGGGCTTAATCATCAGGTCTTCCAAAGGATGAGGTGATGCTACAGTTGACTTGTGTAATCTTTAGGAGATGAGCCCATGACAAAGGCTGAGTGTCACCTCCTACAGGAAGCCCACCCTGACTGCTCCAGCCCCCCCCCCCAATGATCTCTACTTCCTTTCAATTTCTGACCTTTTATTGCCCACCTTGACATTCCCAGACTTGGGTCTTCACTCTCTGGTTTCTATCCTTTATTCACTCTGTTGTTTATGCCTAGAGTGTATTTCCATCCCTTCCCTTCACTTCCCCCTGTTTAAAATCTCTCTGTTCCTTTAAAACCCAGGTCAAATACTGCCTCCCTGCTCATTTTGTCTAGAGTGTCAATGGAAAAGCATTGTGAGATAAGATTAGAAAAATAAATTAGAGTGAGTGTGAGCCTTGAATGTCAGTCTAAGGAGCTTTTCCCTTCCTTGACTGGAGGCGGTAGAACCTAGATCTTCTCATTCCAGAACTGTTACTCTTTTCCTTGCCCAAGGTCACACAGAAAGAGCCAGGATTCAAACTCAGGTCCTCTGATCCAGAATTCAGGCCTTGTCCACCATGCCATGCTGACAGAAAAGGGCAAGAGGGTCTATGGCTTAAACTTTTGCATTAGGTCTTGCCCTCAGAGGCCTTGTCATTTAGCGGATGCTTCTCTGGGTGTTGGGGAAGGAAGGGTAGTCTGGAAATACAACCATGGCTGTCTGTGCCAAAGCCCAAGGTCTCAGTCAACAAGGGGGAAAGAAGGGAGCTTGTCACTAGAGGAAGAAAACCATTCAGATTCGACTGAGTCAACTGGTCTTGTGGTTCTGTTATAGGAGAAATAGGGTGGATTCAATTCAACTTCATTCGATGAATTTTAATTCAGTTAAATTAAACACACATTTATGAAAGTACTTACTTTGTGCCTGGCACAAAGATGGGCTCTGGGGTGAGGGGGGAAAAAAGGCCCTTCTCTGGATAAGCTTACATTCGAATCAGGCTGTGAGGCAACATGTACACAGATTATTAAGAATTAGTTAGCTACAAAGCGAAAATTTGGAGGTCAGAGAAATGTGGACGGTGGGGCAGAGGAGGCTAAGAAATGGACTTGTGCCCCCTGCTTAAAGGAAAATGATCTGGTGGATGCAGTGCCGGCCCTGGGGTCGGGGAGACTCAAGTTCCAATCTAGCCTCAGACACTTAATATCTGTGTAACTCTGGGCAAGCCACTTAACCCTGATTGCCTCAGAGAAAAAGACTAAATGATGTGAAAATTCAGGGACCAACTTTCTTTGTGTTCTACAAAGTGGTCAAAGACACCCGACAGTTGGTACACAGGCAGCTGCTGCCTCACAAATCTTTTTGACTTTCCCCGTTTGGCATTAAAACAATAATGGCAATAATAAGGGCATGCCAAGTCTTCTGAAAAGCTTAGATTGCCCAAGCTCAGAAAAGGGACTGTAGCAGAAAATGTGTTTCTGAGGTTGTCTGGCAGGACTCTGAGAAGATTCTTAGGCAATGGACTGTTATCTATTTTACCAGAATAAATAAAGAGGGGCACATGCCCCTCTCCGCCTCCAAGCCCCCCAAACTTCAGTTGTCTCTGTGCAGTGAGAAGAGCCCTGGTTCTCACATCCAAGTATCCAGGTTCAAGCTGTGGCTCCAACACTGTGTGACCTTGGCAAGTCACTCTGGGCCTCAGTTTCTTTCTCTGTAATATGGGACTATTGGATTAATGGAACTCATCTAGTCTAATCTTGTCATCTTACAAATGAGGACACTGAGACCCAGAAGTGACTTATAGTCACTTTAAAGTCCAGCTCTGGTATTGTGGGACATGTTAGGAATCGTGTTTCTTTGTATCCCCTTAATAAAAGGGCCCAGAATCTCAGAGTTCCAAGGGACCTCAGAAGCTCACTAGTTTAACCTGTGACATCTCCGCAAAGGGTAGAGTTTTAGCTCCTGGAGAGCTGTAACTGTTTCCTTTTTCTTCTCATATCCTGGCACTGGAAAGAACACTAGGCACATAGCAGGTGTTCGGTCTTAGTAGATGCAGAGTAGGGGCTTGTGATTGTTAGTCATGCAGTTTATACATAAAGACTGAAGGGGGAAGTAACCCACTTTACCCCAGAGCAGCCCGTTGTACTTTCGAGTACCCCTAATTGCTTAGAAGTTTTTTCTTCAGTCAAGTCTAAGTTTGCTCGTACAGCTTCTCTCTGTCCCTACCAACTCTGTACTACAGCACAGTACTCTTGGAACGGGTGGCCTTGGCAGTGGAGGGCTCCCTTTTGTTGGAAGTCTTAATGCAGGGGCTGAATGGCCATTGGTCTGGCATGCTGTAGATGGGATTCTTGCCCAGGCATGGTCTAGAAGGGCCACTGAGGTCCCTTCCTACTCTGAAGTTCTATAGCCCTGACCCTGTAGCCATTAATGCTTAGTTGTTTTAAATATCAATAAATATTTGGTGGACACTGAACATAGAACTCATGGGACTGCCTGCCATGTTGTCTAACTGATACAAAGAAAGCCCAGAAGAACTACAGAGCAGAGGACATGGAACTTAGCTCTGGGTATCCGTTTATAGCAGGAAGAAGAAGCCCAATACTTTGTCAAGGAGCCCTGGATTCAAATTTTGATTCTCCAGATTACTAGCTGTGCAATGGTGGGTGAGGCACTTCTGGGCCTCAGTTTCCACATTTGAAAGATTAAGAGGTTGAACTAGATGAGTTTTAAATTACCTTCCAGCTCTAATGTTTCACGTTCAATCCCTAATTCTTCTTCTTTTTGTGTGCTCTGGCTTTTAAGATTCCAAGCTTTCTTGGTTCTCTCCATACTCTAGTCTCTTCTTCTCTGGTTCCTCTTCTTTCTGAAGTTAGGTGGTGATCTCTGGACCCCCAGGTTGAGAATTTTCTGAGTTTCTGCCCCTGTTCCTCTTCTCTTCTAAGGACCCTGGGAACATGCTCCATCCAACACTAATTCTGTATCTAACTCTAATGTGATCGGACCAAGGAAGAGTATGGTGGGAATATCACTTCCCTCCCATTTGCCCCAAGCCTCTCATTGTACAGGGGGAGAAACTGAGGCCCAGAGAAAATTGACTTCCTCAGGGCTCTGCAGACATTGAGCAGGAAGGGCCCTGGTGTCCTAACTTTCAATGTAGAGTCATTAACCTAAGAACTGCAAAAGAAAGTCCACATGCTTTATCAACTATATTAACTCTTCCTGTGCCCGGAGCCTGTGAGATGTTGGTCAAGTTTTGCTTCATCTTGAATCAGGAACACCTTCATGTTCAGGCATCCAATGCATTTATTAAGCATCTGTGATGTGCCGGCCCCCTGCTAGATGCTGAGGATTTGAAGACACACACACACACACACACACACACACACACACACACACACACACACACACACACACACACACACACACACATACACCCCACAGAAACTTCCTGCCTTCAAGAAACTTGCAATCTTTTTGGAGGAAAACCCATGAACTGATAATGTCCAGAATTTCTATACTACTTTGAGGTTGGCAGAAGACTTCACAGATATCTCATGTAATCTTCATAACTGCCTTGTGACCTAGGTTCTAGTATTAGTTTCATTTTTATAGAGGAGGAACTGAGGTAGACAGTGGGTAAGTGACTTGTTCAGGACCACACAGCTATGTTATCTCTGAGGCAGGATTTGAACTCATATCTTTTTTGATTTCAAATCTAAAACTTTAGGCCTGTGCCACTCAGCTACCTTTCAAGAGGGACAAGTAGACACAATTTTCACCACCAACAAATACTGGGTAATTTTGAGGGCAGAGAAGGAGAGAATGGGTCTCTTATAGGAAGTGGTGCTCTGAACTTAATTTAATTTTAACCTTAAGGGAAAGGGAGGAGGGGGATGTTTTCAGGCAGGGTAGAGGGTGACGCTAAATTCAGGCTGTCACTAAACGCTGCCCTTGGTGGCCCACAGACCTCCAAAAGTGGCTTGCCTCTTTAGAAATCAGCTGTTAGAAACCTCCCAGGGCAGGACTTGAGGTGGAATAGTTCATATGGGCTGATTTCCGGGCTGTGTGACTTTGACACCTTAAAGGAATAATCATAAGGAGGGAAAGGGAGAAGTTTTCCCAGATAGAGAGCAGGCTTCCTAGAGTGTTGAGATTTGCAAAGCACTGTATCAACAGCCCTGTGATATCAGTGCCATTATTATACCCATTTTACAGATGAAGAAACAGGTTAAGTGATTTGCCAAAGGTCACAGAGCTAGGAAGTAACTGGAGTAGGATTGGGACTACAGTCTTCTTGTTTTCACACCCATGGCTCTGTCCAATAAGCCATTCCCCTAACTAGTGGTCTTCACATAAAGGCCAGGTACCATCTTATCAGAGCTGCTGTAAAGGGGATTTATTTAGCTATGGGCTGGACTAGGCCACTTATGAGGTCCCTTCCAACTCTGTGATTTTGTGATTCTGAGGACAGAGGAGAGAGGAAGGGTGAAGGAAGTGAGTTGGTAAGAGGAGAAGCAAATCAGTCCTTTTAAAATAGAAGGAACTTCTTTGGAGTTGGACACTCTGGGCTTGAATCCTGGCTTTTGTCATTTAAGACCCTGGGGGGGGTGCTTTTCTCTACCTTTCTGGGTATGGGTTTGGAGGAGAAAGGTGAAGGAAGACTTGGAGAAGGAAGGTCATCAGGAGAAGGACTCCTCCCTTCCTCTGGCTTCTGCCTTTGGAATGTGGGCATTGCTTTCCAAGGCTGGCCATACTGGGCAGTTCTCACTCCCTAGTCCCTGCCCTCCACTCCAGCCCTGCACAGAGCTGTTTCTGTTCATGCATGGGGGGTGGGGTGGAGTAGGGGTGGCTGGAAAGGGGAAGGATGGAGTGAAGCCACATGTCCAAATAGCCTAGTCTTGGCCCAGAAAACAAAATGGTCCTCTGACTCATATTTAGCCTAGGGCAAAGGAAGGAAAACCCCAGATCTAGCTTAGTTCTGCCTTTTGGGAAGTTGTTTTTTTAACTTTTAAAATTACTGGTCTGAAGTAGATTTACTTGGGAAATACAGTTGGGGTTGGGAACAACTCACCTCTAGGGACTAAAGATATAAGTGACCCAGTGATTGTCTCCCTGGCCTTTGTAAAGATTCACTCCTCTCAGTCTGATTTCTTATGTATGTGAGTCATGGACGAGAGAGAGAGAGAGAGAGAGAGAGAGAGAGAGAGAGAGAGAGAGATTGGAAATGGCTTTCTTTATCCTGAGCACGTGGAATCGGCACAGCTGGAGCTAGAGAATGAAGCCTGAATCCAAGTAGATTTGGGTTTAAGCCCCATCTTGGATGATGTCATTGATCCTCTTCAAAAATGAAGGATGAACAACATTTTTCTAGATGTATAACTATGCGTGACCCTAGGCAAGTCACCATTTCTGAAACTATGAATTACAGAAAAGGTGGCAACCCACATTGGTGGAATCAATCCGTTTTAACCAGTCAAGAGGCGGCTTCTCCCCTGGGAGATCCTTATACCAGCAAAATCACAAGTTTAGTCCCTATTAAAAAAAAAGGAAATGGTCTTCCTAATTCCCTAGGAATTCCTAATTCCTAATTTCCAAACTAATTTGCACTAAGTACGAATAGGATTTCCCTTCAATGTGAGTACCTAGCTAGGAGAAAGCTTGGCTCCACATCTTACTCTTTTCTCTGCCTTTGTAGACCGACGCCCAAATGTTGTTCCTTCTTGTCCTGTGTCCCCTACCCCCTTCACAAATAAAGCAACAGATCAACAGCAGTGAGATAGTGGATTTAATCTAGCTAGAAACAGAAATTCTGGCTGTCTTAACAGATATTAGAAAAGTAACTTTTCAGAGCAAACTAAATCCTGGAATGAGTAGCTTTCCTGCTTGGGTAAGGAGGGAGGTGGAAGAAAGTAGCAATACATAGGTTGGTACTGATACTCCAAAATGGAAAATCAGCAACCACCAGCTCATTCTAGCCATGGCAAGTGGAGGCAGCACCAGGGCCCAGGACTTTCTCCAACAGATGAGCCTGTGGCTTCCTGGGCAGTGTGTCCACAGGGCTTTGCTCTGAAATCTTGGGCTCCCTCTCTGTGCCCCTAGAGCTACAGCCTGGGCCATCTCCAGTCATCCTGATGTATGTCTTGCCACTGGACCCAGACAGCTCCAGAGGAGGAGGTGAGGCAGGTGACTTTGCACAGCCCTGCCTCACTTACATCCAATTTGCTGCGAGTCATGATGGCACCTCCCTGATGGCGTGGTCCTCTTCGAGAACGATGGACAAACAACAACAGCAACAGCTTCAGGTGCTCCTTCATCTTGTTTGGGACATGAGCTGCCCTTGCTGCCCATGCCCCAGCCAGGCCCCCTCTCCCTGGCTCGGGATCAAGATACTCTCAGCTCCTGGAAGGATGGGCAGAAAAATGCCCTCCCAGAGACCCACACAGCCAGGATCCCCACGATGTCGTCTGAAAGCGTCCATGGGAAAGACTGGTCGTGATGAGGCCAGAGGGTCAGAGCTGGCAGATGCCGTTTTGATGAGAAAGTAAGAAGATGAGTAAAGTGAGTCCCAGGTCACACGGGTCATCAGTGATGGAGGTAGGATTTGAACACAGGTTCTCTGACCATTGGAATCCCAGGTTTTACAGCAGGAAAGGTCCTTAATTATCATCATCCAGTATCACTCGCTCATTTCACAGGGCGGGAAATGGAGGGTCAAGGAACCTAACTGCCTGACATTGCACGGGCGCCGCTCCAAATCCATCTCTTTGCACCCCCCAGCACTGCCTTTTAATAAAAGGCGAGGGGATGGAAAAAGCAGAAGGAAAGGGGGGGAGAGGGAAGACAGGCTGAGACACCAACAAGGAAAAGGGGTGTCTAGGCCAGTAGGTTTAGGTTTCCTTCTGGAAACTCTTGCCTGGGGCTGCCTGTGTGTGATAGGCATCAGTGAGCTAATCTCTCTGGGTCAGGTTAGCCAAGGGCCAGGGAGGCCCACAGGCCAATGGAAACTCTCCCCATCTGCTTGGAGGTTGACAGCTAGAAACCCTTTGTTTCTCCTCATAGCAACTAAGCCAGGCTGAGGCCCAAGGCCCAAAGGCTTTGGCACTTAGCAAAGCCTCCTTGAAGGCCAATCTCTGAGGTTTCTTCCAGCTCTAAATCTAAAATCCCACGAGTGACTGAGCAAATAACAACTCTACTGGGGTCCTATTTAAAAGCACCTTGGATTCATAGAGTCAAAGACTGAGAGCTGAAGGGCACATTAAGGATGACTGGGACTGGTTGCTGTCTTCATTTTACAGATGAGGAAACTGAGCCTCAGAAAAGTTGTGACTTCTTCAAGGCTGTACAGGGAGGAGTCCTGAAAAAAAAAAACAAACCCCAAAACCCAGAGCCTCTGGCTCCAAAGGCTTTTCCCATCAGAGCTAGCAGACATTAGAACTCATTTGGTCCAACCCTTCCCCTTCCCATTTGACAAGTGAGGAAATGGAGCTCAGAGTGGTAACTGACTTGCTCAAGGCAATAGAGGCAGTAAATGTCATGGGGGTTCTGGACCATCTAAGATGGAGTCACTCACGTGGAAGATTCCAGGAGACTGCTTTTAAGACACTGGAGGATTGAGCATGGATGCCTACCACATAATTGGGAGTTTTCTTTACTGGCTGTTTAGATAGAATCGTTGCCTTTAAAATGAACTGATTCATCAATGTAATGGTGAGGGAAGGAGAACTTTTCCTCACTCCTACCTTGTGGTCAGGGAGGAGGGTTTGAGGGCTTCCTCCCTCCTTCCACCCCCCTGAGGCCATGTGACCCCAGAGACAGGCCTGAGTCTTTCATCTTTTCATTCACTCTTTTCTTTCTAGGTATAGAGAGTCGTGTCTCCAATCTATTCTGGGTGCCCGAGTCACAAGGATAGAGGAATACACACCAGATGCTGGACCAGCCCAAGAGTGCTGTCTTGAGGAGTAGGGGTCAGGAATTCCAGCCCAGCAGAAGCCCACATTGGGCTGCTATCTTTGGATGTGAACTGGATACAATCAATGCTATAGAGGAACCGAGTTAAATTGTGAGCCTAACTTTCTCATGGTTCCTGCCTTCCCCAACTCCCCATTCCCAGAGATGGAGGGGGCATATGCAGGGGGTTTGTCTCTCAGGTGTTTGTATATTTGTTCTTGCTATATCTTTGAAGTAAACATCTTTTTGTAACAGCTAATTGGATGTTAAGTGGTTAATTGGACCTGGGGTTCAAGTAGTCATTCCAGCTCCTCAACGTGGGGAGAGCCATAGTAGTAGGGACTTGAGCCAATGACAGAGAGAAGAGATCTCCTTAACCCTTTCAGGATACCAGAGAACCCTAGCCGTGGCAAAATGTAAGAGGCTGGACCTGAGAGAGTGTGGCCAAAGCAACCATGTTACATAAGTATCAGAGATCTTCTTTGAAGTTAGATCCTCCCATTCCAAAGTCTTTGCTTTACACCATGCTGTCTTGAATAGATCTTAGAATTCATTTGGTCTACCCATTAATTTTGTCAATAAGGAAACTGAAGCCCAGAGAAGGGAAGTAAGCCTTCATTTCCCTTAATCTTACACAGGAAGCAATTAGCTGAGCCACTCTTGAACTTTTGAAAGTCAGTAGTTGATTTCATCCCTGTTGGTATCGTTGGGTCCAGGCTTAGTAAGCAAGATTTAGAGTTCTAAAGGCATTTAGACCAACCCTATCATTTGGAACTTAGACTAACCCTCTAAATCTAAAAAACAAACAAACAAACAAAAAACAACAGAAAATAAAAATTGTCAAAGACTTAGAAAAATTCATTAGATGAGTGCTAAGCCCATACAGTGTAAGCTTGATGAGGGCAGAACCTCCATGTTCTTTTCTCCATCAGACCCAGCTTAAACATCGTGTTTTTTCCAGAGCCTTCCAGGGCCCATGCCTCTCTGCCCTCATCTCCTGTCCTGTTTGCTTCCTTCCTGGGCTATGCATTTCTGCCTTGCCCCTGAGTCACCTCATTGGCATATCTGGAGTTGGAGGTTCATTGACAACAGGGGAGGCTGTTTGGCACATCTCTGTCTCACCCTGTCCAGTAGTGCCATGTACTGTGTGTTTCTAAAGGATTTGCTGATTTTTTATGCTTAGAGTTATTGAATCATTGCATTTGAGATCTTGGGGAAGCCTGAGCTCCAATCCTCTTCATTTACAAAGGAGAGGTTCAGTGAGCTACCTATTCTACCACCACACACTGGGAAGGAGCTGTCCATGCTTTGTTAGTACCAGACCTAGCACAGAGTTGCCGTATGACCATGGACACAGAAAGTGACAGTGATGATGATGACAATGGCATCTTTTGGGTAGATGGACCAGAACTCTGATTTCAGTGCTCTTGGGAGCTCCAAGTGTGGAAATTCCCTTTAGTAATGGAGATTTGTGCTGGTTCATAGTCTCAGAAAGTTGTCTGGGCTTTAATGGTTGAATCTTTCCCCAGAGTTCCAGAGGGATTGTATGTCATAGACAGGACTTTCATCTGTGTTTTCCAACTTCAAGGCCTCCCTCCCTTCTCACTATATCAATATACACATTACCTCTAATCACTTATACCTAGGTGTAAACCAAAAAGTCTCATGATATAATCTTTTCTCTGGTGGTCATATCAATCCACAGATCTCTAAGCACTCATCTTCTAGTCCAACCACACTAGTTTACAGATGAGGAAAATGAAACCCAGAGAGATCAAGTGAGCCAGAAGGTAGGAACTATTACATGGCCAAGCACATAGTAGTGCTTAATAAGTGCTTGGTGAATTGAATGGAATGGAAGTTCATACTTTGCCATGAGCTCATGGTTGAGGCCAGCCACATTCAAAATCATAGGATCTCAGAGGTAGAAGGGACGTGAGAAGTCATCTAGTACAACATGAGCCTGAGCCAGCATGCCCTCGAAGCACTAACATAGGTTTATTAAGCACCTGCTGTGTGCATGTGCATTCTCGGCAAAAGCTGAAGGAGATTAAAAGTTTAGCTAGAGATGTCTTCACTGCCCTCCTGGAACTTACAGATACTGAAACAAGGGTGGGAAACTTGAAGTATTATTAGGCATAACACACTAGTATATGCATTGACTAGACCGTGCAGTAAAGAGGCAGAAAACCCAGTTTTGTGTTATGTCTGAAGGAGAAAGTCATCATTGATGGGGGGTTCAAAGAAGACTTCTTAGAAAAGGTGGCATTTGAGGTGGGCTTTATATTATACGTGGAAATTCAACATGTGAAGAGAGAGAAGTATAGTCCCTGAAGAGCAATCAATATGTTTAAAAGTACAATCCTACCAGACTGAAATGTGTTATTAGATTGTAAGCCACTGGAGGGCAGGGACTGATTTTTGCCTCTTTGTATCCCCAGTGCTTAGCACAGTTCCTGGCACATAGTAGGTGCTTAATAAAGGTTGATTGGTTGATTGATTGGTATGGGCAGGGTGTGCAGGGAGTTTTCCAGTTTGGCTAAGGGGTATATTACATAGACAGGGGTAGTATATGAAGAGACATGGGCGCATTGGGGGAAAAATGGTGCAGGAACCCTGGATTGGCATTAGAGAAGTTGAACTCCTCTGTCTAATTAATTATCTGTGAGCTTTTCAAACTCTCTGGGCCTCAGCTTCATCTTTTTGTTTTTGTTTTTAGACAATTGGGGTTAAGTGACTTGCCCAATGTCACACAGCTAGTAAGTGTCAAGTGTTTGGTCTGAGGCCGAATTTGAAATCAGGCCCTCCTGACTTCAGGGCCGGTGCTCTATCCACTGCGCCACCTAGCTGCCCCTAGTCTCATCTTTTATAAAAAGAAGGGATAGGCTGGTTGGCCCTCTACAGTGCCTTCCTGCTTTGAACTCCTGTTCCTATGATTCTAAAGTTTGAATAGCAGGTTGGGGCCATACATACTGTGGCGTTACTTGGACACCAGGTACCCCTGCCTGCTTTGTTCCAACTCCAGCTTGTCCATGCCCTCTGCCCATGCCCTCTGCCCTTGCCCACTGCCCATGCCCTCTGCCCATACCATCTTCTCATGCCTTCCCCATAATGCTCCCAGCCGCTTCCACCATGATGCACTGCTTGAAATTTCTTACTTATGGTTAAGGTCAGATTTGCTGTTCTGTACCTTGCCACCCATGGGTCTTTTTTTCTGCCCATAGGCTCATAAATGCCTCAGGGGGATTAGGGGCCTCTTAGAAAGCTCACAGAACAGCAAGAGTAGAGGGACTACATGATTGGGGGAGCAATGAGAAGTTAGAGTGTGTGTGTGGGAGCTCTCTTCTTCATACCCTGACTAGGTGGCACAGGAGTAGCATATGGGGCCAGGGGAGTCCTGCCCCAGCATGACTCACTTCACAGCTGCTCCCTCCTCCCTTCTCTCTTCTCCATGCACTTCCCCATCTCACCATCTCCCCTGATTTCCCCTGTGGTTCTTGATGCCATCAGAGTTCCTGGCACTGCCCTGAGCACACGGATGAATTGCCTTGAAATCTCATTGCTGCCCACAGAACTGCCTTCACTGAAATCAACCATAATCCAGGTATGTATGGGCTCCTTTCTCTTTATCCTCTTGGCTTTGAGTTTTGGGACCTGAGTTCAAGTTCACATGAGGTTACAATCTAGTTGTGTGACTTTAGGCAAGTCAAGGAATGTCTCTGGATCTCAATGGTCTTCATTTGTAAAATGAAATGATTGGAGTCGATAAATGAAGCTGTCTTATAGCCCTAATAGACTCTAACCTTAACCCTAACCCTAATTCTATCATTCTATTCTAAGGTTGCTTTCAGCCCTAAAATTCTAGTTTTTCTGTTTTATGTCTCTAACATTGTGATCAGTGTTCTAAGATTCCATGTCCTCCCAGCTCGGACATTCCCTGTTCCATTTTCTAGACTTTAAAAAAGAGCAACAAGGAAGAAGACAGACTTAGAAGGTCACTTCAGTAGATTACAGCAAAGAAGAAGGAGGTTTCTACCTGCTCTGAAAACCACTTACTCACTAAATAAAGTTTACCATAAGCAGAGTCCATTTCCTGGCTGTAGATAGGAATGAAGTGACCCAAGTCATTGTAAGAATCTACTTACCTTGATGGAGTTCAGTCAGCAAACTGAATTCAGAGCTTCGAGCAGGGCTGGGTACAGGTTTAAAATGGATGTCTTCCCAATGAAGAAATGGAGAGAAATTTTCACGACAAAGTTTCTGCATCAGCTTTCAGGCTCCCATGAGTATCCCACACCCCCAGCCTTTGTCCCTGGAGGTCCCTTCAGGAGAGCTGGTCCTGTGCTCAGCTAAGTTGGAGGCTGCCTCTGGGTAGGAGGCCAATCATCTTCAGGTCCCCCCCTTCTCCACTCTCCCAATAAAAGTCTTCATTTTTTCCTATTGTCTGAAATCTTAATGGGGGATAATCTTTCCTGCCACAAGAACCGAAATAGTGAGAGGCAGAATGGTGTTATGAGAGGAGGGCAGCTTCCTTATCTGTACGAGGAGGGAGTCAGATTAGATGATTCTCCTAAAGTTCTCTCCAACCCTACATAGATGGTCCTACACTATAGAATGCTCAACTCTTTTAGATATAGAATAGGGTGATCTGAGTTTAATCTCCATCCCCGGCATTTCTTAGCTGCCTGGCCATGGGCAAGTGAGCTACCCCAAATCTCTAGGCCTCAGTTTCTTCATATACAGGAATCGTCATTCTCTACTGCAGAGGGTCCTTATGAGGAAAGCCCCTAGAAATTGGCATTATTGTCAGTTTAATAGCTGGAACAATAGTGTGGAGCAGTAGCTGGGGAGCTGGGCTCAGAACCCTGAAATCCTGGGCTTGCAGGGCTCCTTTGTTGACACATATTGACTGTGTTACCCTGGGTAAGAAGAGACTTGAAGCAGGCAGACTCCCCGCCCCCCACCCCCAGCAGCTGTTGCAGTAATTGAGGTGGGAGATAGCAGGAGTCTGAAGCAGGTGTGGGCCGTGTCAGAGGAGAGAAGGGGGCATATTTGAGAGATGCTCCTGAGGTGAAATCGACATGCCTTGGAAACAGATTGGATTTGGGGGGTGAGAGAGAGTCCAGGATGACTCCTAGGTTTTGAGTCTGAAGATCTGGAAGGATGTTACCCTCTAGAGTAATAGAGAAGGTTGGAGGGGGAAAGATAATGAATTCTGTTTGGGATATATTGAGTTTAAGATATCTACTGGATATCCAGTAGATTTTTGGTCCTTGAGGTTATCACCTCATGCCCTTGAAATTCTTTTGTATTTATTTTGTCTATCTGTGAGTAACATGTGCTGTCTCTCAGCTCTGGGCATTTTCACTGGATGGTCCCCCTCATGCCTGTGATGCTCTTCTTCCTCCTCTTTACCTTCTGGCTTTTATGACTTCTTGTAAGTCCCTTCCTTCCTGAGACAATGCCGCCATGATCTAGGCATCTTGACCCTTGTCTTACCACTGTATTCCAATGACTCTGGAGGACAGAATGAGGTTGACAACTTTTTGAAGCTCTGCTTCCCTAGAATCACTTCAGGTACAAGTCAAGGCATCACACTCATGATGTCATTGCTCCTCTTTGAGAACAAAGGACCACCACCACCATCACCACCAATAATCCTCCCTTCTATAGAAAGCCTTTCCCAATGCCCCTTAATGCTAGAGCCTGCTCTCCATTGATTATCTCTAAGTTATTCCATATGTATCTTGGATATACTTGGTTATTTACATGTTGACTTCCCCATTCGATTTTAGCCTTCTTTTGCATCTTCAGTACTTAACACAGTGCTTGGTACATAGCAGGTACTCAATAAACGCTTATTGACTGTTTTTATATATCATCTATCCCAACGTTAGAATATAAGATTTCTGAAAGCAGAGACTGCTTTCATCTTTTGTCCTTGAGTCCTCAGTGCCTGACACAGATGTGCTAAATGCTTAATAAAGGTTTGTTGAGTAGACTTGGGTTGTTTGCATCCTAACCCTTTTTGTTTGTACTAATGTTGCTTAGTAGCTTATCAATAAATCCTGTAGTTAACTTGAAGGAGCATGGAGCTGTCTTTCTTTTCCTTGAGAATTAGAGTTGGATTAAGCCTAGCATCCAGTCCAATCTCCTCTGCATACAGGAATTCACCCTTCCCAAATATCTGACAGGCAGTCATCCAGTCTGCCTCTGCTTAGACTTGGAAGTGGAAGACTCCAGCTGCATCACTTCTCTCTCTGGGACTTTGGACAGGCCCTTTTCTCTCCCTGAGCCTTAGTTTTCTTCATCCATACTGTCAAGGATAATAACAGAATCAGGAGCCCTCTGAATTAGAAGGAAACCTAAAGATCGTGCAGGCTAATTTGGTACCTGAAGGAAACGTCGCTGTTAGGTGTTGCAGTGGATAAGAGTGGTGGACTTGGAGCCAGAAGGGCTAGAGTTCAGATCCTGCCTCAGGTGTGTGACCCTGAGCAAGCCATTTAACCTCTCTCAGCCTCAGTTTCCACATCTGTAAAATGGAGATAATAAAAGCACCTACTTCATAGAGTTACTTGGAGGATCAGATGAGAAGATGTATGTTAACTGCTTTGTAAAACTTAAAGTGCTGTATCAATGTAATTGTTATCATCATTACCACCACCATTGTCGTCTTCACCATCATTGTCATCACCACCATCATCATCTTTATCATCACCATAATTATCATCATTATCACCATCATCTTCACCACCACCATCATCACCATCATTTCCCTAAATTACTCTTCAGGCCCTACCTATGGTTCTATCTACCTAATGCCTCTTTCCCTTCGGGCTCTCAATTTCTTCATCTGGAAAATGGAGGCATTGGATTAGATGACCTCTGAGGTCCCATCTAGATCAAAATCAGGCTTCCTAGAGCTGTTGTGAGGATGCATGTATGTATTAAATGGTATAAACTGTAAAGTAAAATATACACATGAATTAGTTCCAAAGCTGACAAAACCAGATTCCTGAAGTAAGAATAATTTCAATTGGAGGGGCCTATGAAGGTCATTTAGTTCCACCTACCATGTTCCCCCTCACCTTCAGTTCATTTGGATAGCAGGCAACAAGTTAAAGAAATGCAAAGGCGATTTGCCTAGCCCAGTTATCTCTTTAGGAAGTGTGAAAGAGTTTCTTTAGTTGAATTGGAAGGGGATCTTGGCATTGGCTGGACAAAAATTAGTCATATCCCTGGTATCTTTTATTTAATTAAAATACATTTTATTGATCTTAAAAAATATCATTCAATATCCCACTCCTTCCCCTCTTCAGAAGATCATCCCATATGAAAAATAACATATTTTTATAAAAAAAGAAAAGCAAGAAAGAGAAGGAAAAAAATCAACACAAATGATCAATACATCAAAAAAGTCTGAAAATCTGGCTTCTGTAAAGGCTCTAGGTGGGTAGGTCTTCTCATACGTCTTCTTTTGAGCCTTTCTTGTTCATTGGAATATTGCAACATTTGCTTCTGCTTTTTAAATTTTTTTTGTGGTTGTTCTTTCCGTTTACATTGTTGTAGTTACTATGCGTATTATTTTTTTGGCTTTGCTTACTTCAATCTGCATCAGTCATATAGATTTTTCCATGCTTCTCTATATTCATAAGATTCATCATTTCTTAGCATACAGTAATGATCCATTACTTTTATGTGGTACACTTTTTAAAGCCATTCCCCAAGGGATGAGTATCTACTTTGTTTCCAGTTCTTTGCTATTATAAAGAGGGCTGCTATAAATATTTTAGTGCATGTGGGGATTTCTCTTCAATGGCTTTTTTGGGATATACTCCCAGTCTATGGGCTCTCAGCAATGGATTCTCTGGTTCAAAGGATTTGGGCGTTTTGGTCACTTTCTTTGCATAATTCCAAATTGCTTTCCAAAGTGGCGGTACTGATGAACAGATCCACCAACAATGCATTACCTATCTTTCCACAATCCTTCTAACATTGAATAGGGGTGAGGTGAAACCTCAGAGTTGGATTTATTTGCATTTCTCTTATTATTAGCAATTTGAATTCTTTCATATGATTTTTAAGTCCACTCACAAATTTGGGTTATGGGCTCTGACCAACACACACAGTGGCCATTGGGAACATAGATATAGAAACCTAGCAGGGATGCACAGAAGTATGGAAATCCATGTGCCCTGGGAAACTCAAGATTCCGGACTGTAAGTCTATGCACTTGGTCTCTTTAGGGAAACAGAATTAGTCCGCATCAAAAGTCATTCATTGGGTAGGACTTCTTATCTAGTAAAACTCCTTGGCTGGGTCCTAACGTAGCGTTATAATCTTCTAAGAACAAAACATTCAAGTCTGCTCTCCTGTCTGGGTTCTGAGGGGTTTCTTCTCCCCTCCAGTCACAGGTGGTAGTAAATGGCAAGGTAGACAAGGCTCTCTTTTTTCAAGCCATCTGTTAGGAGCAGAGGATTCAGCTTTCTCCAATCAGATCCTAGCTGCAGAAGCTTTTTCCTCTTCAATCATTTCTATTCCTAGAAACAGATGCAAAGCCCATCTTTCTCTAGTAAGTTTATTGGACTTGTGAGGTAATAGGGAAGGGAGAAAATGCAAGCTCTATGCTCTTTTTTCAGTTCTTAATTCAGCTAATTTTCTACACTCATGTGGGCTTAGTTCCTTTCAGGAAGCAGGGCACAGTCTTCACTCTACTTCTGCCTTTTTCCTCTACTTGTCTCTGCTCTGCCTCTTTGGGTCCCGTAAGCCTCTGCTGCCTTCTTGTCTCAAAGCAGGGTCATCTTGTATGACGTGACTCACCTCTCTCTACCTTAGAGTGAGAAATGAAAATTCCTATTTCTATCAGATCTGACACAAATAGGCAGTATACAGCAGTTCCAAAATCACCAAAAAGTTCTAGTTATCAGAGTTTCCCAGCTACCAACCTGAAAAACCTCATAATAGTCATATGTAAATTACTTGCTGGGAAAAAAAATACTTTGACCATCTTTACTTTCGTAAACAACTTTTCTTTGAGGGTTACTTTCTCTCAGGTCCTCTCAGGACTCTCTATATTTCCCCCACTGCATACTTTTCTCTGAGGGATAGTCTGAGAATTGTCTCTGATTTTCTTCCTTTTTTAACCAATAAAATCATAAAAAAGGGGAACATTTTTACAGTGTATTGTTACACATGCTAGAAAATGCCTTTTCTTTGAGCTAATTGTGCCCATTCACATTATTAAAGGTAAACTTATTGGTGGGGCCTTGTGAAATATAATTTTGGGAGCAGAGACCCACCCAACATTCTGCAACCTGTGCATAGTTACCCCTTGGGACCAACACTGGAAACCTATAAAGCCTGTTAGGGTGTGGGTCTGAATCTGTGAGGGCCCACTACTTGTTAATGAGGAAATTGAGGCTTTGAGAAATTATGATTTACCTAAAATATTGATTTGAACTCAAGCCTCAAACTCTAAATCCAGCACTTTCCCTAACTTGTTTCTTGAGATATTACTTGCTTTGATTTTTTTGTTTTCTTATAAAATCTCTCCATAGTACTCAAACCAGAAAGTCGTGTAGAATGGTGAATGAAATTTGCGAGACTAGAGTCACAGGAAGGGAAAGATGACTTCTTTTTAAAAACTGATCTTTTTTCAATGGACAAAAATCTGTTTTCTCTCCCTAAAAGCCATCTCCCATTAAAAAAAGAAAACCTTTGTAACTAATATGCCTAGTCAGGCTAAACAAATTCCCTCATTGACCTTGTTAAAAAAAAAAGTCTCATTCTGCATCTTTAGTATTTCATCTACATGTCATGAGATGGGTAGCATTAAGCCTTATCATCTCTTCTCCAGAATGGTGGTTGGTCATAGCATTAATCAGAGTTCTTAGGTCTTTCCAAGTTGTTTGCCTTTGAGTGTTGGACTTTTTTTTTTTTTTAGTATAAATTGTATTTATACTGCTTTAGCTCATGGAAAGATGGTTGCGTAATGAGAGGACAGGTTTTGTGTTGAGACAAAGAACAAGGCAATGGCTTGAGGATACCCTGTACCTAGTTAAGCATCTAGAATGGAATGAGGATACTGATGGTGGCCTTCTAGGTGAGGGTGTAAAGACATTCTTGTTTAGGTAGGGCTTGGACTAGATGGCCATTGGGGTCCTTTCCAACTCTGAGATTTCATGATTCCTGTTTCTAATGGTTAATCCAACAAGAATTTATTGAGTTATTGAATAACAGATAATAAAACACCAAATATTAAGTACCTATTACGTGCAGAACACTTTGCTTTGCTTATATCTCCCCCCTCCACAAAGCACATGGTAGATGCTCAGCACACAACAGGTACTTAATCAGTGTTGACGGATTCAAGGCACCTACAAATAAATTCTATTTTAGTGTTTCCCTAAACCAAGGTGGGCCGGGGAAGTGTTTCTGTGGATCTCTTGATAGGTCAATCATGAAGGGTGTGGGTACTTTCCCTGCCAGGTTTATATTCAGTAAGATCAGTCTTGTTGGGGGAGAGATGGCACTGAGGGAGAAGCTGGGGAAGGGGCAGCTCAGGCAGCCAGCCTGCATATATCAGGCCCAGAGTGCCCCTGTGGCCCCCTGTCCCTCAGCACCTAGGACAGTGTTCTGTAATTGAATTCTCCAAACATCATTTACCAAATGCATATTCCACACAATTTGCCTAGCATCAACTTGGGAGGTAACGGGTGGGACTTGAGTGACTACCTCCATGTCCCTTCCTGGTCCTGGAACGGTGCCTCTGGCTGCTTCAGTACCCACCCACACAGAGCTTCCCAGTGGAGTGCTGACATATGGAGTTAGAAATAGAGTGCTGGTGTGTGTGTGTGTGTGTGTGTGTGTGTGTGTGTGTGTGTGTGTGTGTATCCTCTTACATGTTTTTGGTTTTGTGCCCTACTAAACTACAAGGTCTGTGAGGGTGGCCTCATCTAAAGTTTAAAGCCCCACACCCCCTCCAGCAACAACAGTGACTACAACGACAACAATAACAATATCCCTCCCCCCCAGCACCTAAGACAGTGCTCTGCAATTAAATTCAACAGACATATACTGAATGCCTGCTGTGTTCCATATACTCATTTTTCATCTGTGCCTGTTCCAGTTATCATCTATATTTATCTATGTCTGTCTGTCTGTCTCTCTCTTTCTCTCTGTCTGTCTGTATCCATCCACCTGCCTGCTTGCCTGCCTCTCTATCCCTCTAGCGTATTTTATTTTTTCCCTCAGTAACTCTCAAAGACCAACTATTAAGCCACAGAATCTTAGAGTAGGAAGAGACCTCAGAGGCCATCTAGCATCTAGTCTAATCCCTATAAAGAACCTTAGGATTACTGATCTGGACGTGATCTTTGAGGATATCTTGTCTAACCCACTCATTTTATGTCTGAAGAAACTGAGGCAAAGAGGAAGTTAAATAACTTACCCAGGTAAGGTTGCACCATTAGTAAATTGCCAAGGTGAACCACATCCCCTGCTGTCCAACCTAGTTCTTTCTACTGGGGAGCCCAGCGTGGGCAGGGGCCTGTAGGTCATTGCATCTAAGCATTCTGTGAATGACTCTGTTGAACAGAGAACTTGTTGACAGATTTTAAAAAGGTATGAAGAAAGTGGAAAGGAGGGAAGTGAACGGGCATTTGTTGAACATTTACTATGTGCCAAGCACTGTGCTGAGCACCTTACAAGCATTGTCTCACTTGTTCCTCACGCTCACCCTGTGAGATAAGTGCTAATGAGGAAACGTGGGAAGGTAATAAGGCCTGAATAAAGAAAATGTGGCACAGTCTTCTAGACCCACATCAACCATATCTCTGGGCACCAAAAACCCAAAAAATCAAAAACTGGTGGGTGTGACTATTGAGCCTCTTTCCATAATCTTTGCGTATATGTGGAAAATGGGAGCAGTGCAACAAGAGCAGAGAAGGGCAAACGTCCTGATTTTCTAATATTAGGGAAACAGCTAAAATTAGCAAAGCCGGATGAACTTGACTTTGATGGCTGATAAAAATATGAAATTAAAAGGATGGTGGGTGGACATCTAGAAAGGCAGGCAGTGATCACAAAGAGCCAGTCATGGCTTTAATGAGAACAAGTCTTGCCAGATTAAGCACAGTTTCTTTTTTCACCCCACAGGGTTCTTAGATTATGAGGAAGACTATTGATTGAGTTTATCTAAATTTTAGTCAATCAGTTGTCAGAGTTCCAATGTTTTTTTCTTGAAAAGCTCCAGAGAAGGGGCCTGGATCAGAGTACGGGTAAGAGTGGCCATGAATGCTCCCAGGTCAAGTTTGAAGGCAGTGCCTTGTGGAGAGGGCCAAGAATCTGGGTTTGGTCCTGGGCTCTTTCCCCTGGAAGGCATTTTATCTGGCCTTGGGGACTTGAATTCAACAAGAGATGCTAAGTGATCTCCCTTAATCTCCCAGGTTCACTTGGATTTGGATTTCATCTCTCTATTAGCTATTTTCATCCTGTCCTTTCTAATCCAAAGATTATTCTCCTGGACAGAGAAAACTGAAGCGAGACAAGAGCTGATTGGCTCTGCCTTCTCTTCATCATCCATTGTTATAATCCAATTTTCCCTGAACAGAAACTCTATTCCTTCTGCAGTCCTCTTCTTTTCCCCAATATTGGGGGGGGGGTGTAGAAGAGAATGGAATAAGGATTTATTAAGCACCTATTATGTGCCAGGGACTTTACAAATATGACCTCATTTGATCCTCACAACGAACCTGGGAGGCAGGTACTATTATTATCCCCATTTTATAGTTGGGGCAATTGAGGGAGACAGACGAGGAGTGACTTGCCCCTCCCCCTCATTCACACAAATTAAGATTGGATTTGAACTCAGATCTTCCTGACTCCAGGCTCAGCACTCCATCCACAATTCCTCCTAGCTGTCTTGTTTATGGATAACTATGTGTGTGTGTGTGTGTGTGTGTGTGTGTGTGTGTGTGTGTGTGTGTGTATTATTGACTTTACCTTTCCTCACTAGCTTCATTTAGAGCTTCAGGACTCCTGACCCTACCCTTACAGAACCATGACACACCCACTAATGGACCTTCCATTGCCTGTCCTGCCATCTTTACATAGCTTTTAAAACTCTAAATTGATTGATGAGTTCTCTGTGCATCCACACTGGTACCTTTAGTTACACTCCACTTTTCATTCTCATTAGAATTCTTTCTCTTTGCTTTTAGAATTTCACTATTGAACATTTCCCTCTGCTCTGAGGCTGACTTCCTCTTTAGAATCCACAAGATCCTATCAATTCTTACTCAGAACCTTTAGAAATGTGTTCTCCCTACATTTAGAATTTGTATCGGATTATGTCCACCTTTCCTCTTCTTTCCCAGCAAGATGTTAGGGAAGTCAATGGTCACCTTCCTCCAAGGTTCTGATTTCTATTTTGGTGACCCATTCCTTTCTTCCTCATTTGTCAGAACTGGTTCTCCCAAATTCACTTCATTTTTCCTCTCCTCTGCCAAACAAATGGGCAAGGACAGCAAAACAAATGAGCCAGGGACACTTATCTTGAAACTAAAAGATCTGAATTCAAGTCCTGGTTCTGACTTGGACTAGCTCTGTGATCCTATGGAGATTACTTCCCTCTCTCAGCCTCAGTTTTCTCAGCTGTAAAATTGGGAGGGTAACATGTGTTTTTTGTACATCATAGTTCTGTTGGGAATAATGTCTATTACCTCCAAAATCAAATTTGAAATCTTCTGGCTTTTAAAACTCTTCACAACCTGGCCCCTTCCCATCTACTCAGCTGTCTTGAACCCTATACCTTCCATATGTAATCCTGTCCCAAAGCCCGTTGATTTGGGACTCTGTCCTTGGTGGAGATGAAAGCATAGACCCCAGTTTCCCTCAGTTTTTTCTTCTCATTTCCAGGCTCTTTAGCTTGCATGGTTAATGTCAGCAGGTCAGAAAATAGCTCTGACCTTCTCTCCTCGTAGAAGATGCCTAGGACCGAGGGGGAAGTACGTATGGGCTGGACTGGATTTTTATTGAAATTCTCACCAGGTGGGGTGGTCTTTTCTAGTCTTTTCTTTGTCATGACTCTAAAAGAAGGTCAGTGTTTACTCTGCTGTTCTCTATAATCTTGGAGCATTTATTAATCACACATGATACTAGGAAGGCAAGTAGGTGATATGAGGCATGATAGCCACAGCTGATGGAAGATTTCAGAAAACCTTGTGGTTTTGGCTGTAATTCACACACACACACACACACACACACACACACACACACACACACCCCAATGAAGAAACAAAACAAAACAAAAACTCGGCATCTAGCCAGGCCTGAAACTCAATCCAGTTAAACGTTGACCCAGGAAGGAAAGAGTGGAAAAAAAATCCAGTGCTTCAATGAGAGACAGACTTGGAAAAACCCGTGGTGTATGGACAAGAGCATAGGTGAGAGAGACAAGAGACCACAGTGGGAGCCCTGAGTTTCTGCCTAAATCTGTGGCATTGAACAGTTTACTTCATTGCTCTGCATTTCAGTTTTCTCATCTGTAAAATGGAGCAGGCCCATTTTGAACTAGATTAGTTTTCCTAAGCTAATTTAATGCTGGAACGCTTTGTGGATTGAGCTCTAGAGAACACACAAAGCTTTTCAGTCTAATGATGGGAGTGTGGATTGGCAGTCAGGATAGATCTGTTTTCAAATCTTGGTGCTGAACATCACTATTTCGTGACCGTGTGTAATGAGTTTGCCACTCCTACCTCAGTTTCCTCATCTGTAAAATAATGGACTAAATGACCTCCAAGGTCTCTTTTAGTTCCTGCTATATGATCCCATGAAATACAAGGCTGGGAGGGCTGATGGAAGAAGGCCTCTGATAGAGGGTGGTGGGAGGAATTTTGGAACAAAATGCAGTAGAAGAAATGAAGCTCATTTTCATCCCCAAACAAGTCCAGCATGTGTGCATTCACAGCACGCTGATTCTCCTTACGAATTTTCTGCCTTGCTTACCTTGTGGACCTGGCACATAGCTTGTCTTAATAAACACTTGTGGACTAACTCCAAGTCATTTGCAGAAGCGCCAACAGAATTGGGCAAGGCTGTGGGGAGCTCTGTTAGAATTGTAGCACTTGTAGGATTTTCACACCCTGGTCCCCTTCGATCTTTCCAGGCTTCCTGTGCTTTGCTCCCCCACATATAATATGGCAGTCAGCAATCTTGGCCTCCCTGTTATTCCTCCAACACAATCCTGCATCTTCCAACTCCAAGGCTTGTCACTGTCCTCCCCCCAGGCCTGGGAATTTCTCCCTCTTGCCCTCTGTCCCCTGGTTTGCCTGGCTTCCTTCAAGACCCATCTCAAGCCTTCTGAAAGAAGCCTTTCCTGCTCCCTCCACTGCTAGTTCTGCCCCCCTGAGTTATGTTCCATCTATGCCAGCCCTATCCCACATGTACATATTGTTTGTGTGTCACCCCCATTGGACTCTGGGATTGTTTTGTTGCCTTTCTTTGCGTCTTAGTGCAATGCTTGGTATATAGTAGGCACTTAATAAATGCTTGCTGATAATGACAGTTTTATTTTTATATCATCTACATTTTCTCCTGTATCATTCCCCTTCTCCCCCACAAAGAGCTATCATTTAAAAAAATAATAAAAAAGAAGAACTCAGTAAAATGAATCAACATAGTGAAAAAGTGTGCCATTATATACAGTGTTTGACACCCATAGTGTCCTACCTCTACAAATAAGCAGTGGGAGGTGCCTTCTCACACCTCATCTTTGGCATCTAGCTGTATCTTTTTGCTAGGTACCCACATATTGAAATTGATCTGTTACTTTTCTCATGTGGATCTTCTCTGGTGGCTAGAACACTGGACTTAGAGTTCGGAGGACTTGGGTTTGAGTTCTAACTTAGACACCCACTAAATCACTTGACCTGTCTTGGCCTCAGTTTCCTTGCTTGTAAAATGGGAATAATAAAAGCACCTACATCATGGATTTGTGGTGAGGAATAAATGAGATAATATATGTAAAGCTCTTTGCAAACCTTAAAGTGAAATGTAAGTACTAGCTGCTATTATTTTTGTCATTATTGTTGTTTGTCATTATGTTATTCAGATCCTGATCTACCCATGGCTTTGCTATCCTTTTCTACTCTTACGCATGTCTGCTTACGAGGTTGCCACAAGGAAGTCCATCCAGTGTTCCTTCCTTATTTTCTTCTGACATCTCCATGAAGCCAGTGAAATGCACATATAAATTGGTTTTTCCTGTTCCATGAATTAAGATTTCTTTCTGAGAGACAGAGGAGGGGAGTTTGTCTACATGAGCTGCCCAGGACTCTCCCAGTGCACAGGAATCATGCTGCAGGTTTGTCTGTCAAGGTCAGAAAAGAACACATTGCCCTGTACTTCTCAATGAAGGTTATAGAGTATGTCCGAGTTGTTTTCTTCAGCCCAAATGATGCAATGTACATGACGCAGTGAGGTTACTCACATGATCTCGGTGTTGGAAGGGAACTCAGAAGGCCTCAAGCCCAAACTGTAGCTGACCAGAAATCTTCCCAGGCAAAGTATGTATGTGTGTGTGTATGTGTGTGAGAAGAGGAGGGAGGACCATACCATTCAATGCAATTCAATTCAGTTCAGTTCATTTCAATCCTGCCCAATAAACATTTTTAAAGCACCTGCTGCATTCGAGGCAGATTGCTGGGCATATAAAGACAAAAATGAAGCCTGGTCCCTGTCTGCAAGGGATTTACAATTCTGCTGAGAGATGGCCCATTTCTACTGGCTGGGGAGTACAGCTGAATCTGGAGAGGGAGAAAACACTAACAGTTGAGGGGCCCATGAAAAGCTTCACACAGGAAGTGGAAAGTGGCCTTGAAGACAGCTAAGGATTCTGAAAAATGAAGATGAGGAGAAAGTGCATTCCAGGCATGGGCACAGAAAGGGGAGAGGGAACTATGGACTGGGGAAATGGCAAGTAAGCCAGTTTGGCTGCAATATAGCGTGAATGAAGGAGAATAATGAGAAATGAATCTGGAAGGTAGTCTGGAATCCGAGTGTGAAGGGCCATTGGATGGCTCCGTAGATAAGGCACTGGTCCTAGCATCAAGAAGCCCTGAGTTCAAATCCAACCTCAGACACTTACTAGTTTTGCGACCCTGGGCAAGTCACTTAACTGCTTTCTGCCTTTGTTTCCTCACTTGTAAGATGGGAATAATAACACTGCCTACCTACCAGGGCTGTTATGAGAATCACATGAGATGATATTTGTAAAACAGAGTGCCTGGCACATAGTAGGAGCTTAATAAATGCTTCATTCCTTTATTAAAAAGCCAGCTGAGTTTACCTTTTATACTGGAAGCAACAGGGAGCTATTGAAGATTCCTGAGTAGGGGAGTTACACAGTCAGAGTTATATGTGAGGAAGATTACTTCCTCCTGAGCCAGCTCATTTCCCCAGTGGATAGCTCTAATTGTCAGGAAGTTTTTCTTTACCTCAAGCCTAAACCTGTCTCTGTGAAACTCCTACTCACTGCTCCTGATTTTGCCCTCTGAGACAAAACCAAACAAGTCTGAAAGCTTTTCCGTGTATCAGCCCTTGAAGATAGCAATCAGGTCTAAAGCTTCTAAAGTAGAAGCCTTATCTTCCCCAGGCTAAACATCTCCCTTTCCTTGCACGGCTCTTCATATGTCATAAGCTCAAAGCTCTGTCATCCCGATCACTTCCTCTGAGTGAAGTCGGGCTGTCAATTTCCTTCCTAAACGATGGCCTGAAAAATTAAACACAAGATGAATGAAAGAAAGAGTGAATGAGTGAAAAACCTGAGTGCTCAGCACGTGACCACTGCCGCGTTAACTGGTGGGAATACCAAGGCGGTGTCTACCCCCAGGGAAACCTAGATTCTAGCAGAGGAGACTCCATGTATGAAGGAGGGGTGGCCAGGGAGGGGAGTTTTGATCTGGGATATTCCATGATAAGAGAGAAAAACGGTTACTTTCCCGTTAAGAATCAGAATATGTTTCAAATAATAAGTGGATTACTGGATTGAGAAGGGACCTTACAGTTATTCTAGTTCAATACTCTTATTTTACAGGTGACAAAATTGAGACCTAGAAAGGAAAAGTGACTTACCCAAAGTCATCTAGTGAATCAAGCTGGAGCTATATTCTAGGATGTCCCATAGCAGCTTGGCATTCTTTCCACAGTACTGTGCTGGTTGGCTTTCTAAGTAATTCGGGTATTTTGCAGATCCCAGAGTCGAAGGGCTACGGAACACTCCTCCAAGAATCTAAGTTCATCGAGCCATGTAAGAATTAAGAAGAATAGGGGCAACTATGTGGTACGGTGGATAAAGTCAGGAGGACCTGAGTTCAAGTGTAGCCTCAGACACTTGACACTAGCTCTGTGACCCTGGGCAAGTCACTTAACCCTGCTTGCCTCACCAAAAAAAAAAAAAAGAGGAATTAAGAAGAATATAATCCATCATTATGCTGGGTGTCCCAAAGGTCACAGCTACTAAATCAGTCTAAGGTATTAAAACTTTTGGGACACACTGTAGGATCAAAGAACGTTAGGAAAGACATGGACAAAATCAATGAATTTATCAAGCCCCTACTATGTGCCAGGCACTGTGCTCAGTACTTCGGAAACCCAAGGAAAGACAGTCCTTGCCCTCAAGAAGTTTACATTCCAATAGGGAAAGAGCAGAAAGGGGCAGCTAGGTGGTGCTGCAGTGGTAGAGTGTCAGGGCAGGAGTCAGGAGGACCTGAGTTCAAATCTGGCCTCAGCCACTTACTTGCTGTGTGACCCTAGACAAGCCACTTAACCCTATTTGCCTCAGTTTCTTCATCTGTAAAATGAGCTGGAGAGGGAAAATGGCAGACCACTCCAGTATCTTTGCCTAGAAAACTCCAAATGGGGTCATTCTCATTCCAGCCCAATGACCCTGGTATATTATAAGTAGAAGGAATTCATAGGCATAACATGTCAGACAGAGGGAAAGGTGGAAAGGAACAAACATTTATTAAGCACCTACTATGTGCTAGGCACTGTGCTAAGCACTTTATAAATTTTATCTCATTTGAGGGCAGGAAGGGGCCTTAGAACAGAAAATGTCAGACCTGGGAAGGAGCTGAGAAAATAGGATCTCAGAGCTGATCCAGGAGGGACCATACCACAGAGAATGTCAGAGATAGAAAAGGCCTTAAATATAGATTGTCAGACCTGGAAGAGATTGGACCGCCGAACAGAGACTGTCAGAGGTGGGAAGGGCCTTAGAATATTGATTCTTAGCATTGGGGGGAACCTTACAACAGAGAATGTCAGAGTTGGAAGGGATCTAATCCAATACATACAGAGGAGAAAACAATGCCCAGACACAGTTGAGTTCATCCTTGCAGGTCAGTGTTCATTGTCAAAATCTGTTCTATTGATCCTCCAGCTTCCCCCCACTCTTGGCTGAAGCTGGGGGAGGCATCAAATCTGATCAGAATGAGCCATTATCACTATGGGAGTGGGAAGCCCTCTCAACATCCTGGGCAGCAGGTCTAAGGGCTCTGGGCCCCAGAGTCCAGCAGCTCTCCTGTCCTGGGCCCCCAAGGGGCAAGCTGGCCTAGGCCAGGGGAGGCAGCAGCATTTCTGTCAAGCTGAAAAATTGAGTGTCACCTGACTGCCATGGGGCTTATGAAATCACTCTTGAACCAAACATTGCACCAACCTTCCAGGCTATTGCTTAAACCTTAAAAGCCTCTTCCGGCCTGAGTCTCGTGACTTAGGGAGTATGATTGCCCTTGGAGGAATCTAATAATAACTCTCACTTTTTTTTTTTAAAGCCACAGTGAATTTTAAAACTAAGGTGGTAGAAACTCAGATAGACCTCAGCTGGCTTCTTTTGGGCTAAGCTGGGTGGAAGGTAAGGGCCCAGGGCCCTCAAAGGTCTCTCACTTTCGAAAATGGGAATGTAGTTTCTAAAGCGAGAACATGGACCTTGAATATCATCCTGTTCCCCTGTCATTGTACGGAAAGGGAAACCAAGACCCTGGGAATAGAAATGATATAGTAATAATGATGATGATAATGATGATGATGATGGTAGAAGTAACCATTTACATAACACTTAAGGTTTATAAAGCACTTTATATGTTATCTTATTTGAGCTTCACAACAACTCTGAGAGATAAGTACCCTTATTATCACTATTTTAGAGGTGAGGAAACTGAGTCTGAAAGGTTAGATGCCGTGTCCAGGAACATATAGCTAGTTAGTATCTGAGGCAGGATTTGAACTCAGGTGTTCCTGACTCCTCATCTAAAACTCTATTACCTTGTCCAAGGTCACATAGTATGTGTAAGTAAGTATGTATAAGTAAGAACCGAAGTTGGGATTTGAACTTACAACTTTAGACTCCTAAGTTAAGGCTCTATCCACTTGACCATATTCTCTTTATACCATTAGCTCAGAGGTCAGGCATAGTCTATGAAAGTTATTAAGCATCTAGTATTTGCAAAGACCTAGGTTTTGTGGAGGACACAGAGATGAATAAGACATGGGCTTTGACCTCAAGAATATTATGGTCTATTTGGACAACTACTACTACTACTACTACTACTACTACTACCACCACCACCACCACCACCACCACCACTACTACCACTACTACCACTACTACCACTACTACCTAGCAGTTGTATAGTGCATAAGGTTTGCAAAGTGTTTCACAAATATTATCTCATTTTATCCTCAGGTGTTATTATTATTGCTGTTTTACAAATGAGGAAACTGAGTCACACAGAAGTTAAGTGATTTACCTAGAGGCATGTAGCTATTGTTGTTCCTCCTTTGTTTCTTTTTTTTTTTCAGTTTTCAAAGTTTTTTTTAAATGAATTAATTTATTTTTAGTTTTCAACATTCACTTCTGCAAGCTTTTGAGTTCCAAATTTTCTTCCCATCTCTCCCCTCCCCCACCCCAAGATGGTGTGTATTCTGAATGCCCCTTCCTCCAATATGCCCTCCCTTCTATCACCCCCCCCACTATACAGGATAGATTTCTATACACCATTGCCTGTATATCTTATTTCCCAGTTGCATGTGAAAAGAATTTTAAACATTCATTTTTAAAACTTTGGGTTCCAAATTTTCTCCCTCCCTCCCTCTCCCACCCACCCTCATTGAGAAGGCAAGCAACTTGATACAGGTTATACATGTGTAGTCATGCAAAACACTTCCATAGTAGTCATGCTGTGGAAAACTAATTATATTTCCCTTCATCCTATCCCACCCCCTGTTCTATTCTCTCTTTTAACCCTGTGAGTCCTTAGAAGTATTTGCTTCTGATTACCCCCTCCCCCAATCTGCCCTCCCTTCTATCGTTCTCTCCTATCTTATTCCCTTCCCCTACTATTTTCCTGTAGAGTAAGGTAGATTTCCACACCAAATACAGTGTGCATGTTATTCCCTTCTTAAGCCAAATTCAATGAAAGTAAAATTCACTCATTCTCTCTCACTTCCCTCCTCTTCCCCTGCACTGTAAAAGCTTTTTGTTAACTTCTTTTATGTGAGACAATTTACCCCATTCTACCTCTCCCTTTCTCTTTCTCCTAGTACAATAGTCTCTCACTCCTTAATTTTATTTTTTAGATATCATCCCTTCATATTCAACTCACCCTGTGCCCTCTGCTACATATCTATATTCCCTCCATCTACCCTAATACTGAGAAAGGTCTCATAAGTTACAAATGTCATCTTTCCATGTAGACAGTTCAACTTTAATAAGTGCCTTATGATTTCTCTTTCCTGTTGACCTTTTCATGCTTCTCTTGAGTCTTGTATCTGAAAGTCAAATTTTCTATTCAGCTCTGGTCTTTCCTTTAAGAATGTTTGAAAGTCCTCTATTTCACTGAATTTCCATTTTTCCCCCTGAAGAATTGCCCTGGCCTGTGTTCTGGTCTATGAGTGACCACAATCATTCTTTTCTGCCTTTTAACTGTGAGGATGGTTCCCTCTCCACCATCTGTGGGCCAAGAGTTCTGGAAGTAGCTGCTACTCCGGGGATGCATCAGGACTAGGGCTGGACCATGCTCCTCTCTCACCCAGATCCAACAGACCTTTTCTACTGACCTTCTAGGTTATCTTTGGCATTTGTGGGTTAAGAAGTCTTGAAATCACCACAGCTGCCTGTGATTCAGTCTCCTGAGGCCTGCTCCAGGTTTGCTGAGGCTCCATCTTTGCCAGCACCGCCCACGCTGAACTGCACTCCTCTTGCAGCCCAGTGCCACAGACCTTTCCCATCAACCGTCCAGGTTATCTTGGGATGGAAATTTGTTTCACTCTGTCTTTTTGTGGGTTCTGCTGCTCTGGCATTTGTTTAGAGCCATTTTTTACAGGTATTTGGGGAGCTTTGGGGGAGAGCTCAAGAAAGTCATTGCTTTTACTCTACTATCTTGGCTCCACCTCCTCCTTTGTTTCCAAGAGGACCAATGATATCTTGGGGTACTGTTGCTAGTAAGTGCTTGAGTCTGGATTTGAACTCAGTTCTTCCTGGCTCCAGATCTAGCAGTCTGTCTCCTGTGTCACCTAGTTGAACTAAGACCCACACACATAGAATCTTAGGCTTTTAGACATAGGAGGGCCCTTAAACCTCATCTAGCCCAATCCCTCCATTTGACAGAGAAGGTCAAGAGAGGGGAGTTAACTTGAGCAAAGTCATAGCAGCAAGTTAGTAGAAGATTCAGGACCCAGAAAGATGAGTAATATTTCAAGGAAATAGTCATTCAACAAACACGAAGGGGGATGCCCTCTATGTGATGTGCTGTGCTCGGTGCTGGTGAAAAGGTGGTGTTGGAAACAAGGGTCTGCCTCCCTGTAAGGAGGTGATCTGGAGGATTTTTCTTTGCTGTCATGGCAAAAACAATGTAGGAGAGGGGTATAGCAGAAGGCTGCCCTGGTACCCTTGGGACAGCAGGAGAAAGGAAAGAAGGCCTTCTGTACATTGGGTAGACTCCTTATGGTAAAACTTGGAGAGGCCATGGCCCGGTGACCAGGATGGGCAGGCAGGGATGGGTCATGATCTGCTGCACTGGATGCACTGATGGATAGAATCGATATTGGAGTATGTTTTTTATGTACTTTTAGGTGCATGTGTACATCCCTGACTAGAATGTGAGCTCCTTGAGGGCAAGGACTGTTTCATTTGTATCACCAGCACCTAGTGCAGAGCCTAGCACATAGGTGGTATAAGGTGCATTGGATTCAGAATCAGGAAAACTTGAGGTTGAATCCTGTCTCGGAGACTTTAGTAACTGTTGTACCCTAAGAGAGTTATTTAATCTCTCAGCCGTAGTTTCCTCATGTGTTAAAAAGGGGATAATAATTATAAGGTATTTGTGAAGCTCCACTGAGATAATATGTCTACACTTTGCAAATCTTAAAGCATTATATCAGTATTAGGATAGGGTAGGAATGGGTCCTGTAATTTCATTGGTAAGGGAATTTCCCCAAGTGAAGAAAATCCCTCTTCCAAAGACAGCACCTGATAGCCTTTTTATCTTATTTTTTCAATTAATAAACACTTATTTTCTTACTTTCCTACCCCACCAATGGAAAACAAAACAAAACAAAACAAAAAAGTAAAACCAACAACCTTGTAAAAAAAAAAAAGCATATTCAAACAAAATGAATCCCTCCATTAGCCAGGTCCAAAAATGTATGTCTCGTTTTTCATGTTGAATCTATTGCCTCTCTGTTAAGTCAGCGAACATTTTTCTTTCTTTTCTTTCTTTTTAATTTTTTTTAAATTAAATTAAATTAAATTTAGCAAGCACTTTTCAAGCCCCTACTATGTGCCAGATGGTATATTTCATTCTGAGGATAAAAAAAGGCCTCAAACAGGAGCTGGGTGGCATTCTTTATCATTGGTCCTCTGGAATCAAGGTTGGTCAGTTGCACTGGTCAAAATTCTCATGTCTTTTAAAATGGTTCATCCTTACAACATGATGGTTGTTGTAGAAATCATTCTCCTGGTTCTGCTTACTTCAGTGTGTATCAGACAGAATGATATTCCATTACATTTATACAACACAAACTTAGCAGTTCCTCAACTGATAGGTGCCCCTTAGTTTCTAGTTATTTGCTACTATAAAGAGAACTGTTATAAATGTGTTTGTGCATATGGGACCTTATCCTCTTTCTTTGATATCTTTGGGGTAAAGCCCTGGTAGCGATCTCCCTGGATCAAAGGGGTATGTACAGTTGAGTAACTTTTGGTGCAAGTTCCAGGTTGCTTTCCAGAGTGCTTGGACCAGTTCGCAACTCTACCCAAAGTGCATCAATGTGCCTGTTTTCCCATAGCCCCTCCAACATTTCTTATTATTTTTTGGTCAATTTTGCCATTTGGATCAATTACACCTGAAAGAGTTGTCTGCAGCATCAATCTCAGACAGAAATAGGGGCCACTTAACCGTATGTAATGATCCCTACGGACCACATATTGACTGAGTTTTAAAATGTAATGTTCTCTATGTTTTACTGTATTTTTATTTATTTTGTTGAACATTTCCCAATTGCATTTAAATCTGTTTCGAGATGCACTCAGAAGTGTTATGGATGCCAGGCTTGTGTTTGACACTTTTGGCCTGGAACCCTAGGGATTGATGCGACCTACCCAGAAGCAGTAGATGATAGGGTAGGATATCAACCCAGATCTTCGTGTCTCCTGGCTTCCCTCCGTGGCAAGAGTCTTTCCTATGATACTTTCTCTAATTTCCACTGTGGGTATCTTGGATATGACTAGTTGTTTTCGTGTTAGAAGGTGAGCTCCTTTAGTGGACAAACAGTTTTTATCTTTCTTTGCATCATTGGTACTCAGAACAAAGCCTTTCATATAATAAATCTTTAGTAAATGCCTGTTGAATGACTGTTTTTGAGATTATCCTATGATAACTGTGATAAATATTAGTTATTATTATCGTTGTTCTTATGGTGGTAACTATAGATTGCAGTTTTTAATCCTATGATTTGAGACAATATTTTCCCTACCTACCTTAATCTCTCTGCTTACTCATCTGTAAAATGAATCTAATAATATTGAGATAATTATTACCGCTTAGGGTACTTGAAAGGAAAGAACTTTCAAAACCAGAACAAGACTATTTCTTAAATCTTTTTACCCTTATTGTCTAACCAAGTATCTGGCATGCAGTAGGTGCCTAATAAATGCTGAGTAGGTTGAAATGAAATGGGAATTCAGATGATGATTGTCATGATGTTTACTTCATAAAGATGACTGGGTAAGTGCTATAGGATTACAGGGAAAGAAATGACAAGAGGGCTTGAAGAGGTCTGCTCAGGCTTTAGACAGGAGGTGGATGCTGAGCCTTGAAGGGGGCTACGATCCTAAGAGGGAAAGAAAGGCTAGCCCTGGGGCAGCTAGTGCTTAGCAGCCAAGTGAGGGCTTCTCTAAGAATGGGACTTCCCCCAAAAATGTACCCTGGGGGAAACCAGATGGTGAGGAGTGGGTGGGAAGTTTCACTCTCAGTCCTTCATTTAGCCAAGTTTCCCTTTGCCTGGCCCTGAGCAACCAACAGCAGGATCTCAGTGTGACTTCAGTTCGCTCTTGGAGGCTGCTTCCCACTGGGCCAGAGGGTGATGTTCCCTGGATTGCATAGGAGGCTTCCCACCTGAATGCATGGTGTCATTGGAAGGTCTACCGTCCACCGTAGGTGGCTTCCTGCTGTCAACCATGGAATCACAGAAACTGAGTCGGAAAGGATCTCAGAGACCATCTTGTCCAAACCATAGCTGATCAAGAGTGTCTGCTACATCATGCCTCACCTTTGCTGGAAGGCCTCCAGTGCATCTGTGTGAGGGATGGGGGTGAGGAGGGGAGGTTACTATCTCCAAAACATTCTCTTCTACTTTGGGAACAACTCCACTAGTCAGGGACTTTTTTTCTCCCTCCAGACTAAATTGACCTCTTTGTGGCTTCCATCCATTGCTTTGGGTTCAGCCCCCAGGGGCTAAGCAGAGTAAGTAACACCTCTTCTTTCACATTCTTGAAGTCAGCTATCGTTTCTGGTCTTTTCTGGGCTAAAGTTCCTTCTACTCATATTTTTTTATGGCCTGAACTCAAGGCCCTTCTCCATGCTGTCATTCTCTTCTAGACACACCCCAGTCCATCCTAAAATGTAGCACCCACAAGGACGCATAGTTCTTTCCATGGTATGGTAGTGCCATGTCCTTTATACTCATTTCATATTCACTTATGATCACACTAGGTTTCTTGGAAACCTTTTAAGGCTTGTAATTTATTAAAACTCCCAGATCTTTTTCAGATAATATACTTCTCTCACTTGTGATCATGATCTTTTGTTTTGTTTTGTTTTGTTAGGCAATGGGGTTAAGTGACTTGCCCAGGGTCACACAGCTAGTAAGTGTTATGTGTCTGAGGCCGGATTTGAACTCAGGTCCTCTGGAATCCAGAGCCGGTGCTCTATCCACTGCGCCACCTAGCTGCCCGTGATCATGATCTTTTGAACCCAGTTCTATGACTTTATATTATCCTTATTCAATTTCACCATATTCACATGCAGAACATTGAGGCACCTTGGAACAATCACAGAACACACATCATCAGAATGAAGAATGTTGCAGCCATAATGGGACCCCAGAACATTGAATATTACATGGAGCTGGAGCAAGCCTAGGCATCCCTAAGTCCAGCCCCCTAATTTGATGATGTAGAGAGGGAAGCTCAGCGTGGCTTCAATAACTCGGCTAAGGTCACGTGTCCAATTAGTAGCAGAGTCACGACGAGAGAGACCACAGATGAATGGAACACATGAGAAGCCTCTGAAGAAATACCTCACACTCAGCTAAAGCTCAGTTGAAAAAGTAGACGGAATGTGTGATTTCCTGCATCTTGAGTTTGGACACATGGAGCCATTCTCTTGTACTGTGGTTTCACTGAGTATGAAGAGAAGCATTTGCAATGTAATGGGAAAATATCCCCTATTGGGATGGATTTCTATTTATCCCCTAGGACACTTTCTTAAGAATTGAGGATCAAGAGAATCCTGCCTTCCCAGCTTCTAGATGTTTCACTCTTGCAATGGATTAAGAATTAAGAGACCTGGGTTAAATAAAGTCTTGTCTTTGTTACTAAATTGCTTCTCTTCTCTGGGTCTCAGTTTGCTCTGTGTGTGTGGAGGGGGATGGGAAGAGAAGATGGACTTGGTCAAGCCATCGGCCCCTTTGTCTTGTGTCAGAAACAGTCTTTTGGGGATTTGGGCTGTGGCTCTGATTCTTTCAAAAATGTTAATTTCCAGATAATTGTCCACCCTGTGGCCAGTGGGGTGGAAGGAAAGTAAAGGAAAGTACAAGGCTGTGTAATTTTTGCTGATCAAGCCCTCCAGTTTCAGAATCCCTGTATTCAGGGCCAGGGAAGGGGAGATGGACAATTTCCCATCCCCCACCTCCTTCCTCTGCCTCCTCAAGCCTGGAACAACTTCAGTTAAACCCAAGCGGTGTTTTCTTTGATTCTCCGATAGTGCAATGTTGGCTTCACTTTCTCAGCTACCTTATTAAATGTGGTCGCCCAGAACATGAAACATGGCCTCGTCAGAAGTGGTTTCTAGAGTCTTATTGAAGAAGCAGGATTATTTCCCTCCATCGTCTACCAGAAAGCACAATCTGCTTTAAATTATGGAGAACAAAGTAAAGCAGCTGATGCATCAGTTCCCCGTCCTTCTTAATTTGTAGGCTGAGCCTTGCAAACTCTAAATATTTGTCTTCCTTTTAAGACTGTTTTCTTCAAGTCTTAGTCAGAGATTCTGTTGTTAGACCAAAGTAAGGCTATGGGATTTAAGATAAGTTCTGTTTTGGTGGTTTGGAAACTGTTTGTGTTCTTGGGATTTGGCTCAGGTCTTATTTGAACTACATTTGAAATCATCCTGCAAGATGGTTCTGTTAGTTAGAGATGCCTCTTCTGTTCCCTTTGTTGAAATACAATGGATTTACCAAGAGCAAGAGATAATACTAATTTGGGGGCCCATCATGCTTTGCATATGCTGTTTTATTTGCTCTTCACTATGCTGTGAAGTAGATAGTGTAAATATTTGTTATTCCCATTTTACAGATGAAAGGCAACATGCCATAGTGGCTAGCCTCCTAGGCATGGAGTCAAGAAGATTTAGGTTTGAATCCCATATACAATACTTATTAACTCTGTGATATTTGGTAAGCGCTTCATCTCTGCACCTTAGGCAATGAGCTAGGATTTGACTAATAAGTTATAGAACAGTTATCAATCTGCTTTCCTGAAATGAGTTCCCTGTGCTGACAACAAAATAAAACAAAACAGGACGGAACAAAAACATAGATTATTGGTGTGTTTACAAACGGAAGAAGAAACAGCTGAGGCTCAGTCTCACTATGGATGTCTCATGAGAACAGCCAGGGCAACCTTCTCAGGTAGCACCCTGGGTAGCTTAGCCTGAGACAAAGGCTCATTAGTGGAAGTCAGTCCTCGTTGATGGACTCAGTTTCTTCTGATTGCCTCAAGATGAATTCAAACCTAAGACATTCCTCATAGTCACCATTTTCTTAGATGCACACTCTGTTTCATGGGTAGAATCAGATCACCACTATCAGGGCATGTCTAACATTGGCTCATAGCTTAGATGATCTTCTTTCGTTGGGGAACGGATGTCTTCTGATGAAAACCACATCAGTTATAAAATTATGGCTGCTTCTCTGCTCCTGTCTCCCCCCTTCCTTTCCCTCCACTTCTGGGGTCTTCTTGCCTTGGTGTTCTTGACAGGCATCTACACTGATTGGTCTTACACAGGACCATGGCTTTCTATCAATTTTGCAATCAACCAGTAAGTCAATGAACCAATCAGTACTATGCTAGAAGCTGGTGGTTTGTTTAGTTGTTTTTCAGTTATTAATGACTCTTTGTGACCCTTTTTGGGGGTTCTCTTGGGAAAGATACTGGAGTGGTTTGCCATTTCCTTCTCTAGCTCATTTTCCAGATAAGGAGACTGAGACAAAGTTGAGTGACTTACCAGGGTCACACAGCTAGTAAGTGTTTGAGGCAGGATTTGAACTCAGGAAGATGAGTCTTCCTGGCTCCAGGCCCAGCTCTCTATTCACTGTGGTGCCACATAGCTGCCCTGAGGCAGAACTCTAGGTTGTAAGAAATCAAAGATCTGGAATTGGAACCCAAGTCCTCTGATTCCAAATTGCATATGACTCTGCTCTGAGAGGGCACAGCTCCAATAGGAGGGAGTTGTTCCTGACATCAAGTCTGAACCTGCCTCTCTGCCACTTTCACCCATTACTGGTAGTTCTGTTTTCTGGAGGCACACATGACAAGCTTCCTGTGCCAAGTGATGTCCTTTCATGCCCCCACCTGAGTCTTGCCCTCTCTAGGCTAAGCATCCCCCTTCTCTTCACCTGCTCTTCACATGGCATGATCTCAAAGGGCTACACCATCTTGCTCTGCCTTCCTCTGGAGGCTCTCTGGCTTGTCAATGCCTTTCCTAAAATGGAGTCCTAAGAAGTAGACACAGCACTGCATTGGCAGTTTGGCCAGATATTTGATTTCCTACAACCTTGAATTCTGAGCTTAGAGTCAGAAAGACCTGAGTTCAAATTTAGCTTCAGACACAAAGCTGTGTGATCCTGGGCAAGTCACTTAACTTTTGCCTGTTTCACTTTCCTCAACTGTGAAATGTAATAGCACCTACTTCCCAGGGTAAGGATCAAATGAAAAAATATTTGTATAGAACTTAGTGTAGTAACTGTACATGGTAGGTGTTTAATTTACAAACACCTACATAAGGAGGTGTTTCTTTCCTTCAGTTCCACAACCTTTATGACCTTAGGCAAGTGACTTCCTCTCCCTAGGCTTTTTTTCTTCCTCTTTAAGATGTGGGGGTTGGACAAGATGACCGGTAAGGTCCCTTCTGACTCTGAATCCCATGATCCTATGACCGGGACCACACTTTTGAAGTCCCTAAAGCATGTCCCTGTTGGGTTTAAAAATGTGGAAAACGGTGAGAAGAGAAAAGAGTGGAGGTTGTTGAAGGTATCAGAAAGATATCATAGCATGCTTGGAAATGGGGGTGAGAGCGAAATGCTCAAAGCCAGGACCTACTCGGCTGGGAGCAGTTCACTTTGAGTTCTGAAGAACTCAGGAGGAGAGTGAAATGAGATTGCTTTCTATGCCACAAGTCTTGGGTGTTTCTAGGTAGGCAGGGTGTGGTTGGGATGCAGTGTTTGGCAGGCCAGTTGTTGAGAAAGGAGATATTGTCAGAAATAGCTTGTAAAGAGGAAGTGGACAGAGTTTCCTCCTTAAAGGAGGATGCTAAATTTAAATCTCATTCAGTGGAATAAAAAAGGCACACTTTTAAAAAAAAGTCCTACAACTCAGAAGAATGACTAGTTTCAGTGCTCTCACTCTGAACTTTGAAATCTGCTCCTAATAATAACAATGCAGTGATGAAGGAGACTAGAAGCATGATAAAAGCTTGAATGCGTACACGTACCTTAGGTCCTAAAATAATTTTCACAGGCAGTTTTTCATTTGAGCCTCATGGAAATCCTGTGGCAGAGAAAGAGTTCAATTGTCATTTTCCCCATTTTTCAGATGGGCAAACAGAGGCTCAGAGATGCTAGATAATGGGTCCGAGTTCATGGAGCTAGTAAACAGCAGAGTCAGGAGCAGAAGCTATGTGTTCAATGAGCAGCACCTGGCATGGAAGAGGTGCTGATTAAATGTTGATTGAGTCATAAGGGAAAGAGTCAAAGAGCGGAGACCTGGGTTCTGATCCAGCCTCTGCCTCTTACTCACTATATTACCTTGGGAAAGTCACTCTGCCTTACCCAGTATATGTGTCTTCTGGAAAATGAGGGTTTGGGGTTAGAGGAAATTAGCAGATCTTCCTTTCAGACACAGTATTCTCAAAGTCTGGGGCACCAGACACTGCAACCCACTGCTTCTCTAAGGACATTGAGTATGCATCTTGCCAAGTCCCAAGAGTGCTATGTTGGACAGAAGGGTCAGAGAAGCCTTTGGGGAGCCTGTTCAGAGCTCGGCTGAAATCTAGAGTGCCTTGGGTGGGGAGTGGGGGAAGAAGAACACCAAATCCAGAATTGGAAGAGCTGGGTTTGAAGCTTGGCCCCATGGACTTGCAACCTCGAACGTGTCTTAATACATGATGGTCCATCTCCCACCTCCAAGATTTTATTCACTCTCCCTTTCTTAGCTTGCTTTCCATTCTCATTTCTACTTCTTAGACTTCCTAGGTCTCTTTAGGGCTCAGCTCATGTTCTGCTTCCTATAGGATGCCTTTCCCAGTTTAGTGAGCAAACATTTATTAAGCACCTAATATATACTTATATGTATTCATTGCCTGGAGAGAATGGACACTCCCTGAGGAATGGCTTTGCTACTTTTGTCTCTGTATCCCTACCATGTAGCATAATGCCTGGCACATAGTAGGCTTGTAATAAATGCATGTTGATTCATTGATCTGACAACACTAGAAACATGGATAGAAGTACATTGTCCTTTATTAGAAGGAAGTGGGGCAAAGCACATATTGCTGGATATGGATAAGCTGCTCATGATTTCCTGGTGAGAAAGGAATGGCCTGAGAAGCAGGCAATCAGTCTGAATGGAATCTGGTCAGTGGGGCCAAATTGTGGCCACTAAAAGACCGCATTCTAGTCATACTATCATGCATAAATTTAAAGCTAGACAGGGTCTTAGAGGTCACGTAACGAAGCCCCTTCATTTTATCTGAGCAGCGTCTCAGAAGACATCTAGTATGACTCCTAGCCACAGCTTAGCACAGTGCCTGGCACAAAGTTGGCATGTAATAAATGTTAAATGACTAACTGACCTAAATTCTCTATCTTTTCTATACCATCCCTGGCAAGCAGTCAATCATTCAAACACCTCTAGTAATGGAGAACTCACTATTTCCTAAGGTTTGGATACTTCTAATTGTTAGGGTGGCTAGGTGGCACAGTATATAAAGTACAGGCCCTGGAGTCAGGAGGACCTGAGTTCAAATCCAGTCTCAGACACTTATTTAGCTATGTGACCCTGGGCAAGTCACTTAACCCTGTTTGCCTCAGTTTCCTCACCTGGAGAAGGAAATGGCAAACCACTCCAATACCTTTGCCGAGAAAACCCCAAAGTGGGCCAAGAGTTGGAAACAACTGAACAAAATTGTTAGGAGGTTTTTCCCTCAGTAAGGAAAAAAACACTTTCCTAGAATTTTAACTCATTCCTTTTAGCCCTGTCATCTGGGGCCAAGCACAACATGCCTAAACTCTCCTTGTCTCTATAGCCCCTTAAGACATCCCTCAGGTCCCCCCCCCCCGAGTATTCTCTTCTCCGGGCTGAACATCCCCAGTTGTCTCTCCAGATCCCTGTATGGCACGGTTTCCATTTCCCCTCACACTGCTGGCCATCCTCCTCTGGCACCCACACCGAAGAATTCATGGATCTTTGAGGAAGTGCGGAAGTAGGAAGATCGCATTAGCATTTTTGGCTGCGAGCTCAGATGCTGACTCATATTGAGCTTGCAATTTCTAAACCCCCTCAGGTCTTTTTCACATGAACTGTTTTCTAGTCACGTCTCTCCCATCCTCTACTCGCTGACTTTTTTTTCCTTTTCCTTTTTTATTATAAATTTAACAATCATCAATGCACACAAACATTCCAACGTATTGGTATATGTGTAGTCATAGGTTGTGGATTTTTTATACAGATTGTGAACAATATCTTTTAGGTACTCTTGAGGACAAACGCATGCTATCCTTCAGACTGCTACTTTTTTTTTAACATTATAAATATTTATTACTTTATTGTTTATATTTATATATGTTTTATTGTTCATGTATTTATTATTACATAACATTATTTAACATTATTCATTCTTTGACCTTTTGGGTTTGATAGGCAATCTAAGGTCAGGTTCTCTAAATATATCAGAAATAACTTAAAAAGCTTATTTCTCTAATCAGGTTGTCTCCTCCTCCCTGTAAAGAAATAAAAACCTGGAGAAATTTCTTCTCCCATGAGCTGTCTTTCATCTCCCACCTCCCAGTCTCAAAACTTAATTTAGAGGTATTATGAAACATCACTGTTACTATGAGATTTATTATTTTTGTTCAGTCGTGTCTGACTCTCTGTGATCCCATTTGGGGTTTTCTTGGTAAAAAATACTGGAATCATTGGCCATTTCCTTCTCCAGCTCATTTTCCAGGTGAGGAAACTGAGGTGAACAGGGATAAGTGACTTGCCCAGGGTCACACAGCTAGTAAATGTCTGAGACTGCATTTGAACTCAGGTCCTCCTAACTCTAGGACTGGTTCTCTATCCATTAAACCACCTAGTTGCCCTTGAGGTTTATTGACAATGTCTAATTATAAAGAAACATAGATTAAACATTTCAACATGTATTGGCTTTAATAGAGATCACAATCAGAGCTTCTCCTGGGCTCTGGGAAATCAAGGGAATGAATAAGATGCTAACAGGATATCTTTATAATTGTCAGCTCTCAATTGCTGGTCCAGCCTAGTCTCTGCTCCTTTCTCATGAATGTATCAATTTAGGTGTTGATCTGCTTCAGTCTGGGGAAGAGTCTCTTCCCCAAAACCCTCTCTCAGTTCTCCTCATAAGTGATCTTCCAAGTGTGGGTCTGTAAATTCTGTCAAAATCCTTACGTCTTTCTCCAATGGTAGCTGACTGTCCAGATGGCTCAGAGGCTTTCATCCAGTGGCAGTTGTGTGCTTTCCAAAGTTCTCTTTCCTCTGTTAAAAGAACAGTGACAGGATCCAAAACTTGAGAGGAGGGGCTGTTTAAACTAGGATCACTCAAAGAAGATTGAATATAGAACCATGAAATTATGTTACATACATTTGAAGTGTTTATTAAATTTCACCACAGTAAACAAAAATATTGTAATGTTTTTGTACTCTTCAGAACCTTTTCTTCTTTCTTTTAAAAAAGCTTTATTATCCTCTCTCCCTTCTTCCTTCCTTCCTTCCTTCCTTCCTTCCTTCCTTCCTTCCTTCCTTCCTTCCTTCCTTCCTTCCTTCCTTCCTTCCTTCCTTCCTTCCTTCCTCTCTATTTCCCTCCCACCCATCTTACCTCTCTCCCTTCTTTTCTTTTTTATCTTTGTCTTTTCCCACTACCGCTCCATATTCCCTAAAAACAGTTGATTTTTTGAAGACAATATAAGATTTCCTTCTTCAATGCTTTAGTGAACTTTTGATATCACAAACATTCCAACACTCTCCAATCACAAGCCTAAAGCCACTGACACCTTCTCATTCTGTGTAATTCTTGCCCATGTCCCTCTGTTTGGGACTGATCTAATGTATCAGAGACCTTTTCCCCCCAAGTCTTTGCCAAGTTTCCTCCATTACCTCTTTTGACTGAGTAAGTATCGCTAAATCAGAATAAAACTATACAAAAAGTACACTTAGGTTTCAGAAAAGCCTTTGTTTATTTTTTTGTCCCATAGACTAAGGAGAGAATTGTGGTCTGCACAATGGCAGAGCTGGTAAATTCAAAACTTAAATGCCCATACCTAAAGAATAACCGCTAATGGATTGGTTTCAAAGTGGAGAGAAGTCATTAATGGAATACACCAGAGATCTGTCCTTGGTCCTGTGCTGTTATTTATTTATTTTAATCAAGGACTTGGATTAAGGTCTAGAAGGCTAAAACCAATAGGAATGGCTAGTATTAGATTGTCGTCAGGATACAAAAGATCCCAACAGATTAGAATGATGGATTGAATCTTGGAAGGATCAAGTTAATTGAATAAGTATAAAGTTCTACCCTTGGATTAGAACAACAACAAGGATGAGAACAACAACAGCAACAACCATCACCAAATCTCACAAACACAAGATGGGCAAGCCATGGCTAGAGAGTAGTTTCTATTAGGAAAAAAAAAGATATGGTGTTTTCATGGGCTGTATGTTCTAGGGGAATCAACAGCACAATATGCAGATCTCAAAGCTAATGTGATCAGAGGCATAATGATGGCTCCTTAATAAAGGCTTGTTGACTGATCATCCACCCTCTGCTGGAAGATCTCCCATGAGATGAATCTACTCCCGTGAATGTACTGCTTTCCAATGCAGCTCATTCCAACTTTGGACAGCTCCAGCAGTAAGGAAGTTTTATCCTGGGTGAAGTCTAAATATGCTCTTTTCAGTTTCCACCCTTTGCTTCTCATTCTGCCTTGTGGGGGAAGGAGGAGGAGCAAACTGGGCAAATCGAATCTTTCTCCAATGTTACAACTTTTCAAATTCTTAGAGACAGTGAAAATTGTTTGCGTCCTAAATCTTCTTTTCTCCAGGTTAGACAACGTCAATCCCTTCGAGTAAGCACACTCCCACGGGCAGTAGGATTGAGAAAGGAAGCCAGCATGGGAACTTTTTGAGATCCAGCAGTCAGAAGAGTTCCCTTTTGCTTCGTCTCTTCCCCCACTTCTGTGGCACCCCACAACTTCCCACCCCTCTGGGCAGAGGTCAGTGGCTGGGTGGCGCATAGAGACATTGAAAACATCAAGCATTTCTTTCCCTAATTCCATTCAGAAACTGTCAGGGAGTCCCAGAAGCAGGGAGGACCATGAAGGGATCTTAAGGGATTTTCTTCAGGCAACCTAGGCAAGACTGAAGGAAGGACTGATAACCTCTGGTACTGTTGTCTTCAAATGACCCCTGGGATGGTATTGGCACCACTCTAAATCACTTTTTCCCTCTTTCTCTTTATCTGATCCTGGTCCCTCTTCCTCTCCTAGTGCATTGCTCAAGAGGCTTTCACTTAGATGTGGACCTTCCTGGTACCAATACAGAATGTTTCCTAATACTTCTCTTTAGATCCTGACTCAGTCACTTGTAGATCTTCTTCCCTGGACTTCAGTTTCCTCACCTTCTTTAAGCATTTATTAAGCACCTATTCTATGAGAGGCGTGGTCACAAAGTAGACAGAGAGCCAGCCTTTAAGTTAAGAAGACCCTGGTCTGAGTCCCATCCCTGGACACACGCTGCCTGGGAGTTGAGTCACTGCTAGGTGGAGCTTTGGGGAGGTGCTGGATTCAGTTAAGAAGATGGGTTTGAATTCTCCTTCAGACACCTGTGTTATTCATCTTAAATTGCACCCTTCCCCGCCTACCCGCAGGTGCACTTAGTTGCTTGCATGTAGTTTTCCCCCATTAGACTGTGTGCTCCTTGTTGGCAGGGACCCAGTTTTTGTCTCTTTATTGTATCCCCAGAGCTTAATGCATATAGTGCCTGGCACACAGTGGGTACTTAAATGTTTGTTGACTGACTGACTCTGGGCAAATCATTTAAAGTGTGCCTGGAATCTAAAATGGTGAGTTGGACTCTAGGGTCCCTTTGGGCTCTAAATCTCTACCCAAATCTCTATGTAAATCCTGTTGCTTAACCTCAGTGCCCCAGGCAGCTCCCTTAGCACAGATGTTTCAGAGAAGCTGCTGATCTGAACTGGTACAGGGAGTTACCTTACTTGGAACTGTCCACTCTGATGAAAGAAAATATGCCGGGTACTGTGCTAGGAGCACAAAGACAAAAAAGAAAGAGCCCTTGCCCTCAAGGGGCTTCCATTCTACTCTGCAAAAAGAGGGGTTTGGCTGAGATGACATCGAGGTTCAGCTTTACATCCTGGGACCTTGTCCTCAGGTGTCAAATGAGAGTCTGAACATTTGTGATTTCTGTCAGGCCTTGTCATGTGCCTGTGACCCCAGGAGCCAGCGTTTCAGCCGCTCCTCCCTTCCCCCAACCTCTGTCTAGGGCTCAGGAGACCAGGAGCCTTCAAGTATGACCAGGGCGGGGTGGGGTGGGGCTGACAATAAAACTTCTTTATCAACATGCTTCATTGAAGTACCAGAAACTTCTCCTTTCCTTGGCTTGGTTTCTTTTTTTCGGTCATAACTTGATTTGAAGCATAAAATGTTAGCACTGGGAGAGACCTTGGAACAGGGAATGTCAGAGCTGTGAGGGACCTGAGAACAGGGGATGTCAGGGCTGGGAGGGGCCTTAGAACAGGAGATGTTAGAGCTGAGAGGGGTCTTAGAATAGGGGATGTCAGTGTTGGCAGCGGCAAAAAGAGTATGGGAGGATAGAATGTTACATGTAGCCAGGGCTTTAGAACACAGAGTTTTGAAGCTGATGAGGATTTAAGGACCTAGACTATTAGATTTGGAGGGGCTCTGTGAAATATGAAATGTAGAACGTCTGAGTGGAAAGTGTCTTAGGGAGGTAGATTATTGGTGCTACAGTGGTCAGTAGAGACCATCTCTTTGGACTTTCTCATTTCATTGGTGGTTTATTAAATAGTAGGGAGGGTGGGACACTTGCCTAAGGTCACACAGTAGGTGTGATGGGGGCACCCAAAGTTTTCTGTCTCCAAGCTGAGAGGCCTTTGCACTAGACACTGTAGGCAGTAACAGGTCATGAGTCCAATAAAACCTACCAGCTCCTGGGTGTGACTCGTCAAGTCTGCTTTCAATTGGTGCTTTTAACAAGATGCTCCGGCCCTTGGTCTAACTGAGGAGAGAGCTCCCAGTTCTGTGGGCTCTTGGGGAGGGGAATCATGTCACTCCTTGGCTCAAGGACCTTTGATAACTCCTCCTTTTCCCTCGGATCAAACATAAACTCTCTTGGTTGCACTTAACTCCCTGCATAGCCCACTTCCCCTCTCCATTGCTAGGCTGATTTTTCATTCTTATTTTTGATGCACTATATCGTCCAGCCAAACCGAGTTCCTTGCTGTTGCTTATAGGGTTCATTCCAACTCCCGTCTTCCTGCCTTTGCCAAGTATGTCCCGCCATGCCTGGAATGTACTCCCTCCTCCCAGCTACCTTTTATAGCCTCTATTTTCCTTCAAAGTCCAGCTCGGAAGCCACTCCTACAACAGACCTTTCCTTGAGGCTGTCCCAATCCCTCAAATGCTAGGCACTTGCAAAATAAATCCTTTTTTGTTGATTCTATATATACTTCCTTGTTATCTTCATGGAAGCTGAGGCAGAGGGTGGGGCAGTTGCTAGAAAGCTGGGCCCAGAGTCAGGTAGACCTGCGTTCAAATTCAACCTTAGACACATGCTATCTGTGTGACCCTGGCTAAGTCATTTAGCCTCTATCTGCCTCACTTACTTCAACTGTAAAATGGGCATAATAATAGCACCCACCTCATGAGGTTATAGTGAGGTTCAAGTGAGATAATATTTGTAAAGCACTTAATACTGTGCCTGGCACATAGTAGGTACTTACAAATGCTTGTTTCTTTTCTTTCCTCCCTATTAGAATGAAAGCTATTGTGAGTAGGGATTTTGTTTCATCCTTTGTCCATGTGTCCCCAGCTCCTAGCCATAATAGGCTCTCAACAAATTCAGACTGATTGACTGGAATTGGGGATGGGGAATCTGCCACATGGGGCCTCAAGGCCTCAAGTTCCCTATCCTTGGACTAAATGAAGGTAAATATCTGGGCTAGATGAAATGCCATCTGGTAGCATCGAGATGAATTAAATACATTCTAGTGCCTTCTTGTACCTTGGCTGTCTGTGTGAGAGGATGTCCACAGAGGGAATGTAGGATTCAATAAACAGTTCAAAGCTTTGTCTCTATTGTTTGAAACTCCAGGCCTCCCTGGTCTCTCCTTTCAGCTGGATGATACGTTTTCACAGTTAGCTCCAAGCCAGAGGGAAGGACATGAGGATCTTAGAAATCACCATCCTCAGGAAACTGGTCCTTAAACTGCCCTTTTCAAAGAGCATCTGAAGTCTGACCTTTGGGGAGAAGCCAGGGCTATTTTTGACTTTTCTGAAACTAGGTTGACATCCAGATCTGCCTTCTCCTGCATAGAGCCCTGATCCCAGAGAGGGGAGCTGGCAGCTGCTAACTGGAGTCCAGAGGTGCTGGACACTGCTATGCCCTTGATTTCCTGTTAAAAAAGTACTTTTAATATCAGTGACAACTAAATGTCAAAAGCCAGGAGTAGAGGAGTCCCCAAGGCCAGGAGATAAGGTGCCCCCATGTACACATCTGTTGTGGATAATCAAGGAAGGCTTCCTGGATGAGGTGAAATTTACATCTTGAAGGATGAATATAGTTTCAAAAGGTGGTGATGGAAGGTTGTAGAGAGGGGTATTCCAAATATAGGAGATATGAGTAAAAATATGGAGGCGGTAAAAGGTGGCACATGTTTTTTGGGAAATAATAGTCTTAATTAGATAGAGCAGAGTATGTCTCAGGAGTAAGATGAAATGAGACTAGAAAGAGAAGGTGGTAGTAGATCGGAGAAAGCCTTGAATTCAATTTAGTTCAGTCATCATATATTAAATGAAACAAGTCAAACCCAGAATTAAACAGGAGGAGGATGGTGGACTGGATTGCCTTCAGGAAATTGCAAAACTCCTTTGATGAGTCCAAACTTCTTTTGGAAACAAGGACCCGTCTTTTTCATGCCAATTGTCTAGAGGTGTTGTTTGAATTTGTGATGGGGAGTACAACAGTACAATAGTCTCAGGAGATAGTAGAGGTATGTGCCCCCCCCCCCCACGTCCTTAATAGCCAGTGAAAGTACAAGGGGAAAGATAATTGTTATAGTAATAATACAGTGACAATGACATTGCCCCATAACCATCAGGGGAACACTCAACCCAAAAGATAAGTATAATAATAGTAATAATAATTATAGCAATGGGACCTGGACTTAATGATTAAATTAATGTTGATTATGAGTGAAATGGACATCTAGGTGGCACCATGGTGCATAGAGCGCAGGGTCTGGAGGCAAGAAGACTCATTTTCCAGAGTTCAAATCTGGCCTCAGACACCTAGTAGTTGTGAGACCCTGGGCAAGTCACTTTACCCTGTTGGCCCCAGTTTCCTCATCTATAAAATGAGCAGGAACAAACCACTCTAGTATCTTTACCAAGAAAACTCCAAATGGGGTCATGAAGAGCAGGATACAACTAAAATGACAATAACAACAGGATGTAAGAAATGGTAGAAACTATATAATATATTTAGCACCTATTGAATACTTAATAAAACCTGACTTGAATTGGTAGCTTGTATTATAAAACAGAAGCTCACTCTCATAAACGAGCTGCTGACAAATTCCTTGGTTACAGAGATTTGAAAATAAACTACTGAAACCAAATCATGATCATAGACAAAAACCATTGCCCATTATTGCTCAAATATGATGTGGATCCGTAAGAAAGGAATAACCACATTTTTTTTTCACAGACTTTACACCAAATACTCAACATCTCCCAGTTACATGGACCATGTTGGAGCTGGTTACACCACATGTCAACCCTGTTGTCCAGTCGTCTACTGGAAATTTTCAAGGATGCTTCTGGTGAGCCAAAAAAAAATGAACTTATATCCCAATAATTTCCTTTAATTACAAAAAGCTTTTATTTTCCTCCTCTGTGCATGTCTACAGACTATTAAATGTAAAAGGATAATAACAGGATAGTGACTTGTTTAAGGACCATTTCTTCCTGAATTCCATGCACAAAAATGAGAAGAATTGGATAATAATAATAATCATAATAATCATAATAATAATGAGGATAACAGCAGCTGACATTTATAGGGTTTGCAAAGCACTTCATACATGCTATTTCATTTGAGGAGGACAGAGTCATACATGATAATAGGATTATAGGGTTAGAGGTGGGGGTAAGCTAGTCCAACCCCCTCATCTTACAGATGTAGGAACCCAAGGACAGAGAGCTAACATCACAAAATCACAGGATTAAAGATCTAGAGATTAAACGTCTTGCCCAAGATCACATAGTGTCAGAGTCAGGATCTGACTCCAGGCTGGTGCTCTTTTCATTGTATGATTCTGCCTCTCCTCTATTCAAACCCTGAGAGATGGAAAATAGGAGCAGGAAGTCCATGCCCTCAGGGAGGGGATTTTATGGGGGAAGCGTAGGGGTAGAGCAATACTTTGAAATGGAGGCAAAGAGAGTACAAGTGACTTACCTATGATCTGTTATTGAGTTGTTTGTCCTGACTCTTTATGAACCCCTTTGGAGTTTTCTTGGCAAGGATACTGGAATGGGTTGCCTTTTCCTTTTCCAGCTCATGTGAGAGATGAGGAAACTGAGGTGAACAGGGTTAAGTGACTTGTCCAGGGTCACTAGCTAATTAGTGTCTGAGGCCACATTTGAAATCAGGAAGATGAGTCTGCCTGACTCCAGGCCTGGTGTTCCACTCATTGCACCACCTAGCTGCCCAAATAATTAGTAATCATTACAATAATAAGGAAACAGTAAACCTGCATTAAAATTTTGGCTCTGGCCCTTTCTATCAATGTGTCCTTGGCCAAGTCACTCAGATTCTTTGGGCCCCAATTTCCTTCTGAATAAAATAACGAGTTTGACCTGCGTGGTCCCTGTGGCGTCTTCCATCTCTAGCTCTATGATTCTATGATCCTGTGACTTTCTCTCTCTCTGGGCCTCAGTTTCCTCTTATATCAAACAAGGAAGTTGGGTTAGATGATCTCCAATTTTCTTTGAGTTTGGGGAAATTCCACGGCCCCCACCAAAATAGAGGGTTAAATAATTGATTAAATAATCAACGACTGGATGGGAAACTCAACTTCGACATAGGCTCAGACTGCATAGACTAACCTTGGTTCATCAAAGATCAGCATTATTTCACCCAGCTGGCAACCACTACTGATTTCTGCTGGCACACAACAGGCTACAACCTCTCTGCGTGTCCTCTGAGTAGCTTCTGCTTATAGGGCAGATGTTTATAGGAACAGGATCCACAGCATCGGCATGAGGAGGCTGGTCTCCTGCTAGGGCAGCATCGTCACAAAGGCAGGTATCCAGGATCTCCACATGACCTATTTTCCCTATTTAATAACTGAGCCAAGTAGTTAGGATGGCATTCCCAAGGAGGGGCAAATGGGAAGTGGTTTATAAGCTGTAGCTTCTCTCAGTGATGAGACCCCTCATCTGTGTGGGAACCACATAAAAATACATAAAGACAGGCCTGTTGATTGGTTTGTTATGGCCTCTGGTTGCTAATGGGCTGGGTCTGGGCCTCTTGGAACAGGCAGCCTGGGGCAGTGGAAAGAACACCGAACTTGGAGGCAAAAGACCCGAGTGCTAATCTGAGCTCTGCTCCTGGGTGAACGGGAATAAATCATGTTGTTCTCAGGGTTCCCAGTTTTCTTTTTTTCACGTACAAAATGAGGGGATTGGACATGATCAGGGATTGTTAATTTTGTGTGTGTCATGGATCCTTTTGGCAGCCTGGTGATGCCTGACACTACTGTGGTTTATGGCCTACTTTAAGAATGGAAGGAAATGATAAATTTCAGTTAAGGATGAATGAAAAAAAAAAGCTATATTCTTTCCCAACCAAGTTCACCATTTTGTGAATTCTCTTCACAGAGCCCCAAGGAATTCATGGACCCCGGCACTACATGACCTCTAAGGTTTCTTTTTAATTCTAAATCCCATAAGGAAGAGGCAAGGGCCTGCTCTTGGTGGCAACGTGGTTTGTGAGAAGATGGCCAGCAAATAAAAAGGGAAGCAAAATGCGGCTGGGACCAAGGGAAACACAGCTAATAGGCTAGATCAGGAGAGGGAGGGAAAGTAGAAGTTCTGGAGATGAGGGTTAATGACTTCCAGGCCATGGTCCAGAAGAATCTGATACTCCTCCCAAGTCCATACAAGGGCCTCATAGCCAAGGGAAGGGAGACTGAGAATGTAGGCGCTCACTGGATCAGGCTGTGAAACATGTTTAGAGCTCAATAGAGCTTCAAAAGCCATTCTGCTCCAATTCCATCATTTCAGAGAAGAGGAAATTGAAGACCAGAAAAGTTAAGTGACTTAACTCAAGGTCACACAGGTAGTAAATTACAGGAAATATTTGTCAAATCAACAAATGGGGTCACCATAAGAAAGACATATGATCAAATCAATGGACTATTGATGTAGAGTTGGAAGGGACTTGACATTATCAGTAGTTCAAGGCCCAGGGGTCCTTAGATTATGTAAGCAGGGTATATGCCCAGGGTCTGTCAAACATAGAGACAAGGCAGACGGAAGGTCTGGGGGTTCATCATCTTGATGACTCCAATTTCATCCAAACCCTATGAGCAGTCAGGCAGCCAAGATGGGATCTGGTTGGCCCAGGGTCAGAGGATGGGCTAAGGAGAAAGGAAGGGGGCAAAGGCAGTCTTCAACTACATCCCCTATCCTTATTATCATAACCCTAGAGTTAGGAAATGCTTCAGAGCATGTTAATATTGGCATTTCTGAGGTTAGATAAAGGCCACCTTTCTAATGAAAAAAAGGAGAGTAAATTCTTTCTCTTAAATGGGAGTTTCCAGAGCCCAAATCTCAAGAAACAACTCCCTGCTCTTCCTTCTCCTCGCTCTTCACCTCCCCAGATGAGCCAATCTATAACTACCTTCCCTGTGGTCCCTTGTATTTGCCCTGTGGAAGCCTGTTTCAGATGCAGAGAAGTGGGAAAATTGGGGAGATAATGTTGCTGTTAAATGCATTGGCCCTGTGCAGTGAATTGCCATGGTGTCCCCATTGTGACATAATTCCCTAAGCTCCAACCACCCCCTCCCCCAACAGCACAATTATTGTGTTGTTTCCCTTGAAAGGAGATCATAATCCTTCTGGGCCATCCAATCAAAATCTGGCTCATCCCAAAGGAACACACCATAATTATATGATTTCCACATGACTCTGTGTATATATTCTAAATATGAATTAGATATTATATTTTCTTTGTAAATATAATAAGCCTCTGAGGATTTTGCAATTTTGAATCAGACATATGGATACAAATTTCTTTTAGGTTAGAACTTACTGATTGGTTTGTTTCAAGAGGTAACCTTCCTATGATAGAAAGAGCCCTGTCTTCAGAACCCTCATAACCAGGTACAAATGTGGGCTCTGCTGCCTACCCATGATGGGACTTTGAGCGATTCATAAAATTGGAATGAGACCTTGTGGGTTCTCCCTCATTGGAGGTCTCCAAGTACTGACTAGATGACTATTTGTTAGGTAAGATGCAAAGGGGGGCTCACTTTCTTTTTAGGCTAGGCAGTCTTTGAAGTACTTTTCAATACTCAAATTCTACAATTCAAATTCTGCAATTCTCAGTAATACTTAAATTCAACACCTGAGTAACACCTGAGAGGCCTGAGGAGGGAGTAATGGAGAGGGGGGAGAGAGAGAGAGAGAGGAGAGAGAGAAGTGGGGAGAGAGAGAGAGAGAGGGGGGAGAGAGAGGGAGAGAGAGAGAGAGGGAGACAGAGAGAGAGAAAGAGAGAGAGAAAAAGAGAGAGAGAGAGAGAGAGAGAGAGAGAGAGAGAGAGAGAGAGAGAGAGAGGAGAGAGGGAGAGAGAGAGAGAGAAGGGGGAGAGAGAGAGAGAGAGAAGTGGGGAGAGAGAGAGAGAGGGGGGAGAGAGAGGGAGAGAGAGAGAGAGAGGGAGACAGAGAGAGACAGAGAGAGAGAGAGAGAGAGAGAGAGAGAGAGAGAGAGAGAGAGAGAGAGAGAGAGAGAGAGAGAGAGAGAGAGAGAGAGAGAGAGAGAAAATGTCAGGAAAGAATAAAGCCATTGAGGGCCCTGCTGAGATTAGATAATACATATTCATAATTGACTCAGCCAACATTGTGGTGGCTGTTGGGTGACTTTCTGCCATGGCATTCAATAGAATAAACTACATAGGCCATCTTCTCCCTAATCTCTGTGAGCCTGCTGTGGAGACTAAGTCCTTTCCGCACTGAACACTCACTCTGGTCCCTCCTTTAAGTGACAGTGTCCCTCAGGCCTCTCCTCTAACTAGGTTGACTCCGGTTATGCTCCTTTTCTCCCCTCCCCTCCTTGTCTGTAGTCTTGCTGACTCCCAGGGTCCAACCCTTCCCCACTCTAGTTCTGGAACCACAATTAAATAAAGACTACTCTCACTCCAAGAAAGGGTGGGTGTGTCAGTCAACTTTTCCATGGCCTCACACACCGTCTCCATACCTTTACAAACCAAATAACTGCTCCCTGGTTACCCCTCCCTTTTATGTGTGGTCACCCCCTATTAGAATATAAGCTCCCTGAGGGCAGGGCTACCTTTGTATTTGCATGACTAGTCCATAACCCAGGTATTGGCACATTGTTGCTGTTTAGTTATTTCAGTCAGTCTAACTTTTTTTTTTGGGGGGGGCTAGACAATGGGGTTAAATGACTTGTGCAGAGTCACACAGCTAGTAAGTGTCAAGTGTCTGAGGCCAAATTTGAACTCAAGTCTTCCTGACTCTAGGGCTGGTACTCTATTTACTCCACCATCTAGCTTCCCCAGTCCAACTCTTCATGACCCCATTTGGGGTTTTCTCGGCAAAGATACTAGCGTGGTTTGCCATTTCCTTCTCCTGCTCATTTTATAGGTGAGAAAACTAGACAAATAGGGTAAGTGACTTGCCCAGGGTCACAGAGCGTAAGTGTCTGAGGCTGGATTTGAACTCAGGTCTTCCGTATCTCAGGTCTAGCACTCTCTCTGCTGCACCACCTAACTGCCCTATATTGTCCCAAATGTTGGCATCTAGTGAGCAGGCAGTAATAAATGCTTTTTCACTCATGCAATCATGCATGCACGCATTCATACACTGATGGGAGAAGGAGGTAGTGGAGGTGAGTGACCCAGGGTCAAGGCTTGAGGGAAGGGGTTCAAAGGTTTTATATAGCTGAACTGGTTAATGACAGAATTATGCCTGGGAAGGAAAGAAAGTGAATCAGGGCAGGGATAATGGACTAGAAGAACAGGAAAGGGTGGAGAAGCTAGAGGTAATGGTGAAGACAACAAATTGGCTCATAAGGAGTGAGGTAGAGGCTAAGAATCATGCGTAGGAAGTTATGATCAGAGAGAGGAATTTCAGAGCTCAAGATCATTTAGGGTTGATGATCAGAACAAAGATGTGACCCTTCTTATGAGAGACAAAATATAGGTCACAGAGGTGGTGGGGTTAAAGAACTGGGATGCCAGGGTCTTCCAGGGTTCACTGAGTATTAGGGGGAAGGGGTTGGGATTGAGATGTTTGACTCACTCATTGTATATGGGGAAAGACAATGCTATAAAAGGAGGGGCCTTTGAGGCCAACATGGGGATTTTGTGGGCCTTCCTTAGTTCTTTACCTGCCTTAGAGTGGGTTCTTTCATCTTAGGCAGAGTTGAGGGCTACGACTTTGTAAATTTTGAGAAGTCAGAACAGCAAGCCAGCCAAGAATCCCAGTGTCCAGGAGCCATGGTGGATTTTATAGTTAGCTCAGCATTGATGCCTCCAAGAGTGATTTCTGTAGAGGCTGAGATGAAAACTCCCTGGAACCATGCTCCTCTTCTTTGCTCTGGCCATTTTCTGCCCTACCCACCCCGCTTCCTTCTACCAAAATTGTTCCTGAACTTAGTGAGAATAATGCAATGGAGAAACTGGGCCAACATTGAGCCCACTCTTCTCAGAGACCCAGGAAGTCTGGAGGAGAGTGTACTCCTGAAATGTTAGGAGGAAAAGTTGTGCTTTGGTTCTTTCTGTAGTTTTGAGGTAAATATACCTGTGTAAAAGCTAATTGATATGAAGTTATACAGTGGTAGTGGGGCTAGAGGCACCTGACAGCTACTGTTCTTAAAATCAGGAAGACCTGAGTTCAAATGCTGCCTCAGATACTTATTAGCTATGTAATTTTGGATAAGTTGCTAAGCCTTTCTTTGCTTCAGCTTCCTCATCTGTAAAATGGGGATAATAATAGCACTGACTTCATAGAGTTGCTTTGAGGACAAAATGAGATAATATATGGAAAACATTTTGCAAACTCTGAAGCCTAAATAAATTATTATTATATCCTGGTGACTAACAGTGAGGATTATGGAGGAGATTTAAGCTGATGGTGTTAAAATGAGAGGCATTCTAATGCCCAAAGGGCACCTCTAGAATCCTGGAGCATGGGGTATTCTGGGAGGACAGCACCTCTGGTGTGGGGCAGCTTGCTGAGCCTTTTTTCAGGGCTGCTCATTCACCTTTGGGGCGTACCTTCACCCAACTCTCACCTGTGCCTCCAAGAAGCGCAGCATGCATAGCAACCATATCCTGGTAAACCATCTCAGCAGAAAGGCTAAAACAGCTTGAGGGTAACTAACAGGCCTCCAAGCTGTTGGTGAGCTAGTGGGAGTCTACCCCAAGTGTATGAAGACTTCCTCTGGTGGAATGGGTGGATGAGAACAGTTTCTTCCAAAGGCCATGAAGGTGGCTAAAGCAGGCACTGTGAAGTGCTTAGACACATCAAAGAGGCCAAGATCATCCATTGCACTGCTGGCCATTACCAGTTGCCATGACTTTGGCCGCTGGACTTCAACATCTCTAGAAGAGAGAGTGAGGCTGACAACTTTGTGCAACTCTCCCTTAAATCCTGGTCCTTAAATGCAATTCACTCATGAATCAAGACATTATCCCATGACGTCATTGGTCTTTTTTCAAAATGAAGGGCAAACGACCTCTAGCACCTTGAGGTGGAGATGTGGCTGCTTGTCTCTGGGATAATAAACCCAGAGCATACTTACTAAATATGCATATATGTATGTATGCATGTGCATAATTACATATAGCTACATATATAGACAGATATACATAGATTAATATACATATGACGGAGAAATAGAATTGAGTCATCTTTAGAGATATGATAATGCAAACTCTGGGAGCTGACGAGGTCATCAATTAAGACAGAATATTGAGAGAAAAGAAGGGGACTCTGGATAGAGCCTGGGGGACCATCTGTAGGCAAGGAAGGGGAAAGACATGAGTGATGAGCCATTGAAAGAAATTTGAGATGGTCCAGTCAGACAGGGAAGAGGAGAACCGAGAGAAAGGAATGTTACCAAAACTCCAAGAAGAAAGAGTAAATATCCAAGAAGAGAGGTCAGTCAAAAGCATTAAAGGCTGGAGAGGCCAAGAAGGATGAATATTGAGAAAAGACTCTTTGATTTGTTAAGAGATCATGGGTAACTATAGACAGAGTAGTTTCAGTTTAGTGAAGATAAGAAGAGGTTGAGAATCGGGCCAGATTCTCCCTTCCTTCAGGGACCACAGACTCCACTTTGGAGATGACCAACTTAGACATTCAGAGAATCAGAATCTCTCACAGATTATCTCCTTGGACCCCTTCATGCACAAATGAAGGAATGAAGGAAAATCAAGAGATCGTAGAATCATAGATTTAGAGTCACAAGGTAGCTTAGAGATGGTCAAGTCTAACCCCTTATTTTGTAGATGAGTAAACTAAGGACTAGAGTGATAGAGTAACTTCCTCAAAGTCATACAGTGACAGTGAAAAAGCATGGCCTAGAACCCAAGCCTCAAGCCTCCTAATCTCTTTGTATCCATTATACTGCCTTCTAGACGAATTTCTCCTTGATTTCTCAGAGCTAATTGCAAAAACAAAACAAAATGGTGGGGTTGAGGTGAAGGGCAGCTTGCCTAAGCTTATTGGAGTTAAATCCTTTCTTTTCCATTCGGGAGAGCTGTTCCAGCTTCAGGTTGTATCGCCCATGCCTAATCCTCCCACACTGTAGCCCCAGTAGCCACCCCATAAACTGGCCTCTATTCAGCATTGCTTAGGCTGTGGCTCTCATCAAATGGAGAAATTGACCAAGGCCTTGTGTAATCTCCACAGAGCTGCCTCCTCACTCTGGAATGCTGGGACTGGCATGCTACCTTTTCACTTGGCCCCCGTCTCCTCCAGGTGGGAAGCAAAGAAACAGTCAAAACTTTCAAAGTAAGTGGGGGGTGGGTGGTAGAGGGTGGTGTTCATTCTAAACTGATTTCAGACTAAAGAGAAAACACAGGTGAGCCAGACTCCTTCTAGAGGAGCGTGGGTGTGTCTGTGTGAGTGTGTATAGAAGAAAAATGGGGCGGGACTTGGCAAGGATCACCTGCTTGGCCTGGGACTACCCAACAGTGGTACTCCAGCCAAAACACCACCCACAGTTCAATCCTCTGAAACCCTAGGTTTCCAATAAAGCTGAGTCAAACTGAACCCTGGTCTCCTGAATCTGAGTCCAATGCTCTATCCCACTGTCTCATTGTGTATCGATGTTTCTTATTGAAGGGGTAGCAGAGTAACACTGAATGGTGAACATAGTGATTCCCATTGTTCTTCCTTCGGTGGGATAAAGCTGATGTACACTGGTGACTAGGGGTAATTAAATGGACTTAAGGGTGGAGTCTCCTGTAGTCCAAGGTCATTCAAGCAATTTCCAACAAGCATTGAGTAAGTCCTACTATGCACTAGGTACTCTGCTAGGCACTAGAAATACAAGGAGGAAACTGAAGCAATTTCTGCCTTCGTAATATGTACATCCTATTAGAGGAATCAACATGTATGAATGGAATGGGGTAGAGTACACCTCATGGACCACAGGTGGCACCGAATGCAGCCTCCCTTTGCCCTCCTAAAATAATTTATACTGGATTTATGTAGAATATATTCTGTAAATGATTTCTGATATACGTGTTGTCTCCCTCAACAGAATGAGAACTCCTTAAGAGCAAGGCCTTTTTCATCCTGTCTTTGTTGTTTGTTTGCCTCAGTGCCTGGCACACAGTTGGCTCTTAGTAAATGCTTTCGATGGACTGATTGATTGGTTGATTGATGAATACAATTGGAAATACCAATGGGTAGCTGGCTGGAATTCTGATAGGAGAGGGTAGACAGAATGTTATGATTGATCAGGCCAGAGGTGATGGGGATAGGACAGGCAAAGAGCAAGGAAGGAGTTGGGTAGGCAACTGGAACTATGGCTTAGTTAGGTGGACAGTGGAGGGGAACCCTTTCTGGTCAGGGAAAACACTGAAAAGAGCAGTATTGGAGATAGAGGAATTGACAGTTTATCTCATGCAATGGCTAGCTACAGTCCTTATTTCTTATTCATTCATTCATTCATTCATTCATTCATTCATTCATCTATCCATCCACCCAAGCATCCATTTATCCATCATCTATCCATCTCTCTCTCTCTCTTTCTCTCTCTCTCTCTCTCTCTCTCTCTCTCTCTCTCTCTCTCTCTCTCTCTCCATCTTTTACAGCAGTGGTCCCCTAGGCATGTTGGCTCCTCACTTGGCTGGGTCAGCATTGCCATAGGTCCAGGCACTCCTCAGAGGATAAATCAACAGGCCTCACAGTTTGGCAACCCTCCAAGGCTAGATGTTGCAGAGAAAGTCCTGACCTGGATTGATAGAGGGAGTTTCCACACTTGGTAGTTCCCAATTCCAAAGAAATTGTAGATGCATTTCATGTCTCTATTGCTATGGTCCAGAATACAAATGATATGCACAAAAATAGTACCAGGTCATTTTTGGGGAAAAGCCTTGGGAGTTGGGGAGATCACCTTCATGGGGAAGGTGAGCTTTAAAGTATAAGAGGAGGAAGTGAGGAAAACACTTCAGGTACTTCAGGCATGCCATTGCAGCAGCCATGAGATGGGAGATGGAGTCTAGAAAGAGAAAGATATTATTGACTGTCCTCATGAGGCTTACATTCTTTTGGGGAGACAAGATGTGAATCAATATAAAGTTAAGTAGGGATATGGGAACTATCCACAAGTTATGGAAAGTGACAAATAAGTGGCATAGAAGATGAAGTGTTCTAAGTCAACAGCATAGGTCAAGGAAGACTCCCTGGGGGAGTTGCACTTGTAGCTACCATTGAGAGCAGGCTAGGAAAATCTTCCAAGTTGGAACTGAGTGGCCAGGAGCAGATCAGTTTGACTGGAGCAGAAAGAGGGTTCCTGCAGAGGAATAGCAAGAAATATTTGGGTTGTTTTCTCCATCATGAACCCGGTCTGTGTTTTTCAGAGTTTTCCCAGGACCTAAAACTCCTGCTAACTCTAAGATTTTATTTCATTTCTGACTTTTCCATAATTTCTCTTGCTTACGTCCAGACTTTGGCAGGAGCCACCTTCATTTCTCCTTCCTCCTGCTGTCCTACCCTTCCACTGGAGCCCCTCCCATCCTTCCATTGGCTTCAATCACTCACTCAATTAATCAACCAGCATTTATTAGAGACTTACTATGTGTCAGGCACTGTTCTGGGTATTGCGGCTAAAAAGACAGAGATGAAATAGTCCCAGCTCTCACAAAAAGAGGGAAGGAAGGGTGGAAGGGAGGGAGGCAGGGAAGGAGGGAAGTAGGAAAGAAAGAAAGGAGGGAGGAAAGAAGGAAATAATCATTTATCGAATTGCTACTATGTACCAGGCACTGTGCTAAGCTCTTTACAATTATTATCTAATTTGGTCCTCACAACATCCCTGTGAGGTAGGTACTATCATTATTCCCATTTTGCAGATGATGAAACTGAGGCAGATAGAGGTTAATTAACTTGCCCAGGGTCATACAGCTAGAAAGTGTTTGAGGCCAGATCTGAACTCAGGTCTTCCAGACTCCAAATCTAGCAATCTTTTGGGCCGCTTTCCAAGCTATCAGTTCTCCCATCACCAAACCATAATAGAACCCAGCCTTTAGGATTTTCAAAGCATTTTCTTCCCAGTAACTCTACTGTGTAGCATTGACAGACTTGTTGTTATCCACATTTTGGAGATGCGGAAATTGTTGACCAGAGAAGTGAACCACCTTAGCCAAGGTAACACAGCTCCTCAGGGGCAGAGCCAGGATTTGATGCTACACCCAGGGCTCTCTTCATTATGTCTCATGGCCTTTCACCACAGAACACTTGAGCTGGAAGGGACTCAAGGTTTCAACCCCCTTATCTTTAGAGGGAAGGAAACCAGGCTCAGAGGGACAATGACCTGTCCAAGGGCATACAGCTGTCCTTTTGGAACCTGGCTTTGGACAGAGACACCTTTGGGCATGGGAGAAGGACAGAAACAGGGCTCAGGAAACAGCCTGTAAAATGCCTTGTACTTGGGGCTGTTCAGGGGAAAAGAAGCCGACTGAGTTTCACTCTCACTTCCTTCATGGGTGCCATCTTTCTAAGGGCTGCTGTCTTTAGCCTAGATGACTGTGGCATGAGGCTGTTTGAGGTTTTTAACTCTTTAGGCAGTGAGCTTCCCGTATGGAATTGAGTTAGGGTGTCTTTCAGGATAGGCAGGGAAGAAATAGGTTGGGAAGGGGTGTGCTATCTCCTGTTTGTTTAACTCAGGCCTCCTGAAAGCCCTCCCTAGACTGGGAGAGCAGTATTATTGTATTTTCCCATCCCATATATGGGCTGCATGAGCTGGGCTAAGTACAGGTTTTATGGAATGGCTTTTGTCCCGGGCATGGGGTGGTTTGTAGTGTAAATATTTTAACAGGTGTATAGCTTTCGGTGGGGGATTACATGTTGAATTTTTGAAAAGTCATGCCTGTAGCATTCATAAGATTTATAGCTGGAAAGCACCCCTGAGACCGTGATGAAAATCATAGAATTTTAGAAGCTGGGTTGGGGGGTGGGGTGGGAGAATGGGCATTGTAATGAGATGTGGGTTCAAGGTCTGACTTTGCCTAGCTGCATGACTTTAGGTGGACTTTGACTTCCTTGTCAGTAAAATGAGGGGATCATAGGCCTGAAATTAGGAAGGATGTTCCTGCTTACTGCAACTCCATTTTACAGATGAGGAAACTAAGGCCTAAGAGATAAAGTCATTTGTCCCATATGATGGAGGGAAGCAAGAGCAGAGCCCAAATTCAGGGCCAGGTCATTGGGTCCTAGGGTCCTAGATGTGGACTCGGAGGGACCTCAGGAGCCCTCTAATTCAGCCTCTTTCTTTGGCAGATGAAGAAAAGGAAGTTTACAGAGGCCAAATAGACAGCCACAGCCATAAACAGCTGACTTGGGAGTCAAAGCCGGGTCTTCCTGGCTCTAAACCCTCGCTATGCTTGTTATATCCATTTTTTTTGAGGTAATTGGGGTTAAGTGACTTGCCCAGGTTCACACAGTTAGTAAGTGCCTGAGGGAAGATTTGAACTCCGGTCCTCCCGACTTCAGGGCCAGTGCTCTATCGGCTCTGGTGTTGCCTAGCTGCTCCTCACCCTTTGTTGAAGAAGGGAACTTTGTGCAGGTAGGTATTGGACTGTGTGACCCCCGAGGTCCCTCAAGCTCTGAGATTCTGTGGCTTGGTGACCTGTCAGCATTATCACTTTATAGATGAGGAAACATGATCTGAGACATGCTGTTACCCTGGGTCCTACAGTAATGATGATAGCTGATGTCCATATAACCCTTAAAGGTTTACCAAGCACTTTGTACATCATCTCAACCGACAGGGGAGGTTGATGCTATTATTATCCCCATTTTACCGAGTTGTAAACTGAGGTTCCAAGCGCTCCAGTGATTTGTCCAGGGTCGTACGGATGGTAAACATCTGAGTCCAAGCCCCCTGCCTCTCTCTGGTGTACCATGACCCACGCAGCATCTGGGTCAGGGGCAGGATTTGAATGTGGGTCCCTTCTGACTCCACGCCCAAGACTCTTTTCAATGACACCCCACTTGCTGATTCTATGATCCACGAACTCCTTTATTTGGTTGTTCATGTAAACATTGACTGACTGCTTTGCACAGAGGAAAGAATTTGATTGTGCACAGGAGAGGTATCAAACATGGCACTGGCTGGTGGGCTCATGGGGCCCAATACTCCCAAGATGTCCTGAGCCAAATTAAAATGTCATTGAGAAATATTTAACGAAATACATAAAAACAGTAGACTATGGATAACATTAATATGTGCTTTTCTAAGTCAACGTGTAACCCACAGGGCTCCTTATGTTCAGTTTCATGGCCCTGGTTTCACTTGAGTTTGACACCCTGAGATTCACAGAAGCAAGACCGCAGGACCTGACCCCTGGGGGGAGAGGAGAGGAAGAAGGGAGCTGGGTGGGAGGCCTGTGACTCATGTGGAGGGAGGCTGTCTCAGAAAAACATCTGGGCTTCGTTTCAGGAGGCTGCCAGGCTCTGTCAATTGGGTTAGCTCACACGTCTCTAAGCCTCATCTGTAGAATGGGGAATGAGCATCCTAGAACCATCCCCTACTTTGTGTTAGGAACCAATCAGTCAGTCATTCAGCATTGGTTAAGTGCATTCTATGTGCCCGACTGTGGCTGAGTGCTGGTGACTCGGATGAAAAAGAAAGACAGTCTCTACCTTCAAGGAACTTACAATCTAATGGGGGAGTAGGAAGACAATATGTAAAAGGAAGATAAAAATCAGGACCAGGGTGGGGGCATGATGAAATCCAGGGGAATGGAAGAGATCTCTGTTCAGATTCTGCCTCAGACACTTACTGGCTGTGTGACCCTGGGCAAGTCACTTAACCTTTGTCTGCCTCAGTTTCCTCATCTGTAAAATGAGGATAATGTTAGCACTTCTGCCTTCCAGGGCTGTAGTCAGGACCAAATGAGACAATATCTATGAGGCCTTTCGCAAATTGTAAAGTGCTGTATAAATACTAGCTCTCACTATTGCCAGGGGAGCAGAACACAAATGCTATAGGCATTTGATGCATATGAAAGATGAAAGAAGGCAGAGATGGCAAAGCCGATATTTACCGGGCAATAAGATTGGATCCTGAATAGTAGGAAATGTAGGTTAGCATTTGTACGCTTTAAGGCTTGCGAAGCACTCTGCAAATATTCTCCCATTCTGTCCTCACAGAACCCTTGAGAGGTACGAGCTACCCGTTTTACAGAGAGGAGAAAATGAGGCAGTCAGAGGTTAAGTGACTTGCCCAGGGTCATACAGCCAGTATCTGAGGCAGCCCTCTGTCCACTGAGACACCCAAGCTGCCTATCCTGTGTATGGATACACTAGACCAGATGCAATGAATTTTGACTCACTATCTGTGTGGCCCTGGGCAAGTCACTTTCCTCATCAGTAAAATGAAAAAAAGGGAATTGAATGGCCTCTAAGGCCCTTTCCCGGTTAAATCTAGGATCCTATGATCCTACAATCCTGCATTGTATTCAGACCAAAATTTGTTAACCCCTTTGTTTCCAGAGGTCCCACTCTGTTTTTCCAATCAGCTGGGACCAGGAAGGGAATATCGGCATTCGCCATGAAATGTTCATTGAGTTTCTTTCTTTCTTTTTTAATTTACTGTATTTCACTATGGTCGGCATTTGCTCCAAGTTCTCACCTCTTAAAGATGACCTCACCCTGCCCAGAGGGACTCTCTTGCCAGAGCCTCTGGCTTGGGGCATCCAAGTCATTGGGAGGCAGTGTATTCTCACAACCTGCTCAGTGCTTCTCGAGAAGACCTGGGGCCTATGCTGCCAGCTCTGGGGAGGAGAGGCCGGTGGGCATGGAATGGAAGAGGGAGGAATTGAAGGCGGAGAGGATGATGGAGGTGGTGTGGGATTGACATGCACACAAGAGCTGGGGGGAGCAACATGAGCTCAGAGCTGGGACTCAGGGGATCCGGGTTTGAACTCCAGCTCAGCTTGTGGTTCATGTGTGGCCTTGGGTAAGTCATTTTTCCACCCTCAGACTCAAATCCCACATCTATAAATGCACTGCCCCATCCTGCCTCGCTTGGAACAGTTATAGGGTCCCTTCTTATAGGAGCCAATGGAAGCTTACAACTAGCCCTTCCAGACCATGTAACCGGTGAGGGACCTGGGGCCCGGAGACAGGAAATCACTTGCCCAGATAACACAGCTGGTGAGTGTTGGAGCCAGGATTTGAAGGTAGATTTTCTTCTTTCAAGACCAGTTGTTTTCTCATTCTGATACTCCTATAGCATGGCGTTGGGAATTGGCACCAGTGACGCAGATAGCGGCCCGTCCACATCGGCCCATCCAATGTGACTCTTGTCTGTGCGCTCCCGAAAGTTTGCCATGGGAGGTCCACCTGATATGCCGGATTGTAGAGGTGCCAGTGGAGCACTTTGGCTGGCATCCCCCATCCTTGACATAGCCAGCCTGTCCTCTCTTCCTGTTGTACCATTCCTTGATGACCATGTGCCTGTTCTGCTGACTCCCTCCATAGTTATGCGATGCAGCTTGTTCACACCCACCAGGGTGCTTCCCATCGACATCCTGGCGAATCATCACTGTTTGATACTGCTCTAGCTGGTGTGCTACCACACAGGGAAAATGTGTGTATTGAAAAGATGCTCCTTGTTTTCATGGGAATCTTGGAGTCCAGAGAAGAGCTTTGCAATTTCACAAAAGCGACAAGACCTAGTCCCTCCTCCTCCGAAACTCTGGACTTAATTTGTTTATCTGTCCCATCTTCTCCAGGTCTCTCTCTCTCTCTGTCTCTTCTTTCTCTCTTTCTCTCTGTCTTGCTCTTCTCTGTCTCTTCTCTCTCTCTTTCTCTTCTCTCTCTCTGTCTCTTTTTCTTTCTTTCTGTCTTTCTTTCTCTTTCTCTCTGTCTAAATATCTATATACCTATGCTTATGCCCATACTCATACCTACACCTTTACTATCTATAAACCTACATTTATATCTGTCTATAGCTATATAACACCTCTCTATCTATCTATCTATCTGTCTCTATCTGTAGAGAGCAGATTTGTAAGAAGTCCTCAGAGTGTGAGAATCCATGCCTTTTGGCTTGAGACCTGCTGTTCCTTGCAATGTATTAGTTTCTCTCCTTCAAAGGCCTCTTTTGGTTTGACAATCAGTATTCTGATGTTCTATGCACTTTGCCACTTTATGCCCTGAGATTCCTTCTAACTCTTAATGTTCAGGATAATAAATTCTAATCATAGGAGTTCTGGCTCAAGGTAAGAATCATTAAAATGGGGAGGTGATAGGGGTAATGGTAATAGGTGTAATGGCATTTTTATAACATTTTTGATTTATTAACATTATTTTGTTCGATGCTCACAACAATTCTGTAGAGGTAGGTACTCGTAGTATACCCATTTTACAGATGAGGGAACTGAGGCTCAGTGAGATTAAAGGACTTGCCCAGACTCACACAGCTAGAAAGCATCTGAGACAAGATTTGAACCCAGGTCTTCCTGGCTCTAAGTCCAGTGTTCCATTCACTATGCCAAGCTATCTCTCACAGGCACACAGACATTCCCAAGTCATGTCATCTATGACTATCTTCCACAACCTTCTCAACCCTTGCCCAACATAACTTGGACTTTGACCCTAAGATGCTATGCTCTAATAGCTGACCTTTGGCCTTATCTTGCTAGGTATCAAACTTCCATAAGATTTTAGGTCATTCCCAATTAGAATCTATACCTGTGCCCCCAGGTTATCTTTCCCCAATTAGAATCTATACTCCTTGAGGGCAGGGACTGTCTTGGTATTCATATTTATATCTTCAATGCTTAGCACAGTGTCTGGAACATAAGTGCTTTATCATTCATTTGTTCATTCATTCATTCACTCATTCACTCATTCATTCCTTCTTAATTTTTCCAGGGGTCCTGCTTACTGGATGCCATATTATTCTGTCTCTCTGCTCATAAGCTTCATCCAGCAAGCAAAAGAGGCCAGTGCTAGTGGCCACTCAGTCAATAGTGGCTGAGGATGCCAAATATTGGCAGGAGAGCTATGGGGAGGGTGGGGTATGCTGGCATGTGAACCAATTAGCTACAATTCACAGGAGGTGTTAACTTTGGAATGGAGCCAAGAAAGTAGGCTCTCCCCACCCTTTTCATGCATAAAGGAAAATTTCAACATTGCTTAGGCTCTGGGACAAGTTACCATGGCCTCCGTTTGTTGGGAGGTGCCTAAAGAACATGAACAAGTGAAGGGGTGAGGAGAATGAATTCAAGGACCATCTGCGGGACTTTTATTGACAGATACAACTTATTATAGGTAAGGGGACACAGAACACGAGAGCAATGCAACCGCATCCCGTCCTCATTGGTTATTGGCTTGCTGAACCATCAGGTCCTAGGAACACATGTTTAGAGTGGGAAAGCCTCTTGCATGCGATTCAATTCAACCCTCTCTCAATTTTAGAGATGAGAAAACTGAGGCCAAGAAAAGTAAAATGACTTCCTCAAGTCTCAGCAAGTTAGCCTAAGAACTGGTGTATAAAACGTGCTGGAAACAGATACTAAGCTTTCATTGGTATGGTCAACATTGTCTTTGCCGTTTATTGGCTTAGGTGAGTAGAGTCTTAGAGTTTAAGTGACTGGCCCAAGGTCAGAGTCAGGATTTGAACTTAGGACATCCTGACCTTGAGGTTGGCTTTCTGCTACAGCATATTGCTTCTTAGGGTAAAGAAATCGATCCTCTAATCTAATTGACTGAATGGTCTACCTTCAATATAGTGGGTTTCACCTCACTGGCAGTCTTCCCGCAAAGGCTGGATCACCACTGGGGAGGAGTGGTGTGGAAGAGATTCTTGAGGCACATCTCAGACCCCTCTTAACTCTGAGATTCTGAGACTCTGAATTGGAAGAGACCTCAGGCCCCAAGAAACAGAGATGAAACCTGAACCCCCAGATCACTCAAATCCAAGATCCTTTTGGAGAGTCTGAGAGATCAAAATTATTTTTGTGATAATCCCTCCCTGTCCTGTAACATCATTCTTGACCCTGGCATTACTGAATTTCACCCATTTTTTAATATGTCACTCACAGGTCCCCACAAAAAACTGAACTTCAAAAGCCACAAAATTTCTTGGAAAAAGAAGCCAAGTTCAGAACAGTGGTCCTATCTCTGACTCTTATGGTAGCTGTGACAAGCACACTATCCACTGTACAACCCAGCTGCCTTGGAGTCTGGAAGATCTGAGTTCAAATCCAGCCTCAGATACATGATAGCTATGAGACCCTGCGCAAGTTACTTAACCTTGTTTGCCTCAGTTTCCTCATCTGTAAAATGAGCTAGAGAAGGAAATGGCAAACCACTACAGTATCTTTGCCAAGAAAACCCCAAATGGGGTCATGAAGAGTCAGATATAACTGAGAAAATGACTGAATAAAAGGCCATAATCTAGGCTAGAAGTGATGAGGGCCTGAATTAGGCTGTTGGCTGTGTTAGTAGAAAGAAGACACAGAAAAGAGATATTGTACAGATAGAAAGGGCAAGATGTGGATGTGGACTGTGGACTCTCATGGCAGCTGTGACAAGCATCTGGACATGCAAGCCCCTTTACTGATTGTGTGTACCTTGGTTCAGAATCAAAATCCATGTTGACTCACATTTCAGGAGGATGTTGAGTGGTCAACAGGACCTCTATCTCCTGAGTCTGAGGCTTTTACCCGCAGAGAGAAACCTGTTTTGATAGCAACTGTTTCAGCCTTGGCATTTCAGAGACAAATTTATCCCCAAGGTACCGACACAGCTAACTTTGGGGATATCCCCTTTGAAACCATTCATTTGTATGGGAATTTCCTTTAGGGTTCTCCTCCTGCTACGGTTGGCTGGCCCAGATTTGGTTTCTCTTCAGTGTTAAAGCTACTGTGAGAAGATCAAGTTTTAACTGGAAGTTTATTTTTTTCAAATCACCATCAATGAAACCCAAGTTAATTTACCAAACAATAACTCTAATCAACTTTTCTTTCTGTTTTGATTACTCCCATTTCTACTGAGCACCCCAAGTTCTGGACTTACATAGACCAGGTCCAATCTAGGGAACAGTCCCTGAAATCACTTTCTCTTTGACCCATTTTCTTCACCCGAAGTTGCCTCTGGGGAATGTCAGAATTTAGTACAAATATGGCTCATGTCTAGATCTCCCCAGATTTGGATAGATGGTTGCCCAAGTACTAGAAGTATTTAAGTACTTATGATAACATTACAGACATTAGGTATAACCCACAACATCTAACAGGCTCCAAACCATATTTCTCCTTTTCTCTCTTTTTGCCTTGCCACCATAATGCTGCGATTCCTGCTACTGGTGTACTCTCTATATGAGAATTCCAGAGACCCTGTCCTGGAGGAGTTCTGACTTCCCACTCTGGGGCTATGCTGTCCCAATAGTTGAGTTTCATCAGTGTGACCCATTATATCTAACCAGCCCTAGGCCCCTGACCATCTGTCTTCCCACCCTCATCCCCAACTGGTTTTCAGCTTTTGCTCTGGCTGTGGTAATCAAATCAACTGTACCATTTCTTTTGGAAAGGGCTTGTCAATCAACTGCCCTATGGGTCATCTCACATTAAAAGATCATTTTGCCTTCTTAGAGGTTGACTATCCATATAGGAATGAAATTTTCTTGAGGACAAGCACTGTTAACCTTTAGGACACAAATTGTAACACAGTTCTTGGAAAATAATTCATGCAGTCATTCATTTCACTGTATAGAAAAATGAAAAAAAAAAACCCTCACAGGAGCCTATGAATGATGTGGGAAACATCATCATCACCACCACCACCATCATCATCATCATCATCACCACCACCACCATCATCATCATCACCACCACCACCATCATCATCATCATCATCACCACCACCACCATCATCATCATCACCACCACCACCATCATCATCATCACCACCACCACCATCATCATCATCATCATCATCATCATCAAACAGCAGTAGCTGCCATCATAAGGGACTCAATATTCCATAGGCAATTCTCCTCTTTCCAGTGAGTCCCACCTTCACCAGGATCCTCTAAGCTCCCCCAGATTAATAACGATTTGGATGCCTTTCAGAAGGAGATCTTCCTCCCCCTCCATTCCAATGAGTCTCACTTTCATTTCACAGGTCTTAAGGCAATCAACATTCTACCACTATTCTAAGGGTTGGACTCCTCTCAGAAATAAAAGGCACTTGGAGCTGTGAGAAAGGCGACCCCTTCTTATTGGCCTTGTAGTGTCTGAATAACTCATGGTGATGAAAAGCAAAAGTCAAGGTATTTTTTGCTCCATGCGTTGTGGCTCTAAGTCCCTTTCTCCTCTTCCAACTTGGGACTCCACAAACACAATGTTTTCCCTGAGAAGAAGTTGCTTCTCAACAATTCCCTTCTTTTCTCTTGAAGTCTGAGTCCAAGAATTCTCCAAATTGGAGTTTTCAGGAAGGCAACCCTGAGGTTGGCCCTGTAGAGGAGATTCCCTTTTCTCAACCACCTCCCATCCCCCCTACCCCGAAGGATGTTGTCTTCTCTCTGCGGTGTGTATTCCTTCACTATTGCCTTTCCAGTAACCAGAAGTCCATTCACTTCTCCTCTCTTATAAGTGGTTCCTGAGAGGGGCGACCCTTTCTTCTATGGCACTACCTTGAGTTCTAGCCATATTCTTGGCTTATAATCTTTATATTTTTTCAAAAGACAAAACATCTGAGTCTATAAGGAAGACTCCCTTTTGCAAACCACTACAAAGGATGTGGATACTTTACCAATAATCCATACTACTGTAGTCCGAGCCAACCATTTTTATCCCAAATCAGTTCACACTGAGTCAAGAATGGTCAAAGGAAGAAGTTACACCCTCAACCCAGCTATGTAAACACAGTCCCACATGAGGGTTCACTTCTCTATAAGCTGAGTAAATTGGTCAGAAAAATCCCCTGATTAGTCAATCAGCTCTCATTGAAATGCTACTATGTATCAGGTACTAGGCTGAGCTCTAGAGTATGGAGAAAGGCAAAAAATAGCACCTATTCTCAGGGGGCTCCCAATCTAAACCTCTATACAGATACACTATCTCAGCTGCTTGAGTTCCTGTGAAGATGTCAGCTCTTGGGAATAAGTCCAAGGCATTGAATCAGCGTTGGATAAGTGTGGCGTCAGTTACTTTCACTTCTTATGCCTTTCTTCTGTCCCGTTCCTCCTTCCCAACCTCTTAGAATGATGGACCTGGAACCTTAGAACACAATATGTTAGAAGGAGGAGCAACAGATGTTAGAACATAGACTCTTAGGACATAGAATGCCAGAGCTGGGAGGAACTTTGTAACAGAGCGTTAGAACACAGAATGTTAGATATAGGAAGGCTCTTGGAACACAGATAGACCGGTAAGGGAACTTAGAACAGAAAAAGATCCTTAGAATGTAGAATGTGAGAGCTAGAAGGGACCTTTGAACATAAAATGTTGGAACAAAGAATGTCACAGCTGGGAGGGACCTTTGAGATCATTTTGGTGAATCCCCGAATTTTACAGAGAAACTGAGGCCCACTGAGGGGGACCGTCTCATCCAAAGGGTTGCCCAGCCTGTCAGCAACTGAGCCAAGACCTGGTTTCCTCGATCCAATCACCATCTTCTTTCAGTGATTCTTCGTTGCTCCTTCCTAATTAGTGCCGGGGACTTGTGGCTTTTCTCCAAAGACTTATTTTCTTTTCCAGAAACAAACAAGGATTTTACAACTTTGCTTGTAGCCTTGAAGAGCTTGTTTGTTCTCCCCTCTGTACCACGAAGATCATGTTTGTTCCCTGGGAAAGTTTCTTCTTTAATTATTTTCACATTTCAATGGCCTTTTTTATATATTTCTGTCTAAGGTTCATAAAATGCTGATGTCAAACTTGCTTTGGGCTGAATTGTTCCAGAAACATTTCGTTCCAGGCCCAGGGGAGTCTCTGGGACGGAATGGCATGGTGTTTGCCCATAAAATCTTTGAATCCTCGAATCCCAGCCCAAGGAGGGACCTCCAAGGCCTCTGATTCTGACTCATTCCTGAGCAAGAATCCTTTCTATGGAGGACTCTGTGATTGCTCGTCCTGGCTTCCCTGGGAGCCCTTCAAAGCCAGGGAACCCTAACCCCTGAGACCACCCACCCAATCCATATGCTTACATTCCTAGCAAAAGCTGCCAAGGGGAAATTTGAAAACTTTCAACAATAACTTAGGGGCACAATGCAAGGATATTTAACTCAGAAAATGTCCTCATGTTATAAAGCTTTCTGCTCAATAAAATGAGGGGGTCGGACAAGGCAATCTCAGCAGTCCCTTCCAGCTCTGACATTCTATGTGCTACAGGAGTCACGCACTTTCACAGGTGGAAGTGATTTCACAGGCCATCTAATAAGCCTGAATTCTTATTTTTGTTATTGTCCTTGTTTTTATGTTGATTTAATTTCCAAATATATCCCTCTTTCTCTTTTCCACAGAGAGCTATCCCTTGCAACAAAGAATTAAAAAAAAAAGAGAAAAAGATACCCAGTTGATCAAAACTGACCATCATGTGAATGGACTCTGATATCTATGGTCCCCTACCTCTGTAAAGAAGGAAAAGGTGTGTGTAGGGGGAGGTACATCTATAATTTCTTCTTCAGGCTTAGGATCCAACATGCACCTTACTTATGAAGACTTCAAGGGATGGGGTGCTCATTACCTCCTGAGGGAACCCGTATAACTAAGAGATGGCTCAAGTTTGTAGGGAGCTTTTTCTTATATTGCTCCAGAAGACTGGGAAGGTTGTCAGGTCGATGAAGGATTCGTCTGGGCCCCAGAGAACAGAACTGGGGGGAATGGGTGGAAGTCAAAGAAAAGCACAGATAGCTTCAATATCAGAGGGAAACTCGCAAACAATTAGAAATATAAGGAGAATCCCAGCCATCGGGAAAGAGAAAGACAGTTTAGGCTATCGTGACTTTCCTGGGACCTTGAAATCACGTCACCTTTCACTTCCTGCCTCAGCTTGCCTCCAGAGAAGGTTCTGTCCAGTGAGTGGTCTATGAACTTTTTCTAAAAACAATCATTTGATGACTGTGTTTCAAAATATGGACTTCCTTTATAATCCCTTGTATTTTATTATATGCACTTAAAAGCGTTATTCTGAGATGGGGTGTATAGGCTTTACTGGTCTGCCAAAGAAGTCTGTGGACAATAATAATAATGATGATAATAATACAATAGCTAGTATTTATATAGCTAAATGAGATTTGCAAAGTTCTTCACAAATATCTCATTTTGTCCTCACAACAACACTGGGAAGTAGGTGCTATTATTAATCCCATTTTACAGATGAGTACGTTGAGTCAGAAAGAGGAATCCCTGAGCTCTCTTCTTTGTCCCATCCAGTAATGATCTCTCCAGTGCTTACTTGCCCTTTGTTTTGTACCTTTCTCATGTAGGGCAGCTAGAGGGTGCCATAGTGCATAGAGTGCCAGACCTGGAGTAAGAATGACTCCTCCTTGTGAGTTCAAATCCATCCTCAGATACTTATTAGCTATGTAACCCTGGGCAAGTCACTTAATCCTGTTTGCCTCAGTTTCCTCATCTGTAAAATGAGCTGGAGAAGGAAATGGAAAACCACTGCAGTATCTTTGCCAAGATAACCCTAAATGGGGTCACCAAGAGTCAGACATGACTGAACAACCCAATAACAGCAATGTTGTGACCATATAAATATATATATTGTAATAGCCATTTTTATGTCTCATCACTTTAGTAATTGCTCCTGAAAAGCAGGGACCTTGTCTCACCCAAACACCTTACCTTCCATTAGGGCTGGGAGCGGTGCTTAATGAATGGTGCTCAAGTGCACGGAGTGGCCCCTCAGAAGGTGGAAGTGGTGGCATGATAGGATCTGGAGTTGAAAGGGACCTTTCATGTTGTCTAGTCCCACTTCTTCCCTCTGCAGATGAGTAAACTGAATCCCAGAGATGTGAAGGGACTTGGCTGAGATCACATGGACAGTAAGGACCAGAGCTGAACCTCAAACTTAGAATAAATAAACAAACAAATAATAAAGCAAATAAACAACTACTAGATGATGATGGTGATGGCTGCTTACATTTACTATCTCATTTGATCCTCATAATAACCCTGTGAGGGAGGGGCAATTTAATATCATCCCCATTTTATAGATAAGGAAAATAAAACTGAGATAGGGTAAGTGACTTGAGTAGTATCACAGTCAGTACTTGTCAGAGAGATTTGAACTTAACTCTTCCTGACTCCAAATCTAACACTTTCTCCACTTAGAAAACCCTGCTGCAGAGATTTACTGGCTGGGTGACCCAGAGTACTTTCACCTAAATTCCCTGAGCCTCAGTTTCTATATCTGTAAAATGAGGCTACTAAACAGTTCCTCCTTCCTCAGGTTGTTGTAAGGGTTCATTGAAATAGCATATGTAAAACCCTTTGCAAACTCTAAAAGCCCTTACAAATGTGAATTTCTGAATTCTAAATTTCAAAACTTCTAAACATTCTAAATTTTAAAATGAAGGGCTCAGGGAGATGGGAGGAGCCCTGGATGGAGAGCCTAGACTCTACTCTCCTGCTAAGCAGCTGGCCAACCTTAGGAATACCATTCCCCAGCTTTCACAATAACACCCACACTGTAAAAATGAACAGTGCTGAAATACTTGAGCCCGCTGAGCAACAACATGGTGACCAGTCCCAAGGACTGATGGTGAAGCTGGCTGCCCAGCTCCTGACAGAGGGGTGATGGCCTCAACAAGCAGAAGGAGACGACCATTTTTGGCCATGAGCATTGTGGGCATTTGTTTTGCCAGATTATACATATTTGTTATAAAGGCTCTGTTTTCCTTTCTATTTTTTTTAATCCCTCAAGGGAAATGGGAGAGAAAATGAATGCTTGTGAGTTGGAAAAAATAATTAAAAACAAAAAGAAAATCACTTCTTCTCTTAGTCTCAGTTCTATAAGTTACTGGTTCTGGAAGGCACCTTCAGCCATACCCAGTCTCTAATTCCTTCATTTTATAGAGGGATACTGAGACCCAATGAATTTATGGGACTTGCTCAAGGTTACTCAATGAGTTAACAACAAGGTTAGAACTTAAACCCAGGCTTCCTACTTCCCATCCCAGCCCTCTTCCCATCACACCATGGAGGGATTCTTAGATCACATGATCTTTAAGAGCCCTGTGAGCTCTAATGTTGGAGGCTTCTATGTAATCGGAGCGAATTGGCCACAGCTGAATGCAGCTGTATAAACTGACATTGGCCAGCCCCCTGCCTCTAATGGGGCAGAGACACAAGAGAAGAGATGTTGGCAATGCTTCAGCCATGGGTCTCTCCCACCCAGCTTGCATTTAGGAGACTGTCGACTTTGGGGCTCAGGGGCAGCTCTGCTTTCTCCAGTTTTTGTCTAAGCCCGGAAAGCTCACTCTTCCCCAACTGTGATGGGGTAGGGGATGGAGGATCCAGCACCCTCCAAATATGTGATGCTTCAGAACCAGATGTGATCTGTCCAGCTGTGGAAGTAGAAATCTTACTACCAGCCTTATTGTTAATGGGAAGGTGTGCTCTGTAGAATTGACTCTGAGTTTTCAAAATGGAAGGTGGTGCTTCTCCAGATGTGAACATTCAGTGTGACCCCTGTGGGGATGCTTAGAGATGCATCTGTCTGCTGGGGAAGTTTGAGACAAAGCCTTCTTTGGAAAAACAGGAGCCAGTCTGGGGCCCAGGCCCAGAGAGGCCATCCTGTGTCCTGTTCTCCTGCAAAGATCAGAGGATCAAAAGCACCCAGGAAGAGACTGCCAACCATTGTGGTCCCCTGGCATAGGGTTGGGAGGGACATAGGCCCTCCTGCACACTCATGAGAGCAAGATCTAGGACATATCAATCCACTGCTCAACAAAAATTGTTGTCTTTATGGAGATGGAGCATACTGAGTGCTGAACTTGGCTAGGAGAGCTGGATAATACTGGCTAAGTTTGTGTAGCACCTACTATGTGCCAGGGATGGTGCTCAGTGATTTACAATCATTATCTCATTTGATAATTTCATTTGGGTCAAAGCAGCCAAGTATCATTCATTAAGCACCTACTATGTGACAAGTATTGTACTGAATGTTGAGGATACAAAAATATGAAAAAAGAACAAACAGTCCTTTCTTCTAAAGGAGCTCAAGGTCTATTGGGGGAAACAACATGCAAATAACTACGTACAAACACGGGACAAATTGGGAGGTCATCTCTGAGATCAAGGAGGACTGGGAAAGTCTTGTTATAGAAGGTGGGATTTACACTGAGACCTGAAGGAAGCCAGGGAACCCAGGAGGCTGAGATGAGCAGAGAGAATGAAAGGAATGGGGGAGAGCCAGTGAAGCTGCTTGGAGTCTGGTGGGAGAAGGACATTGTGCTGTCTCGAAAGCCACAAAAGGATTGGTCTCCACAGGAAAGGTTGGAAAGTGATGTCATTTCCGCAGTGGCTCAGAAGTCATTCAAGTTTCTGTGAAAAGAGAAGAGAGCTGGAAAGATCAGAGCTATAAGAAAGCTTGCTGACAATAAATGAGGGTGATAAGGGTATGAGAGAAGGGCCCAGGTGAAGGGAGCACCTAGCCCAAGTGTTCCTGGGATGAGGCAGAACTGATTCAGAATGAGAGTGGGTGACCATGCTTGGGGTTCAATGGGAAGGTGATGAATGAGTCACCTGCTTGCAGCTGAATGGAGAAATAATCAGATTACTCTGCCGCCCCAAGTGAAGAATGGAATATGGAACATGGAATTCCTGTGTGTGTGTCTTCATGAAATCTCACCCCAAGTCCACTCCTGGACTTTACTGCTTCTTTTATTTACATTGTTAAGTCCTTTTTCAGTTGGGTCTGGCTCTCTGTAACCTCATTTTGGGGTTTTCTTGGTAGAGATACTGGCGTGGTTGGCCATTTCCTTCTCAATCTCATTTTATAGGCGAGGAAACTGAGACAAATGGAGTTAAGTGACTTGCCCAGGGTCACACAGATAGTAAGTGTCCGAGGCCAGATTTGAACTCATGAAGATGAGTCTTCCTGACTCCAGGCCCAGTGTTCTACCCACTGCAGCACTACCAACTGCCCCTTTCCCTGTATTCCTCCCTTCTAAATCTGACCTTCTGCAAGGGGCATATCCCAGTCCTTCCAGCTACCACTGCCTTCTCCTCCAACGTTACCTTTTATCCACTTTGTATGTATTTTGCATATACTCATTAATTTACTTGTTGTTTCCTCCTTTAAAATGTAAGCTCCTTGAGGGAAGACACTGTTTCATTTTGTTTTTGTTATCCCAAGTGTCTGACACACAGTAAAAAGTCAGTCAATGGGCTAGCATTTATTAAGAGCTTACTGTGTTCCAAGCACTGTGCTAAGTGCTGGAATACAAGTAAAAGGAAAGACAGTCTCTGTCCTCGAAGAGCTTACATTCTAAGGAGAAAACAACACATAAGAGTGAGATGAAAAATAAAGGAGGAGAGAAGGGTATCCAGGAGGGGCATGGCAGAGGAAGTGCAGCCTGGAGAGGAAGGAGACGTGACTGGCCTCCATACATGGATACTCTGGGGTGAGCCATCCCATCAGAGAAGGAGAGGCTGTAGAAGCAGAGAGGCCTTCCAACGTGTGAGCTCCAGAGATGGTGTGAGGCTGCCGAGTGAACAGCTGGGGTAAGGTGGGAGAAGTCTGTTGTGCAGCCTGGAGAAGAAACACATTGATTGACTCCTCACCCCATAAAACTCATGGAATCTGAAGCTGGAATGAGACTTAGAGGTCATGTAGTCAATCCCTCTCCTTTTATAGGTGAGGAAAATGCAGCCCAGAGACATTTAGTAACATGTCCAAGGTCACACAGGGAGGAAGAACCAGGGTTTACACCCAGATTCTATTCCAAATCCAGAGCTCTACCCCTAATTCTCTTCTTCCTCCCCTCCCCTCCCCTCCATCCATAAGTCTCTCTGAGAAAGGAAAGTAGAGGGTTCAATGGGTGATCAAAAGTGGTTACAGAGTCTCTTTGGACTGTAGGAAAGTGTGGAGCTGTAGCCCACCAGGGCTAGTATTGTATGTTTTCTTTCTCCCTGAAGGAGGTAGCAAGGGAAGAATCCTCTCCCCACTACTTCTCAAGTGCAGTCCCCTTTGGGTTAATTGTAAAAGTTTATTTCAATTCCATTCAGGGTCATATTTTATCTGCTGACATAAATCAACCAGTTTCTGGAGCAATGTCCATTCATCATTGACTCATCCTTCCCTGAAGAGGCCCTGAGAAGGGAGAGGACTCCAAACCCCTCCATCAGCATGCAGGTCCGTCCATTTGTGAGGCGATCACAGTCTGTCTCCTCGCTGATGTGCTTTGACAGGACTCCGGTCTCCTGGCAGGCTCCTAGCTCCAGTGATTCAGAGCTGTCAGCTAATGGAGCTGAAAGAGAACATTTGTGATGGATTTATAACAGGCAGGTTTTCACCTGATGACCTGGGAAAGGGGATGGGGATGCTACCGAAGCAAAACCAGACAATGTGATGGGAAAATGAAATTGACGAGATTGTCCTGGGGGAGAAGAAGATCTAGACAAGGGGTCAATCAATCTGGGTCCTAGTCCCAGCTCTGCTCATGACTTGCCTTATGACTTTGGGTAAGTCATTTAACATTCCTGGGCCTCAGTTTCCCCATCTGTAAAATGAGGGGATTGGACTAGGTTACTTTGATGTCCCTTCTAGTTCAGGTGTTGTAAGACAGAGGTGTCAAACACATGACAGGAGTCAGGTTAAAATGTGATTGGGAAGCATTTGATAAAATAAATAAAAATGTAGTTAAGCACACAAAATGTTATTATATGGTATTCTAAGTCAATATGGGGCACACAGAGATACTTCTATATGATTCAGTGACATCTGTTTCTATTTGAGTTTGATACCACTGCTCTAAGGGATCTGTACTTTGTCTAGTCCTGCATAACATTACTTTATTTTGCTTCATTTTATTTAAAAAATAATTATATTTTGACATTAATTTAAAAAAATTAGTTCCCTTCTCTCTCTCCCTCAGCCCATTGATAAGACAAGCAATATGATATCAATTATACATGGGAAATCATGCAAAATGTATTTCAATATTATCATTATTATATATTGTCATATAATTATTATTATACTTTCATATTACCCATTTTGCAAAAAAAGCATGAAAAATTAAGTGAAAAAAGTATGCTTCAAACTGCATTAAGAGTTCATTAGTTAGATTTCTTTAAATCGATGATTTCTCGAAATCAATCAATCAATCAAGAAGATTTTATTAGGCACCAACTATTTGCCAGGCATTCTGCTTGGCTCTGAGACATCAGTGGCATTCTTATTAAACCTGAAGATGACACAAAGCTAAGGAAGGGGGCAGGTGTGGGTAGCTAAGACACAGGATATCAGAGTTAGAATCCAAAAGCTCCTTGACAGGCTAGAGGACTGGGCTGAAGCTAATAAGATGAAATTCAACAGAGATAAATTTAACATCTACTTGGGTTCAGAAATGGACTTCCCAAGTATAGGATGGGGGTGGGCAGCTAGACAGCAGTTCATATGAAAAATAATTGAGGGATTTAACAGATTGCAAACTCAGTGTAAATCAGTAGCGTAGCATGACAGCCAAGACATTTAACTCGATCTTGTCCTGCATTCCAAAAGTTAGAGCTTCTAGGACTAGGGAGGTGAAAATCCTCTGCCCAGGTCAAAGCTTATCTGGAGTAGTATGTTTAATTTCAGGAATCACATTTTACTTTCAAATTTTTTTTTGCAAATATTTATTCATTTATTTTTTAAACATTCATTTAAAAATTGAGTTCCAAATTCTCTCCCTCCTTTACACTTCTCCTCCATCCATTGAAAAGGCAGGTGATATGATGTGATATGATATCAATCATACATGTGAAGTCATGCAAATATATATTTCTATGTTATCCATGTTGCAAAAAAATTCCCAAAAGAAGAAGAAAAATAAAGAAAGTGAAAAAAGGATACTTCAATATGCACTTAGAGTTCATTAGTTCTCTCTGGAGAGAGATTTTTCATCATGAGTCCTTCAGAATTGTCTTTGATCATTATATTGATGAGAATAGCCAAGTCTTCTACAGTGGTCTATCATTACAACACTGCTGTTACTGTGTACACTGTTCTCCTCTTCCTGCTCACTTCATTTTGTATCAGTTCATAAAAGTCTTCCCAGGTTTCTCTGAAATTTCATAATAGCATAATAGCATTCCATCACAATCGTATACCACAACTTGTCCAACCTTCACCAACTGATTGGTATCCCTTCAATTTTCAATTCTTTGCCACCGCAAAAAGAGCTGCTATAAATATTTTTGCAAAAATAAGTTCCTTTTTCTTTTTTTCAGTCTCTTTGGGATTTAGACCTAGCAATGGTGTTGCTGGGTCAAAGGGTATGTACAGATGCATAGCCCTTTGGGTGTAGTTCCTAACTGTTCTTCAGAATATTTGGACTAGGTCACAACTCCACAAACAGTACATTAGTTTCCCTATTTTTCCACATCCCTCCATCATTTATCATTTTCCTTTTTTGTCATGTTAGCCAATCTGATAAATTTGAGGTGGAACCTCAGAGTTGTTTTAATTTGCATTTTTCTTGTCAGTAGTGATTTAGAACATTTTTAAATGTGATTATTGATAGCTTTAATTTCTTCTTCAGAAAACTGCCTGATGTTATCTTCTGATGATTTATTAATTGGGGAATGACTAGTTCACAATTCCACCAACAATGAATTAGTGTTCTGATTTTTCCACATCCTCTCCAGCATTTGTCATTTTACTTTTATGTATATTAGCCAATCTGAGAAGAATAAGATGGTGCTTCAGAGTTGCTTACATTTTCATTTCTCTGATCAATAGGGATTTACATTTTTTTCCCATGTGACTACTGATAGCTTTGATTTCTTCTGAAAACTGCCTGTTCATAACCTTTGGCCACTTATCAATTGGAGAATGGCTCAGTTCCCTAGATATTTGAGAAATGAGGCCTTTAGCAGAGAAAATTGCTATAAACACCCTTCTCTCCCAGTTTCCTGCTTTCCTTCTAATCTGGTTGCTTTGGTTTTGTATGCGCAAAAACTGTTTAACTTCATGTAATCAAAGTCATCCATTTTACTTCCTATGATCCTATTTCTTTTTTGGTTATAAACTCTGCCCTTATCCATAGATCTGACAGGCAAAATCTTCTATGTTCCCCTGCTTTCCTTATGCTATCACCCTTTGTTATCGAAATCATGCACATGTTTTGACCTTATCTTGACATACAGTGTGAGATACTGTTCTATCCCTAGTTTCTGCCAAGTTGCCTTCTCGTTTTCCCAGAAGGAGCCACATTTTAGAAAGTGTGATTCAGAACAGTGGTATCAAATTCAAATGGGGACAGGGGCCACTAAGCCTTACATATGGATCCCTGAAGGTCACATATTGACATAGTTTTAAAATATAATATTATCCATATTTTATTATATTTTTGTTTGTTTTGTTAAATGTCCTCCAGTTATGTTTTGATATGATTCAGGTTCTACTTGAGAGTGTTGATCTAGAGAACTCATTTTCAGGTTCTCAAACTCCTCTGTTGGCATTGGACTAATGGACTAAGACTTTTGTAAATCCTTGCATATTCATTTAAATTCAGGTGGCTAAATATAGGAGGAGCTAGGTGGCATGGTAGATAGAACATTGGTCCTGGGGTCAGGAGGACCTGAGTTCAAACCCTGCCTCAGACATTCACTAGCTGTGTGACCTTGAACAAGTCACTTAGCCCTGTTAATACAAAAGAAATCGACTTTAGGGAAAACTGACATAGACATCAGTTCACGTGAAGAAGATCTAGGACTTTTTCTGGACTAATAGTAGTCCTACCTTATGGATCCCTCTGCCAAATCTCATCTCACCTGGCTGTTTGTGAAAAATGGGTTAAAAAATGGGACAAGCTATCAGACAGAAGGGAAAGGGGAAGGAATAAGCTATGTGCCATGTGCTGTGCTAAGAGCTCTTTAAAAGTAATAATATCTCAGGGAAGTTAGGTGGCGCAGTAGGTAGAGCTCTGGCCTTGGGGTCAGGAGGACCTGAGTTCAAATCTGGCCTCAGATACTTGACACTTCCAGCTGTGTGACCCTGGGCAAATCATTTAATCCTGATTGCCTCACCAAAAACAAAGGCAAAAAAAAAATATCTCATTTGATCCTGCAAGGTAGGTGCTATTATTATCCCCATTTTTTTTACAGGTGAGGAAACTGAAGCAAATAGGGGCAGTGACTTACCCAGGATCACACTCCTAGGAAGTGTCTAAGGCTGGATTTGAACTCAAGTTCTCTTGCCTCTAGGCCCAGTGTTCTATCCACTGTGCCACATAGCAGAGGGATTGAGGTTGGGTGGAGTTCTCCTGCTTGGATCCAAAAGACATAACTAGTAGCAGTGAGTGAAAGGGCAGAGAAAGTAAACTTAGGTTTGATACCAGGAGAGCCCCTCCCCAGCCCCCCAAGAATCTAACAACTAGAGCTAGTTCAGAGTGGAATGGGTAGACTCACCAAGTGGGGCTCTCATTTTAGGTGGGCACTTTAGAGGCAGGAGGACCCACATCTCAAGGGCTCTTTATGGCATGGATTGGGCTAGGCATCCATTTCCCAAGCCCCTCACCTCTCACTCCTCCCTTCTGTTAATTACCTCCAATTTATCTTGTCTGTGGTTTGAATGTTGTCTCCCCCACCTGGCTGCGAGGTCCTCATGGGCAGGGACTGTTCTTACCTTTCTTTATACCCTCAGCACTTAGCACAGTGCCCAGTACAGAGTAGATGCTCGATAATTATTTGTTGACTTGACTTAACGATGTCTCTTTCAACTCTGGAACTTTGAGTCTGTGTCTTGAGGGATGGCAGCTGGCCAGTATGGGTCTTTCTCAGGTAGGAAGAGGGAGTGTGCCCTGACTTATGATTTCATTGGAATGGGCAAGCTGTCCTTTTTACCCCTGTGTATCACAGTCTGAAAGAGTTATCCTGAGCACTAGAGTTTAAAGGATATGCTCAAGGTCGTATCCCCAGTACCTGGGGCTTTAGAACCCAGGTCCTTTTAACTTCCCAGTTGACTCTGTAACCATTACACCACTGGACTATCGATTGTACTGGTATCAAAGAAACATCGGAAGAACAGGAAGGAAGCCTCCGTGTATTAGGGAGACTCTTTATGAAGAATTTAGAGGAAGACATGAAGAGAACAATGCCAGACAGCAAAGCATTGATGGGAAGCTGGAGACAGTGTCCACCTTGGAGAGATCACTACTCTGTCTAAGGATCAAGGTGATGGAGGAGCCTGTCAAAGCATTGGCTGGATCTCATCACAGAAAGGCTGGAAATCACCAGACTGGTATATTAGATTAATTATTTTAATCATTGGATGCATTTTCCTCTCACTGTGGACTTTCTCTGTCTTTTTCCCCGACTTCCTGCCGATCTCTGTCCATCACTTTCTCAAGGTCCACTTTCTCCAGGAAGTTTTCCCAGAGTGTTCCTCTCTTCATATTTCTCATTGCACATTTTATGGGTCACCATTCAGGTACTAATCTATCTTCAACTCAGATTTTCTTTTAAAAAATATTATTTATTTTAATAATTATAAGCAATATATTATGTATAACATGCATTTATTTATATTTATAGACAAATAATCAAATAGGCAGTCATAATGATAAAGTATAATTAATGTAATAACATACAATAAAATATTAAATATTTAAATAAGTATTAAATTAAAAAATTTAACTTAGATTTTCTCGCTGTTTCTTCCAGTTAAGTGTTAAGCTACTTCAGGAAGAGAGCAAATCTTCTGTCCAGTTTGTGGCCTCATCAAGGGAGAGGGCAGAGGACAAGCATTTATTACTATACACCTAGTATTTTACAATATCTCATCTGATCCTCATCACAATTGTGAAAGGTAGATGGTATTATTATCCTCATTTTTCAGTTGAGGAAACAGAGACAGAGGTTAAGTGACTTGCTCAGGGTCACACAGTTGATAAGTGTCTACAGCTGGATTTGAATTCAGGTCTTCCTGACTCCAGTCCTACAACTGTATCTTCTGTGCCACCCTGATCTATCAGGAGGCTTAGCATGCAGTGTTCAGGAAACACATATTCAGCACACAAAATCCAGGAAGCCTGCCTAGATCCCTTCCAGCCAGAACGTGCCTCCCTCTCATCTGCTGCCAAAGCCCTTTGTGCTCTTCTTTCACACATGTGATGTATTTGTTTGTGTAAAAGTTTTAACTTCCAAATTGGATTGTAATCCTCTGGAACTGAGCAAGTCTTATTCATCCTTCTTTCTCACCTAGTGCCCAGAACATGGGGCTGACAGTGGCCTTAGGATATATCATAGAAGAAAGGAGTAAGAGCAGAATATTGGGAGCTGGAAGTGACCTTAGAAGAGAGACCCATTTTTATTTTAGGACATGTAGCATTCGAGCTGGCAGAGATCTTAGAGCATAGAACATTAGAAGGAAGGAACAGAAGGTTAGAGAAGGAGAGCAAAGGTTGGAGCTGAAAGGGTCCTCTGTTCAGACTATGAGAACCGGAAAGGGCCTTGTACATAGTAGGCTTTTTATAGGATGCTAGAGTTGGGAGGGATCTTTGTAGTATTATCATTCCACTTCTTCATTTCATATTTAACAATAAAAATGACCATTGTGCCCAGGCTACTGAGACCCTGTGCCCCAGCCCTGTGGGCCCCTCTGCTCTGGATGCTAACTTGAGGTTCAGACTGGCTTCAATCCTAGGGAGCCAGGCCTCTAATAAGGGGACTGGATGCCTTTCTTATGTCCTTAGGCTTATTATGTCTTCTCCTGGTGCCAAGGGGGAGATTAGAGGAAGGGCAAGGTGAGGGTGGGGAATGTCGTGGTGATCATCCATAGGGAAAAGGCTAGGGGGTCTGCTTCTGGGAAGCCACGATCGAGTGAAATGCTCTCCAATTCTGAGCACCTGGAGCCGTTCTGCACTAGGTCTGCTCACCGTGGGATGTGGAGAAGCACTTGTGACTGGCTGTGGGGCTGGAGCAGGAGGGAGTCAAAGGCAACTAGTCCAGCTAGGGTGTGGTCCTGGGTCAGGGAGAGACAATGAGAGATCAAAGAGATAGATCCACTGTGGTCTGTTCTCTCTCCAGTCATGCAAGATACCTTAAAGTACTCCCTCTTTTCCACTTGTCTTCAACCTTTTTTTAGAGCAGTCAGTTAATAGGTATTTATTAAGGTAAAAAAACAAAAACAGTCCAACTCTCAGCTTATATTGTGTACGGCTATTGAGAGAGAGAGAGAGAGAGAGAGAGAGAGAGAGAGAGAGAGAGAGAGAGAGAGACAGAGAGAGACAGAGAGACAGAGACAGATACAGACAGAGAGACAGAGACAGATACAGACAGAGAGACAGGCACAGATACAGACGCAGAGAGAGACAGAGACAGAAAGTGGGATGGAGACAGACAAATGGAGAGAGACAAAGAAACAGAGACAAAGAGACAGAGACAAGGAAAATGTCTCCAATATGTGTATTTATTTTTAAAATTATATTCAAGTACTACTATATCCAATAGACACAATAAAATTTGGAAAGATGAATTAATGATTAAATAATATTTGATACTAGAACCAATAGGCAGTCACTAAATTTGACTGACATGGTCAGACACACACTTTAGGGAAAAAAACACAGTTTGGCAGCTATGAGGAGAGTGCATTGAACAGAGGGAAGACCAATTAGAAAGCTACTTTAATATTCCAGTGAGAGATAAACAACAGTGGATGGAGACTGCATGCCTGAAGGGAAGAAGTGAGATGCAAGGAGATGTGGAAATTAACGCTGGTTCTCTAGTAAGGAGAGGGAGAGTGAAGAATGGAGGAAGACTACAGTGTTATCAACCAGGATGACTTAGGATGGTAGCACCGTCCGCAACTGAGAGAGATGTTTAAAAACGGGCTGGTTTGAAGGCAACGATCAGGTAATGAGATCTGTCATTTGTCACAGCCCATTCGTACTTTGTCACAAGGGTGTGCTGGAACCCGCTCAAACCTATTAGAATTGTTTTATTTTTTGTCTAGGCTTTGGAAAGTGATGGAGAAAATTAGTAATGGATATTGAATTTAAAAGTGTGAAAGTGTGTCCCTGGTACTCCCCCTCCCCCCCCCCCTCTGAGATCTGGTTGTTAAACATTTACCAGCACACTTCTGCTCAGTCCAAATGTAAGACTCACTCTACCCAACCCAAATGACAAGGGAGAGGGCAAGGCTCTTGCCCTTTGGTCACTCATCAAGCAGGAATTCAGAGCCCCCAGTCCAAGGAATGCCTGCTTTGGCCACTAGGTGATATGGAACAAGGGAAAGGATAGGCATTGAGGAGAGGCCAGAAATTTCTCAATGTAGCTCCTTCTGGGGGTCCCTGGGAGACAGTTTCATTATAACTAGCCTGGGGGCCTACCCCAGCTGAGAAAGAGGAAGGTTGGGAGATAGGGCAAGGCTGGGGCAGAGTGGGAAAATGTCAAGGGATGAGGATGAGTGTGGCTGTTATGGAAGAAGAGCCTCATGACTGGCTACTGATGAGAGAGTGTAACCCATCTTGCTACCATCTAATTGTCTGGTCACATACCACTTAGGTAAGTCCCTGCCCCAACTTTGCCATTGGCCTCCACTTTGGAGACTACTGCTCTCCGAATCATGCTAGAATGCAATCTCTCCCCCATTTGTCAACTCTTGTGTGAAGCCTGAGAAGTTTCAGTGAAAAACAACAGCATGTAACTCATTAACAAGTTCATGACCAATAAGTTACTGCTTGGAAAGAGCCTTCCTCCAGGTCAGCATGACCTGGGAGCCCCAGTGGTATTTCCCAAGAGTTCTAAGTGGAGTGAGTGGGCAGTGAGTGAGAACAGTGATAAAGGCAAGGAACAATGTCCTGGAGCTGAGGGTCATATTCTGGGTGTCTGGGATTCCCCTTTGGGAATAAGACTTTGCTCAATCCATTTCCATTCAATCAGCATTCCTGAAATTCCTGCTATGCATGCCAGGTGCTGTGGTGGATTCTGGACAAAACCCTCCTGACTCTGGCCTCCTTTGAAACTCCACTCAAATCCTACCTTCTTCAGAAGCCTTCCTTCTCCCATCCTTCTCCTCCCCAGAAGGCAGGGATGGACCGTTTGGACCCTTCTTAGTAGCCCTAGGCTTAGCACAGTGCCTAGCACATGTAAGAAAGCCTGTTGACTGACAAACTGACTATTTTCTTAGGGGTAGCTAGAGACAATAAGACATACAGACATTGAAGTATTAAATATAAACTTATGCACAGTAACGCAAAGAAATTTCAAGATGAAGATGGCACCAGCAGTCATTGAATCTGCCTTTTCTAGTCCATTATTTTCTTTGTCAGTCTGGAAGGGAGCCTAGCATCCAATGTAAAAGGGTTAAAGGACTTTAAGTTGAATCTCAGCTGTTCTTACAACTTCTATGCTTCTGGTTCAATTATTTCCTTTCTAAGCCTCAGTTTCCTCATCTAACAAATAAGGGTTGGATGAGATGAGCCATAAGAGCCATTTCTACTCCAATCCTTATGGTCCTGTCCTCTCATTTTTCCATTTATATTTGAAAGTATATGTAAACCTCTTAAAATGGTCATTTTTTCCTGAGAAAGTGGATGAGGGTCATGGCCACAGCTGAGGTGTCCTCCCCACATGGGACCAGTTCTGCCTGCTTAGTGTTATTGGGGTCAGAGACAGTTGCGGGATCTTCATGAATGGGCACCTTGTTGATTGCCTTATTTAGTCCTCCTCTCGTAAGCCACACTTGCTAACAATCAGAGCTATCTCAGCGTGGAAAGAGCTTCCTGGGGAGACAGTGAATGTCCCCTTCTTGGACATCTAAAAGCCTGGACCATTTGTGGGTTCTGCTTCTTCTGGCCCAGGTTGGCCCCTAGGCCCAGAGCTCCAAGGTTCTGAGCTTCCTTCTGCCCCTCTTTTTACCAGGTCTTTTCCTGCTGTCCAGAGCTCACTTTCCTCCTCCACCTTTGCCTGGCTTGTTTTCCCCATTTCCAGCACTGGTTTTATGTCCGTAACCAGCCCAGCCTTCAAGGCCCCAGTGTATAAGTCACTTATTGATGGATTGCACAGAAAGGACAACATAACATCTGTTTAAGTCCCTCAACCAGTACGTGCCTCACATTCCTCTCGTCAAAGTAAAATTGATCGGCCTTGACCCTGGGCCACACCAAGCTGAGCACAGGCCCTGCTGGCTTAGGTCCCTCACCCAGGAGAGGTGAATTAACCCTTCGGGCCCAAGTACGCTTCCCAGGGCCCACATGGGATCATCTACCACATGGTCCTTGGCTGCCCTGTGGAATGAGAGCAATTTACCTTCCCTGTTAATTGTGCAGATGAGTTATGCATATCTCAGACCAAATGGACAGTTTGCTGAGCAGTCCACAAAGTGGCTTCAGATTCAACTCTTTGTTAGAATATGTGAATATAGCTTTGTTCCTAGCAGCATAGAATATCAGAGCCAGAAGAGTGTACCATTCTTTTTGTAGATATGGAAACTGAGGCGCTGGGCACTTTGATGAGAGGAATGTAAGGCATGTCCTTGCTGAGGGCCTTGAATAGATGTTATACTGTTCATTTATTCTGTCTGACAAGAAGTGACTTAGGAGCTGGGCTTTTGAGATGTACCCTCTGAAATATGGCAAGGTGTCATCCAGGCTCACATGGAAGCCATTTACTCTTAAGGCTAGTTCCTGACAAAGCTAGTACTAGTACCCCAGGATAATAATGAGGGGGAACTTTCTAGTCCAACTCCATCATTTTATACCTTATGAAACTGAGCTGTAATGAATGAAAAGATAGCCCAGGTTGTGGGTACAGCAAGTCCTACTGAGTGTTACAAATGCCTCCCTGAGCTATATGGAAGCTTCATGAGCACCTGCAAGTCCTAGAGATGAGCTACCATGAAAGGAGTTGAAAAGGCATGTGAAAAGGGGGCAAATTTATTTGTAACCCTTGAAAAACTAAGCAGAGTTATGGATGATAAGAGGTGAATGGGGAGTGTGGGAAGGGCAGGACATAGAGCTTGTGCTCTTGAGTGGGGATGAGGTAAGAGAAATTTATTGCTCTTGACCTAGCTTGGAATAAGGACTGGGGACCTTCCTGTAAGAGGGACTGGTATAGAAAAGTTCTCAAATACTACTGTAAACTGCATGCCACCTGTCCTTTGGTTTGTTAGCGGGTGTTATGAGGCCTTTCTAATAGTAGAACTAATTAGTAACAAAGAGATATTGACCCCAGTGTGGTTTCATCTAAGACTGGTCACATTCCCAGGTCACCAACGCCAAGGAAAACTATGAACAGAAGACATCTCCAGGAGATGGCTGAGGTAACTCAGGAGAGGAACAGCAAGCAACAGCTCTGAATTCAGAGACCAACAGGAGAGGATGGAAATTCATGAGCTGATGTCTAGGGAGCTGGAGAGGAGTACCAGTGACAAAGGACCCTCAGGAAGGGAGCTGCAGAAGTCAGTCACTATAACTAGCAAGTTGCTGAAGAACATGGATTGTGTGGAGGGCATTTCCTCCTCCTTTGGCAGGAGTTTCTCTGGGAGAACATAACCCTTCATTGCTGGAGAGAGTTTGACTGTTGGGTTTTTCAACTGTTATTTATTTTACTATTCTGTCCCAACTAAATACTTTCCTATTTAATTTATGTTTTCTGCTGGATCTATCAGTAAACAATATATTGGGCAAGGGGTTAGAGTCAAATGTAAATTACTATGATCACACAAGACACCGCACACTTGACTTGGTGTATCATGGGTATCCCAAGTCATGTGATTTTTATTCTACAATAGAATGTTATCTGGAAAGTATCTTAGAACACAGGATGATTTACATTGAGTTGAATATGAATATAGACCAAAGGATAGCTGAATGGTATCTTAGAACGTAAGATGTCAGAGCTGAGAGGGATCTTCAAAATCTAGTACAAGCCTCTCATTTCACAAATTATGAAGCTGAAGTGTGGAGAGAAGAACTGCGTTGTATAAAGATACAACATTGGTTATAGGAAAAGGTGGGTTTAGACCAAGGACTATAAAGTCTCAGTAGTGTTTTCTTTACTGGATCAGGGGTGTGAAGATGGAGATAAGAAATATCTTTAACCAGAAGGGGTAGAGGAGGGTAAGATTATTTTAACAGATTAATTATTGTTAATTTAATTACCACTGCCCATTTCTGGTAATTCCCATGGTCACAGATGATCCTGTCCAATGGAATTTGGAAAGCATTCCTAAGGATTATGAAGTCGACTCCAGGGGGACAGGCAGTTTCAAACCTGTCGCCAGATGAAGGTCAGAGCTTCAGAAGGGAAAGGCAATTTCTGGAAGTGAACAGTTGCATAAGAACTCAGTGTCTGAGAACACGATTTGGATTTCTGGACCAGGGTTTAAGACGTAGGAATGAGAGGCTCTTGGCCAGGGAACAAATAGACTCAATCAGGACTAGTCCATGTATATTTTCCTGGAGTCTTGCAAATCTGATCAAAGGATCAGAGATGTAGAAATGAAAGAATCCACAGAACTGAGACCCAGAGAGTTGTTGAGAGACTTCTCCATGGTCACCTGACAAGGAAGTAGCAAAGGCATGATTTGAACTCAGGTCTTCAGGCTTCAAATCCAATGATTTCTCCATTCTTTCTTTAAACATATTGGTTTCCTTCGTGTCTCCTCCCTTATCTTGTTAGCTTCTTCAAACAAGGACTCTCTTTTGCCTCCTTTTGTGTTCCTGGTGCTAAGCACAATGGCTGGTGCATAGTAGGTGCTTAATAAATTTTTATTGAGTGAAATTTAAAAGGAAGGAGAAGGGAGAAGGTTACTTACATAAATCAGTGTAATGAAACTCAACTTACTCTTCCAAATTACGCAGGTATTAGCAGGTTGGTTTTCCACGCCCCCAACCATCACCATGTGGATTGGCAGCAGGCAGAGCCCTCTGTCCATGAGTCCAAAACTGGACCCTCATTGTCTGGTCGCTCCCTTCTCTCCCCTCTTCTCCCCTTACATCTCTAAAGAGAGTGACTACAATGTAGGAATAAGCTTTTACAGGAGGGATGCCCAGAAATTCAAAGGAGATAAAATCCAAGAAGCCAAATAATTCCTGGCTTCAGAAAAATCCACGCATATGATTTATGGGTGATTGGCAAAATGAGCTAGAGAGACAAATTAAAGAGGCAAGCTTAACCTCAGTGCATCTGAGGCTTAATGAGATAAGACTCATAATTTCAATATGGCTATGGAGCCTATAGCTAATTCAAAAGAAGCAGAATGATTAAAAATTAAGAGCCCAAGTTTGTGTGTATAACTAGCATAGGGAAACTTGGCAGATGGAATCTGGGTGGAAATCCATGGAAGCAGAAATGAGGATGAATTTCTGACTTAGGTATACTACATACCACATGGCCAGAAAGAGCAAATAGATGAGGTGTTCAGGAAATAAATGACAATCCTGGCAAGGAGGCATGGAACAATAATGATGGCAGATTTTAATGATCAAAATAATGAATAATAACAATAGCTAGCATTGACAGAGCATCGTAAGATTTGCAGTGTTTTAAAAATCTTACCTCATCCAATACTCACAATAACCCTTGAGGGTGCTATTATTATCCCCTTTTTACAGATGAGGAAACAGAGGCAGACTGATAATATTTTTCAAGTGCTTTGCATGCATTAAAGCACTATGTAAATGCAAACTGTTCTCAGAGGGTTGTCCCTTACTTCCCCTTCCCCCCCTCCCCTTTCCTCCCTCCTCCCCTCCCTCCTCCCCTTCCTCCCTTTCCTTCCCTCCCCTTTGCAGCAACCCTCTCTGCCACACAACATTTCTGGGATGTAAATGTCAGAGGGAGAACTTGAACTCATGACTTCCCAACTTCAAATTCAGCAGTTAATCTGCTGAGCTGCCCTGATGTTCTTGCTCAAAACCTTGTATCCTGGTTTCTCAGTGGGAGGACCCTTGAAGCAGACAGACCCACCAGCAGCTATTGCAATTACTAAATGTTGAGGTGATGAGGGTCTGCACTAGGGTGGTGTGGGGTCCAAGGAGAGAAGGAATCATATTGGGAAAATGCAGAGGTGAAATCGACAGGGATTATCAAAAGATTGGACACGGGGAGGGGTAGTGAGAGACAGTGAGGTGTCCAGGATGTTTCCTGTGTTGTGAGCCTGAAGATCTGGGAGGATGGTGGTATCCTGAGAAGGCTGGTGCCATGGCGCAGGCAGAGGTGATGGGGGCCTGAGACAAGCTGGCTTCTGGATGAGCAGAGTTGTTGGACTCGAGAAAGATGTGGTGGATGTAGAAACTGCAAAATCTGGTGAAACTGAAAGCTGTCTTCAAGTCCGTAAAGGATTGTGAGGTTCAGGAAGGGGTAAACTTCTGTTTGGCCAGAAAGGACAGAGCTGAGAGCCATGGTGGGATGCAGACTTTAAGTTTATGGAAGGAAAACACTACCTAACCATTACAGCCTGCACAAGAGTGAATTCCTGCTCACCACAGTTAGTAAAGCCAACAGTGAACAGACCCTTGTTGGTGCAGCTTAGAGAGGACCCTTGTTCAGCAGTCCATTGGACTAGGTGGTCACTGGGGTCCCTTCTAACTCTTCTTCTGTGGTGATAATGAGGAGGACGCGTGGGAAGAGGAGGATGTGAATAATGCTGCTGATGACTGGGCTTTGTACTCACGTCAGAAGTCCACAGAGAGCCAGGTCACCGCATCAGCCTTTTGGCCATGTCCCAGTGATACATGGCTCCCTTTTTCTTCCTTGGCTTCCGGAAACAACACTCAGAAAATGGAGGCCGAGACCCCAGGAATCTTCCCTTTGGGATGCCAGGATCTAAAAGCCTGTGCTAATAAATCTATGCAGGGTGGGAATCACTTAATGAAGGTTCTAAATGCATTATCACTCCTGAGAATGTTCTGGGGAGGGGGTGAGCCTGCCAGGCTTGGCTTGGGACAGTCTCCAAATGTATGCATTTGGGCACATTAAGGCAATCAGATGCTTAAATCCCACTTGCCTCTGATGAGCTGGTTTGCTGGTGGAGTGGTAATAATTTTATGCATTTATCAATTACGTTTTAAGTGGCTGCTATATGTTTTTTGCTTGGGCAGGCAGTGCACACATACTCAAATGTATTTCATCTAAATTAGATTTGGTCTATAGCCTTTTCCGGAAGCACGCAAGTCATTGCTGATTGGATGCATGCGAAAGGCTATTCACTGACTAATAGGTCGTTGTGGGTGGGGAACAAGGTACCATCCTGGACAGAGGCTTGGGCATGGTACCAAGGACCTTGGAGCACTGTGTCCTAGAGAAAGCAGAATCCAGTTACAAGTTCCTTCGGAGGGGAGAGGGATTCTGCAAAACCACATGATTTTCATTTAGAGCATCTTTCCAAGTAGATTTCACATCACACCTTCTCTCGCAATCGACATTGTAGCCAAACTGGCCTATTTGCTATTCCTGGCCCTAGACCTTCCCATCTCCCTTCTCCATGGCTTTGCACAAACCGTCTTCCATCCGGTGAATGCTCGTCCTCTTCTCCTCATTTTCCTGGAATGCTAGAGTCTTCTTAAGCTCATCATTTCTTCCCTCCCATTAAAATGCAATCCTCTTGAGGGCAGGGGCTTTCTCTCTCTCTCTCTCTCTCTCTCTCTCTCTCTCTCTCTCAAACTGACATCCTCATCACCTAGCACAAAGCCTAGAACCCGGTAGGTGCTTAATCTTTGCTTGTTTAATTAGGATCATTTACATAATCCAACTTTACCCCAATTGTAGGGTGTGGAGAAGGGGCGCTCTGGAACAGCAGAAAACAACCCGACAGCATTGGAACCCTGGGTATATCTTGAGTTATTGGTTCATTCTGCTGAGGAAACTAGGGACAATTGCCTTGAAATAGCCAACATGGAAGAAAAAGCTATGGTAAAACAGAAGATACACAGTGGACTGCGGAAAAACCTGGAAAGACTTGTATGGATTGATGCTGAGTGAAGTGAGCAGAACCAGGAGAACACTGTACACAGTAACAGACACGTTTTGTGATGACTAACGTTGATAGACTTAGCCCTTCTCAGCAATGTAAGGATCTAAGACATCTCTGAAAGTATCATGGTGGAAAATGCTATCCACATCCAGAGAAAGAACTATGGAGTTTGAATGCAGATTGAAGCATACTGTTTACTCTTTTTTTTTCTTCTTTGTTTTGTTTCTTCTTTCTTGTGGTTCCTCCTATTGGTTTTAATTCTTCTTTACAACATGACTGATGTGGAAATATGCTTAATAGGAATGTATATGTAATGCCTATATCAGATTGCACACCATCTTGGGGAGGGAGGCAGGAAGGGAGGGGGAGAAAATCTAAAACTCAAAAGCTTATGGAAGTGATTGTTGAAAACTAAAAATAAATAAGTTAATTTAAGAAAAAAACAGGATGCAAGTTAGAAAAGTGCTTTGGAGGCCATCTTGTTTAAATGCCTTATTTTATAGTAAAGGACACTGAGGCCCAGAGAGAAGTAACTTGGACAAAGTCACAGGGATAGCAAGTTGCAGAGCTGGGAGAGGGAAGTCTGGCCAGAGTTCTATATTACAGAATTAATAAACATTTAAATATTACAGGAAGAACAAGTTCAATTTCACCACCACATGACACTCTGTCAAGATACTGAAGACAGCTATGACCTGTATTAGCATAGGTATACACACATGTTCACATATAAACATATATGCATGCACACATGTATATACCTGCATACCTACATGTGTTTATATGCACACAAATATATTTTATAAATATAGAACTGTATATAAACTATCATTTGATTCTCAAAACAATCTTATTGGGTGCATTGATTATTATCAGCAATTTACAGATGAGGAAAATAAGACTCAGAAGATCTAAGTTCACCCTCAAAATTTGCTAGAGCTTTATACCTGGCTTTCGTTTTCCTTATTACATTCTACCTTGACTCGTATTTATTTGAACATACTATCCTCACTATTTAATTGTAAACAACTCGATGGTAGAGACAGGATCTTTTAAAATATACATGCATAATATACAATTAACATAATAGGAAATATACATAATGTAATATATATACAACATACAAAATATACACAACATGTAATGTGCAATAAACATATATAAAACATATAAAATGTATAAAGCATGCATATTTTATTTTTGCATTCTCATGTTCCGAGGGCAGTGCCTTACATAAAATAAACACTGTAAGTGTAAAACTGAATCCAGTTGAATACGTGTGCATTGATTGATGGATTGATTGACGTTTCAGGTTATCAGAGTTAGAAGGGAGTGCAGGTACTATCTCCTTTGGTCCTCCTCTAACCAAGATGTGAAGACTGAGGCCTGAAAAGACAGGGACTTTCCTGAGACCCCACCGGTTGTCTCTGGCCAAAGCAGGAGTTGAAGCCAGGTTTCCTGAAATCAAAATCCAGCGCTCTTTTCATTAGATGATGTTTCAGGAGATCTAGATTCAAATGCCAGTTTTGACCCACTAACTATGTGATTAAGACAAGTCATCCACCATGACATTACTTCATATGAATTATTTATTTATTTATCTAGACATGTCTTCCCTGATAGAATATAAGCTCTTTGAGGGTGGGGGCTATTTCATTTTGCCACTGAATTTGTAGCTCCAAGAGCAGTGGTTGGCATAAAAAAAAAAGTCCCTAATACTTACTCGTTTAAAGGATAAATGAAGGAAAACTATGCATATGGCACAATTGGCATGAAGACAATATTCTGCGTACTCCCAAATATAATAACCATGTGAGCTTTCATTATGTTGTTTTGAACTGAATTGAAAGGTATAGATTTGAGGGACTTGCCCAAAGCATGCTCCTGGTAGATGGTAGAGCTTCCACGTCCCTGCTCAGCAGGCTTCATGGTTAATGGTCTAGGAGGATACCAAGAGGTCCATGGAATCACTGGACATTCCCCTTCCTGGGTATGTTACTATGGCGATTAATCATCAGTATGAGCTGAAGTCGATGGCTGCTAAGGTCCCTTCCAGCTCTCAAACTATGTGATGCTGGGAATTAGCATGGTCAGGTCTGACCAAGAACCAGGAAAGAAGCTTGGAAAGTCACAACTGGTGGCCATAGAGAGCTTTTAATCACGCAATAGGTTTTCAGCTTGTACTTCTGTCCACTGACCTAACTGGCAGCCATCCTGTTAATGTCCTCAGAAAGTGAGCATGGAAATTGAAAGATGCTTTATGGATGGTGATAGTCCCGTTTCTCCTGAGGGAGCTGAATGGAATTTCCTGCATTTATTTTCATTCAATTGATGGAAAGGATTAAGAAGCAATGGCCCCGTGCAGAGCCTCAGGTACCTGAGTGCGGACCACTGTGAGTCTATCCCAAATACCAAGGCTCCTCCAGTGTGGACTATTGGACTGTGGAGAAAACCCATTTGGAGAGAAACCCAAACTCTCAGGAGTTGAAGGGACCTTTGAGGTGCTCTACTGTAAGTCTTCCTTGAAGTAGGCATCTCCTCTATAACATTCCTGACAGAGGTTTAGCTGAGTTCCACATGCTCACATACCATATCTCATCTGAGGCCTTTCCTGGTTCCTCTTAGTTGCTAGTATATTATTTTGTATATGTTTTCTTGTTGCTCAGTCTTTTCAGTCATGTCTGATTCCCCATTTGGGGTTTTCTTGGCAAAGATACTGGAATAATTTGCCATTTCCTTCTCCAGCTCATTTTCCAGATGAGGAAACGGAGGCAGATAAGGTTAAGTGACTTGCCCAAGGTCACACAGCTAGTAAGTATCTGAGGCCAGATTTGAAATCAGGAGGATGAATCATCTTGATTTCAGATCCTATCCATTCTATCCACAGTGCCACCTAGCTGCCTGCTGGTTTGATAACTTTGCGTTAATGTAAATACGTAGACATTGTGTCCACCTGGTAGAATGTAAGCTCCTTGAGGGCAGGGACTGCTTCTTTGTATCCCCCCCTCACCCTGTCCCACATATAGCACAGTGCTAGACACTTTTGTACCCTGTCTGTGACTTCTCTGGACAAAGCAGGCACTTAGAAAATATTTACTCATTTGAATTTAATTGAATTTCCCACTCAGTGAATGAATTCTGTTCACAGGGTCCCAGATTGGTGGTCATTTGTTTTCTGTTGGAACACTTCCAGTGATAGGAAGATCACTTCCTCATGAGTCGCTGAAATCTGCATTCTGCCACTTTACAGAACCATGGGCTTTTAGAGTGGGAAGGGACCTGAGTGTTCATTTGGTCCAAAGGTGAACAAAAGTAGAACCCCAAGTATGACACAAACCCCAAAAGGTGTCAACCAGCCTCTTCTTGAATATCTCCAGTGAGGGGAATTCTGCCAGCTCTATAGACAGCTGAATAGCTTGGTTCATTTTTTTTGAAAGTTGGCCGCTACCCCCCCAACACTGGGCTCAAGCTCACCCTTTCACAATTTGTACCCTCTGGTCCTAATTTTCCCCTCTGGGGCTGAGTAGAACACTACTTCGTTGCTGTGCCCTCTCAGGATGCGGACAACACTAATTGAACCTCCAGATGAGGCTTCTCAAATGATATAATATTTGTAAAGTAGCACAGTACCTGGCACTAGTAGGCACTTAGAATAATAAGTACTTATTCTCTTCCTTATTCCCTTTCTCCAAGCTACTCATCATCCTTAGGTCCTCCCCTCCTCCCCTCCCCGCCTTTCTGTGTCAACAGACTTGAGACTCTTCCAACCCCAGGTCTGGCCCATACATTCTAGTTCCCCTCTTCTGAAACCTTATCCACATCTTTCTAAAATGGGCCTCCAAAGTGAGCACTACTCTCTAGATCTGGTCTGACCAGAGCCTAGTATCATCTCCTTCACCCTGGAAATGATGCTTCTCAATAAAGCCCATGATGACTTAACATTTCTGGCTTTTGTATCACACTGCTGACCGATATTGCAGTCTACTCAAACCCCCAATCTTCTTCAGACAAACTGTTTTCTAATCTTATCTTTTCTACTCATACCTCCAAATAACAGTCAGATAGGTTTTGTCATTAACATTTATAGCTACTATGTCAAGCAATAAGCAGTCTCACTTTCCACTGACCATTTCTCTTCCCCTTCCTTTACCTCAAGCTGAAGTGTATGCCCTCAGACCTCAGGAGGGTGAACTCTGTCCTACTTTGTCCTACTACACCTAGGTAGGTATTGAATTGTAGGGGGATTCAAAACTCCATGCAAAAAAGTTTTTTTTTTTTTTTTAAGTCAGCAGTAAGGAGTGTTTAATGACTTGAGTTGGAGAACAACATGGTCAGAGTAGCAAATAAGAGGCAGGGAGTGAATTCCAGACTTTCTTAAATTATACGCAAAATGGTCAGTAACTGTCTTGGCTTATACATAAGGCTAAGCTTTCCTGGGCTCCTGAAGCTCCTAGGGATAGTGAGTCAGGACCGAATGTTCTTCAGTACCACTTTGCTTGGGTGGTGCTCAACTCTTTTTGTAAGAAGGTTTAGGGTTCCTGCCAGGGCCAGGCATGTAGGTGGGTGGCAGTTGCTAGGTGACAAGCCAGCAAGAATCTCACCAAAATCTCTCTTGTGATGGTTGGAAATGGGATGAACTATTTATGGGACAGGGGGAACATATGGACTACTGAAAGAAAAGGAATGAAGCCATCAGCACTGGGGAGTTGTGGGGATGATTCAGACGGAGTTGAGTCCCACTGAAAAAAGTATTTATTAGGTACCTAGTAGAGACAAGAATTGCCTTGGGTAGTCAGGCTGCGAATGGCATTATGGGGGGGAATGCATTAGTAAGATTGCAGACTCACTGTGGGTACTGGAGTAAGGACTGATAGAAGGAAATACTTCCCAAAGTGGAATGGGTTATCTCTGGGGCAGTGAGTTTCCCTTTTGAAGTCTGGGATTCTTTTTCATCTTTGTATATCAAGTCTCTAACACAGTACTATGCATGTAGTATGCACTTAATAAATTCTAATTGAATTAAACTGAGTTAATACCACCAAGCAGCTTCTCAATCAGGTATGGGTTTAACTCTATGGCCTCTAAAGACCTTGTGAAATATAAGATTCTGTGGGAAACACGAACAATAAAAAGCTCTTGCCCTCAGGGAGGTTATAGTTATAAAGGACATAGAATTGAAGAGTTGGAAAGGGCCAATGGATTTAACTTAGATATGACCAGAAGTCTGTTCCACAATGTAACAGACAAGTGACCTTTCAGAGTCTGCGTAAAGCCTCAAGTGAGAGGGTATTCACTACCTTCCAATATGGTGGTCCATGGGCTTATATTACAATACATGGGATTACATGGGCTCAATTAAGGATTATAAAATAAATAAATGGACCACCCATCCAACTATCACTTATTAAGCACCTAGTCCATCAATAAGTATTTATTAATTACCTACTATATGTCAGGCATTGTGGTAGACACTGGAGATTCACAGCCTGAAGACAGAATACTCCCTACCCTCATGAAGGTTAGGCTCTCTTGGGGGAGACTATGTGTACACTCAGAACTACGTACAAAATAAATGAAAGGCAATTTTGTGAGGGAGGCACTAATAGCTGGGAGGATGTAGAGAGTGGTGTTTGATCTGAGCTTTGAAGGAAGTTGGGAATGTTAAGGGGTAGAGGTAAGGATGCAATACATTCTGGTCATGGGGTACAGCTTGGACAAAGGACCGAGGTAGGAAATGGAATATTAATTGTGAAGAAAAACAAGAAAGGCAGTTTGACTGGAATGTAGCATGCCTGAAGAGGAGTAAGGGATAAGAAACCTGGAAAGACAGAATGGGGACAAGAAGGGTCTGAAATGACAAATGGAGGAATTTGTACAGGTAATACGGAGCCACTGGAGATGAGTGAGCAGGGTCAGACCTACACTTCAGGAAAATCACGTTAGCAACCAAAAGCCTGCTCTTTACCACTAACCAGCTCTGTGAGATCTTCATAGCGATATTCTGACTCTTGTTTACATAGAGACCATTACTACCCAGCCTTTTATAGATAAGGAAGCAGGTGGTTAAGTGACCATCTGTAAGAAGCGGAGCAACAGGCAGTGACAGGCCACAGGTAGAGCTTAAGAAATCCCTTTGATCCACATCAGAGGTAGCATTTGAACTCATGACTGTTTCTCTACTGTGCCAACTAGCTGTTCTAAGTAGGTCATTCCATCTCTTTGCGAAAGTTTCGTCATCTCTAAAATGAGAGGTTGGACATCTAAGGTCCCTTCCAGCTCTTGAGTTATGCTCTTATTAACTAATTTCTCCAAGTCTGTTATCCCACATAAAATGAGGGACCCCACCAGCCATCGTGCACTGCTGGTCGAGGTTGGAAAAGCATTTGTCCAAAGGCCCAGTATCTCTTTTAGTGGCAGATGGGACAAGATGGCCTTGGATTCTGTGACTAGATTGCCCTGAGCCCCCTTCTAGTTCAGAGGATTCTATGATTTTAGGAGAAAGAAAGGGGGGTTGAGATGGCCTGATCAGAATTCTAACTTAGGAATTCTTTCCCTGTGACATTTTCTGTTCTCTCTGGGTCCTGAATGGCCTGGTCATTTAAGAGTAGAACAGCCCAGAGTTTCTCTGGGCTCCCCAGAGAATTTTTGTGTTTAGGTCCTTCGTCTAGCCCTCCCTTCGGATGGAGGCCAGGGATCTATGCCATAGGGGCCTTGAAGCCGGAGGTGGGCTTGATTTACTGTGCTCACCAGACAGAGGAGAGAAGAGAGAAAGCCCCCAAGCTGAGCCAGACCTCTCTAATGTGCAGTAGAGCGGGGAGCACGAGAGACCTGTGGTCTGCCAGCTCGTGGGCTTCCTGCAGTTACCAGAATGGGGAGGGGACCATGCAAACGACTTACAGAAAAAGGAGCGGGGAAGCAGGAACTGTGGTGGCCCATTCTGGTAAACCGTTTACACTTGATTCAGAGCAAAGCAGGCGCTGGTGTTTACGAGTCAGAGCACCACCTTCTCCTTTGGCCACAGAGGAAAAATGTGGGGAGAGAGAGAGACAGAGAGAGAGAGAGAGAGAGAGAGAGACAGAGACAGAGACGGAGAGAGAGACAGAGGCAGAAAGAGAGGGAGGGAGAGACAGAGAGAGACAAAGACAGAAATAGAAAGACTGATGGAGACAAAAGCTAACAGAAATAGAGATAGAGACAGAGAGACAGAGCAAGATACATGCACAGAGACACAGAAAGACAGAGACAGACAAATATATATCATATACATACATACTTATACACATATACATGCACACGCTGATTTTGTAGATGAGGAGGCTGAGACAGATCGATTAAGTGACTCTTCCAAGGTCACACAGCCTTTACGTGTTGGAGTCAGGCACTGAATCTGAGTTTCTCCTGGCTTCAAGCTCAGTGTGATTGGCAGACTGACCAGTGACGAGGGAGGCCTTCAAGCAGGCTTAACGTGCTCTGCTGGTTTCAGAGGGCTGAAGAAGGGCACCCACCACCTTGAGTTCTGGTCGTTGAAGGTCAAGGAAGTCTCTTCCTAAATCACCAGATTCATAATAATTCTACCATTCTGTGTCAATTTGCTGAAAAGACTAAGCATCCCTTCCCAGCATTTCTCTGTCTCATCCCCTGCCCTCAGATCATAGTTCTGGGCAAGATGAACAGACAGGACAAATCCTCTTCTGGTGAGTCTCACTGTCATTGCCTCACCCCCACACCAAGATAACAAGTTACCAGCTGGGGCTTACCACCTCCCTGGTGCCCATAGAAGTGGAGAGGTAGCTTTGAATAGTGGATAGGGTGCTGGGTTGGAGTCAAGAGGACTCCAGGTCATATCCTGCCTCAGATATTTTTCAGCTGTGTGACCCTGGGCAAGTCACCGGATCTCTTTGTGCCTCACTTTCCTCATTCTGTAAAATGAAGAGTTAGACTTGGCTTCTCAGGTCTATAAGTCCTAAAACTATGCTCTTATGTCTGGTTGCAGGTGGGGCTGCTATTTCACAGGACAGAGATATGCCTGTGAGTCTGTGAGTCTGCCTCTGCATCTAAGGTGGGTTCTGATTAATTAGATGCGGAGTTACCTACAATATCTGGATAGACTAACACATTCAGAATGCCTCAAGGTATTGAGCCTGGACTGGCAAGTTATTGAGATGCTTCATTAATTATTTTTGTGCCCTGGGAAGACTTGAATGATCTGATAGAGAGGGAAGGGAGCAGAAGAAAGAAAATAATGAATACAATAAGAGCAGTATGAGAAAGACACACAACTCTGAAAGACTTTGGAATCCCGATCATCCCAAGGCCAAGCACCTTCTCAGAGCACTCATGATGAAACATGGCACCCACCTCCAGACCAAGAGGTCAGGGACTCAGAGTGTGTATCAAGGTAGTATGGTTGTTGTTTTTGTGGACCTGGCCAATGTGGGAATTTGTTTTCCTTGACTATGCATGTTTGCAACGGATTTTTTTTCTTGGTTTCTCAATGGAGGAGGTAGGAGGTTGAGAGTGAAAAAATGTGGATCTGAAAATAAAATACAATTTGACTTAAAAACATTAAATTACTTCCATAATTATTAGGCTCATAGGATATAGAGCTGAAAGGTCCATCCCCCATTTTTTTTAAAGGTTAAGAAGCTGAGTCTCTGAGATGGGAAGTGACTTGATTCAAGTTTTGCTGCTAATGAATAGCATGGGGAGAATTTGAACGCAGGTTCTCTGACTCTATGGGCAGTTAAGTGGCCCACTGGATGGGGCAACTAGCCTGAGTTAGGAAGACTCATCTTCATGAGTTCAAATCTGGCCTTGGACACTTCCTAGCTGTGTGACCTTGGGCAAGTCACTTAATCCTGTGTGCTTCAATTTCCTTATCTGTAAAATGAGCTGAAGAAGGAAATGGCAAACCGCTCCAGTATCTTTGCCAAGAAAATCCCAAATAGGGTCACAAAGAGTTGGACATGACTGAAAAATGACTGGACAACAAATCTGGTCCATGGTGGTGGGGAGCTGGGGATACATTGGTAGCAATGTTATTTGGATGTTATGCTGGGAGGAAGGTTGATAAGACCATTGAATCTAGATGTATGAATCTTCTGATCCAAACACCTCATTTATGGATGAGGAAACTGAGGCCAAAGAAACCATGTTTCTTACTCAGGCTTGGAACCAGGATTCAAACTGATATTCTCTGATTTCATAGCTAAGGCTGCATGAAACTTGCAGAGGTCTGAGAGCCCAAAAGAAAGAAATTTAGGTCCAGAGTGATTCACGTTGAAAAAAGTGGCCATAACAAACCAGTTGGAAGTCAAGGTTATTTTAAATTTTTTTATTTTTTTGCCTTTAGACAATTGGGGTTAAGTGACTTGCTCAGGGTCATACAGCTAGTAAGTGTCAAGTGTTTGGTCTGAGGCCAGATTTGAACTCAGGTCCTCCTGACTTCAGGGCTGGTGCTCTATCCACTGTGCCACCTAGCTGCCCCAGTCAAGTTTATTTTAAAAGAAGATTCTGACTATGCAAACATGAAGTGCATTGAACTTGACCTAAACTTAATAAACAAAACGACACCTCATTTTATTTGCTTAGCAAATTGGACTTGGAGTGTTCAGGAAGGCAGAAGGGCATCACAGAATCAGAGAAACACAGAATGAGAAGGGACCTCACTTAGTCCAAACTTACCTGCACAAAGAATCCTTTCTACCAACATATCAATGTGTGGTCTTCCAAATTTCATTCAAAGACCTTCAAAACAGAGGAGTCTCATACACAGAGGCAGCCCCTGCCACTTTGGGGTGGTTTAAATATTAATATTTAATTAATACTGCTAATATTTGGGGTGGCTAGGTATACAGTCGATAGAGTGCTAGGCCAGGAGTCAGGAAGGTCCAAGATAAAATCTGGCCTTGGACACTTCCTAGCTGTGTGACCTTGGGCAAGTCACTTAATCCTGTTTGCCTCAGTTTCCTCATCTGGAAAATGAGCTGGAAGAGGAAATGGCAAACCGCTCCAGTATCTTTGCCAAGAAAACCCCAAATGAGGTCACGAAGAGTTGGACAGGACTGAAATGACTGAACAACAACATTAGGACACTTTTCCTGACATCAAGCCCAAATCTACTTCTTTGTAACTTACCCTGACTGCTTCTGATTCTCCCCGTGAGGCCAGACAGAACAAGACCAATCTCTCTTCAAATACTCAGCTCTCATGTGCATCTTCAATCTTCTCTTCTTCAATAAACATCCCAACTCCCTTCAATGGCTCCTTAAGGTGCTTTACCATCCAGATTGCCTTCTTGGTTATCAATGCCTTTCCCAAACTGAAGCACCCAGAACTGGCCATGAGACTCGATGTCATACGATCAGGAAAGAATCCAGAAAGAATGATTGCCTTCTCATCCTCGGGAACTATGTCTTTCTTAATGCAGCCCAAGATGGCATTGCCTTTTTTTTTTCTTCCCTCATTATCAGGCTGACTTATATTGGGTTTCAAGTCCACTTAAAATCCAAGATCTTTTTCAGATGAGATGTTTCCTAAAATCATGTAAGGGACTTTAGGAGTCATACAGTCCAATACCGTCATTTTACAGATGAGGAAATGGGAGCCCAAAGAGGGGAAGTCAATTACTGAGGGTTCCATGATGAGCTAGTGACAGATCAAAGTTGAGAACCTAGTATTCCTTGCTCTCAGTCTTATGCCCTTTTCATTATGTTATACTGCCTCCTAGATTTCTCTTCCCACAATTTTCTTTGTCTTGCTTATCTGATCTTCCGGATAGTGTTTTCTCTAAGCAATGTATGTCAGCTGCTATCTACAATTGTTTCTAGAAAACTTCTGGGCACATCTTCTCTTTGCCATGTACAGTAAATCATGCCTCCTTTCCCTCTTCAAATCTCTCCCAGTCTGCTGCCCGCTTTACCTTGGAACCAAATGATTAGCCCAAGCATTGAAAACGGGTAAAAGGGAGTCAAGCAGCTAAGGAGTGAAGGGGATGGTGGAACCAGGAGCTGTAGGATAGTATAAAGAACACTGGCTGAAGAATCAGGAGACTTAGGTTTGAGCCCTGGCTGCAATTAGTGCCATGTGACCTCAGGGAAGTTACTGCCCCCTCCCCGAGCCTCACTTTCCTCACTTATAACACCTATAGGTTGGCCTAAATGATAGCTAGAATCTAGTTACAACTCTGCAATCTTATGGTTCTAATCTTTCTGGACCCTCATTTTTTACTTGTAAAATCAAGATATGAGAGGAGGGGGAGATTTTTTTCAAGGCCCCTTCTTACTTTAATGTTCTATAGTCTATATTCTTACATTATGTACCAAGGTCCTTTGCAGCTGTGACATTTTATGTTCTAAGGTCCCACCAGCTATGGCAATCTATGCTTTAAGATCCATTCCAAGCCATTACATTCTATAGTCCAAGGCCCCTTCTGAGATTCTACGCTCTCAGGTTCCTTCAAACTCTGACATTCTAATGTTCTAAAGTTCCTTTTAGGTCTGAAAGTCTGTGTTCTAAGGTCCTTCCCATCTCTGATATTCTACATTCTGACAGTCTTTGTTCTAAGGACCTTTTCCAGATTTCACATTCTGTGATCGATGCTTAGCTCACTGCTTGGCATGCTTGTCTATAAAGCATAATTCCTGTCCTCAGAAAGTCTGAGAATAAATCCCTTTCAGTCAGATATTAGCTTGAGAATTCAGACTTTGGTATTTGGACTGTGGGGCTCTGCTTAAGTCACTGCTGTACGCTTGGATAAATTGTTTAAACCTTTCTTTGCCTTGCTTCCTTCACCTTATCTCCTCCTCTTCTTCACCTCCAGGATTGGTGGTAAAGATAGATAGATAGATAGAGATTATAGAGACAGAAATGGAGATAATAGAGAGGGATTAATTACAGAGATTGGTAGAGATCAGTAGCAAGATGAAGTGATAGATGGTAATTAAATGCTTGATTTGTCAGGCACTACGCTAAGAGCTGGGAATACAAAAATAAGCTAAAAAAGGGAAAAAAATTACAGTTCTTACTGTCAAAGAACTTGCCTTCTTTTTTTTAAAAGATTAATTAATTAATTTTTAGTTTTCAACATTCATTCCCATAAATTTTTTTTTTTTTTGGTGAGGCAACTGGGATTAAGTGACTTGCCCAGAGTCACACAGCTGGTAACTGTTATGTGTCTGATGTTGGATTTGAACTCAGGTCTTCCTGAATCGAGGGCCAGTACTCTATCCCTGCACCATATAGCTGCCCCTTCCATAAGTTTTTGAGTTTTAAATTTTCTCCCCCTTTCTCCCCTCCTCCCTCCCCAAGATGGTGTACAATCTGATATAGGTTCTACTTATACATTCCTTTTAAACATATTTTCACATTAGTCATGTTGTAAAGAAGAATTAGAACCAACAGGAGGAAATACAAGAAAGAAGAAACACAACAAAACAGAAGAAAAGAAAAGAGAGAATAGTATACTTCAATCTGCATTCAGACTCCATAGTTCTTTCTTTGGATGTGGATAGAATTTTCCACCATGAGTCTTTTGTAGATGCCTTAGATCCTTGCATTTCTGAGAAGAGCTAAGTCTATCGAAGTTAGTCATCACATGACGTGGCTGTTACTGTGTACAACACTCTCCTGGTTCTGCTCACTTCACTCGCATCAGTCCATATAAGGCTTTACAGGTGTTTCTGTAGTCTGCCTGCTCATCATTTCTTATAGCACGATAGTATTCCATTACATTCATATACTACAACTTGTTCAGCCATTCCCCAATTGATGGGCATCCTCTCAATTTCCAACTCTTTGCCACCACAAAAAGAGCTGCTATAAACATTTTTGTACATGTGGGTCCTTTTCCATTTTTTATGATCTCTTTAGGATACAGCCCTAGAAGGGCTATTGGTACACACACTTTTACAGCCCTTTGGGCATAGAGGAACTTGCCTTCTAATAAGGAATCACTCAGGGACCAGAGAGAAAAAAAAATGAAAATACATTAAAAGCTTTCCAATTGGCTCATCAGGGATATTTTTATAGGGTTCTTGTATTAGGTGTTGGAGAAAAGGGGGAAGGGAAGGGGACATTAAGTATCTACTAAGCTCCTACTATGTGCCAGATGCTGTGCTAACTGCTTTACAATATTATCTTAGTTGATCCTCACAACAACTCTGGTAGGTTGATGCTATTATTATCCCCATTGTACAGTTGTGGAAATTGAGATGGATAGAAGTTAAGTAACTTGCCCAGGGTCACATAGCTAGTAAGTGTTTGAAGCCAGATTTGAACTCAGATCTTTCTGACTCCAGTTCCAGTGCTCTATCTACTGGGTGACTTAACTGCCTAGTGGAGTCTAGATGTCCCCTAAACTTCTTCCAACTTTGAAATTACTTGAGTCTGTTTCTATAAGTCTCTAGTTTTGCCCCAAACTAGGTCAGGGTGCCTTTGGGATATTTACCCTGTTCAAATTCTTCTCTCATATAATGGCAAACCAGGCAACATGAGGTCCAAACTTGACTTGAGTTTCCAGATGTGGCTCTGGTCTACCTTTGAGAGTATGTCTAAGTACATGCACAGGCCAAGGTCAAGATGAGCTCATGCTGTCTGGAGGGTTGTTTTGGAACATGGTTTCTTTCTGGGTGGAGGGAGCTTGCTGAGAGGACTCAAGGAGGATGCCAAGGTTATGAAAAAAGAAGGGGAGTGGGCATCCCTCGATGACAACAAGAAGGAAGGAATGGGGGTTAGAATGAGGAAGGAAGCAGAGAATCTGGGAGATAAACTCATGTCGGGGTATAGAAGCTCAATGAATTCACAGTTGGGAGGGACCTCGAATGCTCCTTAGCTCTGTCCTGGGGTCTCAGGTGCTCAAGAGAAGAGACAGAAGCAGACCCCCAGAAAGTACCAGGAATTATGGAGACACATGGGTGGAGCATTCTTCATATTTGGCTGCTGGTGCCAAAGTACGAAGGGATTGAGGAGAGGGGAGGATAGCTCAGTGGGATTGGGAGGATCAAGAAAATGAAAGATGCTAGAGGAATTAAAGCCCTCTAAGTGCCAAGAGGCTACAAGAACAGGCCGCAGAATAAACTTGGTGGAGAAACATGCCTGTATTAACCCTGTGTCACAGTGGAGTGATACTACAGAGATCTTTGGAGCACAGGACAATACAATGCAGGTAGTGCCCACTGCACTCACCTTTGACACAGAAGTAAACTGAGGCCCAGAAAGGGGAGGGTCAGTATCTTAGAATTGCAGATATGGAGCTGGGAGGGACCTCAGAGGCCCTGTGGCCCAATCCTTCATTCGGATGGCAGATGAAGAAGCTGAGGCCCATGGCCTCAGAGGCCGTTCCTCCAATCCCCTTACTTAACATATGAAGGAATTCAAACTAAAGGACATGAAATGACTTGTTGTTATCTGCTCTTAGAACCAGAGCAGGAAGGAACCTCATATACCATCAAACCCAACCTCCTACTTTATAGTGGGGGAGACTGAGCCCTGGAAGTGGAGGAGCAGGCCCAAGGCTACAAAGGGATTGTTTGGGAAAAACAGAATTGGAACCATTGTCTTCTGTCTTCAAATCATATACTCTTTCCCCATACCATGCTGAGTTTCCAGCAAATATCTCAGGAGCTGGTTTCTTCCCTGAAATTCAATTATAATGAATCCCCAATCCACCACAACTAGGTAAGCAGTAGGAAAAGGAGTGCTGGCCTAGGAATGAGGAGGTCTTAATGATATCCTCCATTAGACTGTAAGCTCCTTGAGAAGAGAGATTGTTTTTTGCTTTCTTTGCATCCCCAGGGCTTTGTAGAGTGCCCGGTACATGGGAGGAGATTAATACATTCCTGTTTATTTGCTATATGATGGATGCATTGGGGAGGGAAGAGGCTGGATGGAGAGGGACCAATTAGAGTGATCTACAAGAGTCTAAGACAGGAGTTCTTAACAGTTATTTTGTCTCATGGACTCCATTGGCAGCCTAGCGAAGCCTCTGGACCCCTTCTCATAAAAAGGCTTTTAACCAATTGAAGAACATGGTGGACTTCAGTTAGAGTTTAGAGAAAATAAAGATGTCATTTTTTTCCACCCAAGTTCATTGACCCCTTGAAATCTATCCATGGGTGGGCATTCATGGACCTCAGGTTAAGAACCTTTTGTCTAGGGAAAAGGTTACAACGACTCAAATAAGAGTAATGACTGTGTGAATCAAGAAAAGAGGAAGGATGTGAGAGGCAGACTTGACAAGACGTGGGAAATGATCAGATGTGGGGGAGGGTGAATGAAAATGAAGTGAACCTGAGTGACTGGGAGGGTGGTAATGCTATTCTCAACACAAAAAGGGAATTTTGGAGGAGGGAAGGGTTTACTGATATGATAATGAGTCCAGTTTGGGTCCCTCTGAGTTGGAGATGCCCATGGGACTGCAGGGTGGAGCGGTCCTGCAGGCAACTAGAGATATAGAATTGGAGTTCTGGAGAGAGGCAAGGACTGGACATAGAGATCTGGGACTCATCATCATAGAGATAGTCATTGAATCCATGGGAGCTGATGAAGCATATGAGAAATTACAGACAGAAAAGAGCAGAGGGCTGAGGGAAGAAGCCAGGGGTATATACATGCATATGGAGCAAAAGCACGGATGATGATCTCACAAAAGAGACTGAGGTAGGAAGAGAACCAGCAGAGAGAAGTGTTATGGAAACCCAAGAAGGAGAAGGTGTCCAGAGGAAACCTGGTCTGCAGAGTTAGGCACTTTTCAGAGGTCAGAGAAGAATGAGATGTGAGAAAAGGTCTTTGGATTTCTCAATAGAGAGGTCATTTAGCTAAGAAATGGCAGAGTCAGGATTTACACCCTGGTCACTTGACTCCAAGTATCATCCCACACTCTACCCAAATATGTTCAGCTTTCGATACGTCAGATGCTTTTGTAGGGTGGAGCAACTGAAGAAAGCACCAGACTGAAAGTCAGAAGCCTTGGATTCTAGTCCTGGCTGCATCCTACTGGCCATGTGACCTGCTTGGGCACTGCCAATTTCTTCTTTGTAAAATCTAGGATTCCACGAAGCTACCTCCAGTTCAGAACTGAAGTATTTCCCCTGTTATAAATGTATCTGATCACCCCATAGGATGTGATAGCCACAATTAAATCATATAATCATTTTTAGAACAAAATTAGAGAGCTGGAGGGAAACTTGGAGATCATATAAGGTCATCTAGACCCCTTTCATTTACAAGTGAGGAAACTGAGACCCAAGGTTATAGAGACAGCAAAAGTGGTAGATGATCATGGGGCTTGGACCTAGTTCCTCTGACTTCAAAATCCAATATTGTTTTCATTGTGCCATACTGCATTCTCCCCTTACTATATTCATGCATGTGTGTATGTACTGTATGAAGGTATGTTGTATATGTATACCATATATAATGGCATATATAGGCATATAGTGAATGAAGCATGAATAGTAGATCAAGGTCAAGATGAGTTAAAGTCTCTTATAGCCCTATCATCTCATGATCCAGCCTCAAATCCAAGCTCTGCTCCTCACTGTCTTTATATTTTCTTGTCATTCCTCAGTTTTCCCCCCTATAAAATGAGAGGGTTAGATGTGATGATCTCTAAAGTCCTTTCTAGCTCCAAGTCTGTGATTCTCCTCTCAAACAAACCTTCCTCAGATGCCTCAGCTTCTCACATGGAGGTGACCTTGGGCTCTTCAGGGCTCTGCCAGAAGAATGCGAGTTCTATCAGGGCCAGCCAAGCTGGAGGGGCTTCAGCTAGGGGCCAGGAAACAGATTCTCTGGTGTCTAAGGACCAGCTGAGCAAAATTCAGAGACTGGCCCACAATGTTGGCCTCTACTTGGGTCATGGACAGTTTGTAGCTATAGCAACTCCTATGAAAATGTAGAAAATTGTCATAGATTAGAACATGGCATGTTTTAATAGATGTGGAGAATCTTCATTGATTAAAAGACGGGAATAAGTATATATACTCAAATAAATTCAACAAACAAATATAAGTCCTTTGTCAGCACAGTATGCTCTGCTGGGAGCTGGAAGTCAAACAAACATAATTACTATGACATGTAAGACAAAGGTACAGTCTAACAGAAGACTGAGGTACTATCACTGAAGCTGTCCCACACACCATCACAGGATAAGGTCTTAGAGAGGTAAGGACGTTTGAGGAAAGACACTGATAAACTGGAGAAAGTCTAGAGGAAGACCACCAGGAAGGAGGCATAGGTCAGAGTGTACATTTCACTTACTATGTGACTTTGCACAAATTTCTTAAGCTGCTTCAGTTTTTTCATTTGCAAAATGGAGATACTAATAATAATTCCTCATAGAGTTGTGAAGGGCAGATGAGATAAAGTCTGCAAAGTGCTTTGAAAAACTTGGAGTACTAGCTATGATGGTGATAATGACAAAGGGTTTAGAATCCAAGCCACATCAAAATCTATTGAAGAAACTGAAATGTTTAGCATGGAGAAGAGAAAATTTAAAGTGGAGAGAGGGGAATCATGGGACTATAGAACTGAGAGGGACCTTAGATGTCATCTAGTTCAACCCTGCCATTTCATGGGTGAGGCAGCTTTGGCCCAGAACGTTGAACCAATTTGACCAAGGTCACAGAGGTAAGGATTCTCAATCCAATGGGCTCTTTCCAATGGCCCTTACTGCCTTCCCCAACCAGCCCCTAATCATGGGCTTAGAGCTCTGAGGTAGGAATGATGGGGGGAAATTACAAAAATGCAAATTTAGCCTTGATGTTAAGAAAAACTTCCTCATCACTAGAGCTGTCCAGAGGGGGAATGAAGTGCTTCGGAGAGTTTCCCCCTCACTGAAACTCTCCAAGCAGAGGCTGGACAGCCATTTGTCTGGTGTATCCAGGGTCTGATGTCTGCTAGAGAGGAGCTTCTCGTTTAGGGTCAGGCTGTATTAGATGCCCTGATGTCCCCTCCCACTGCAAAGCCCTGCAATTCTCTGAAACCACATGCTCAGAGCAGAGGCAGGTAGTTGACCCCAAGGCCATTGGAAGGCTTTGATCACACACATATATGTGAAGCAAACCCCGAGGTTCCACTAGTAGTTGGAGGGGCCTTATCTGAATGTACCAAAGTAAACTTGGGAGATGAAAGGCATCCAAGTGGGAAGAGCTAATATTCGCAACCCGGCGCTGCGGGCCTAGGTGCCAGATGAAGTCTTTCGTCTCTCAGGCGCCAGTTGGGTCAGAGAATCTGTTTCACATAGTTTTCGTGCTTGGAGGGGACAGGATCTGGATTCTGAGGGATGTGCGGGTCTTTGAAGGACAGATCAAGGTCCAGCACAGTTCAGGAGATGTACAACTTCAGGCATGACAAAGAGAACTTCTTCATCATCCCCATGAAGTCCACCCACTTCCAACAACAAAACAGAACAAAACTAATAACATATAAACGTAATAAATAAAACATGTAAACATAACATGCAAAAACAATAACCAACATTTACGGAATGCTCTAAGATTTGTCAAAATTTTCCAAGACTGATTTTACAGTATTGAGGCTGGTATAAGAAACGATTAACTCCCTTACTTGAGGAATAGGGTGTATTCTCATGCTCATTAGCTACTCTCCCATAGGGCCTTGCCTATAGAAATGGCATCTGTGATAGGGATCCAACTTAAAATTTCATTAATATAGAGAACTCTCTGGGTGAGGAAACTCCCTCTGTCTGTTTCAGTCAGCCCCTTCCCTCTAACTCATTGTTAGCTTTAAAAAGTTGCCTAGAGAATTGAGAGTTTAAATGACTTGTCTTGGGTCAATTGCCAGTGTGTCTCAAAGGTGAGACTTGAATGCAGGTCTTCCTGGCCTTCCTCCAAGGCTAGTTCTTTATCTATTATGTGGCACCTCCTTTTTCTTCATTGTGGGAACTATAATGATAAAGCCTGATCATGGTTCTCAAGGATTTGGTCATCTTGCGGAACCTTGTGATTTCGGGAACTCCCAGTATGAAAACTTTTTCTACTGGTGCAGATTGGACACTCATCTTTAATTTCTAGTTTTATTATTATTACTGGGTGGCAAGGAAAGGTTAAATGGTCAATGAGATGACAGAGAAGAAGCCTAAATGAGAAAACAGAGCAGAGGCAATATGAAAATGGCAATACCAAAGCAAGATCTTAGTGGAAAGAGCTCTGTTTGAAGTCACAGGACCTGGGTTCCATTCTGGCTCTCCTATTAGCTAATTATCTGATCTTGGGCAAATTATTTAGCATTTCTGGGTCTTGGTCTCTTCTGTAAAAGGAAAGGGTAGGACTAGATGACTTTTTTTTGTGTGTGTGAGGCAATTGGGGTTAAGTGACTTGCCCAGAGTCACACAGCTAGTAAGTATTATGTGTCTGAGGCCAGATTTGAACTCAGGTCCTCCTGACTCCAAGGTTGGTGCTCTATCCACTGCATAACCTAGCTGCCCCTGACTAGATGACTTCTAAGACCCCTCCAGCTCCAAGCTTAGCATCCTATGGAGAAGGCACCTGGAATGGTCACCCCAATTAGGATCCATGAGAAGGCATTTGGCAGAGATGTGGAGAAAAGAGAAAGGACCATGAGAGAGGCAAGGACAGAATCCCAAGGAAGAGTTGGAATGTGAGAGCTCCACATGCTTGCAGGAAGTATGAGCTTGATGTTTTTGACAGCAAGATGATGCATATGGCCATGAGAGTCATGCCTAGGAATTCTGGTGCCTCAGGCAAGTGTGGAGGAAGAAAGGAAAGATCAAACCTTGAGAATAAAACTCAAGACATGAGTCTAGAGGCTGAGATTCTTCTCCATGGTATGGAGATGTAAAGGGTAGAGACCCAGGAACAGCCCAAGGCTCCTACTGGGGTGGACTGGTCAGAGAAAGATTATCAGGCATGTGAGAAGACATCAGGATGGCCTTTGTGTGTGTGTCTTTTAAGGTCAGGCACAGTCACACTGGGGAAGGAAGGGGCATTCAGTCCCATGGAAAGTCTGATCTATGAACCTGTAGTGAAGTTCTAAGGCCCCCGATCCTTAAACCCCTGGGAAGAGACAGAAAAGGTGCCAGAGGTAGAGGGCAGCAAAAAATGAGAGTGGGGTAAGTGGGACAGCTGTCATCTCCCTCAAACTCAGGTTGTACTTATAGTGCCCCTCTGGTTCACCTGGCAGGTTCTGGGAGAGGCACACAATGGTGATGAGGGGGTAGCCTGGGATTAGTTAAGGGAACAGAGGTGGACAAACTGAGGGTAAAAAAGGCCACTCCGTCAGAGGAAGGTAGCAAGCCAATGAGGTATTAGGCATCTTGGCTTGATGCCCCATTTATTCCTCCCTCATTCAAGCTCCACCCACTATATTTACTAACTGGAACTTAAAGGGATTGGATTATTGGAAATCAGGACCCAGGCATAGTCGATAAGCATTTACAATGTGCCAGGCATCGTGCCATGGTCTGGGGATACAAAGCGAGGCAAAACATGGCCTGACCCTCAAAAAGCTGACACCCTTCCTTCCTTCCTTCCTTCCTTCCTTCCTTCCTTCCTTCCTTCCTTCCTTCCTTCCTTCCTTCCTTCCTTCCTTCCTTCTTTTTTATTTCCCTTTTCTTTTTTTCTCTAAGTTTGGGTCTCCCAATCTCACGTAGGTTGGAAGTGCAGCAGCCACTCATTAACCCAGTCCCAATCCCAACTGACACAAAGCTTCATCTTGCTTCATTTGTTCTGACCTTGTCCAGTTTGCCTTTCCTTACGCAGCCTGGGCACTCCCCTCCAGAAGCCCTCCACATTGCCCCTGTACTTTGTACTGACCCCAGAAAGGCCTATGCTGTCCTGCAGCTCATACCTCCCAACCTCAAGCCACTCTTCAGCCTCAGCCTCTCCAGCAGTAGGGAATTCAGGAATGTGCCACCAACCACACCCAGCAGAGCTCACCTTCCAATGGGGGAGATCACATGCAAATAATTGTGTACACGCAAGACATATGCAGTGTAAACCACCATGCATCACTTTCCGAAAAGTTTAGATAAGTTCTTGGCAAAGAAATCCACAACAAGTTGTTAAGAAACAATGGAATGTTTTTGGAATGCCTTTTTTCATTTGAGGTTTATGTCAGCAGGATCACAATGGGTGGGGCTAGAAGGGAGCTTAGCTGTCACATATTCTAGCCTGCCCTATACAGAGATGGCTCTTGGGAGCTGCACAGGGTTGGTCATGCAGTGAGAAAAGGGTTGGTCCAGTCATCACACCCAAATACGCGACCTCCAAAGCCTGTTTGTTAGGGCATTGTCTCCTTTTCCATACCTCGTTCGGAACACCTCTTAATGCCTCAACAAAGGCAGAATCCTGGTCTGGGCTAAATGATGAGAATAACAGTAATATCAGCTTGTAGTTATGACCCCTTTAAATTTGACTTTGGAGCCAGAAGACTTGGGTTCAAGTCTCATATAGCTTCAGACATGTCATTTCATATCCATAAGCTTCATTTCATCATCTGAAAATGAGGGGTTTGGAAGCTGTCTGGATCCTGTACAGGCCTAAACTTATGATTTTAAGGTATTTAACATTCCTGGACTTCAGTTTACCCATTTGTAAAGTGAGGATGTTAGACTAGATAGCCTCTGAGGTCCCTTCCAACTTTAAGTCTATGATTTTCAGTCATTTAATTTATGTGGGCCTCAGTTTCCTCCTCTGTAAAAAGTAGGTTTTGACCTAAATGGCTTCTAAGGGAGGGCTATGGTGGTAAATATTTAACAACTAACTCTCTGAAAAACTAGATGTAAGCACGATACACTTTAAAGTTTACTTCTCATTATTACACTTTCCCAAGTTGAGACAATCAACAAATAATAAATCATTCCTTGCTTTGTAGTCTTTGCTGAGGTCTATTGCCAAGGTATAAATACTCATGGTGAAAATTTAATGATTGGCTCTCCCCAGCTACCAGCACACCACTTCCAGATCTTGATTCAAGATCCCGAGTTTCTAAGCTCAATTCTTCATGATTACTCATGGGCTAGTGAATTCATTCTCAACCTCATTTGACAGATAAAGAGCCTGGGGTTTGGAGAGGAGAGGAGACTCAGCCATTCCTGTGCTCTGGGCTTCTTTTTGGATGCAGGGGTTGTCAGCAGACTGGGGGAGCCACTTGTGTCTTCCTCCAAGAGTTACAGCAATAAACACTGCCCCTGCCTAGAGAAGACCATGTTGGGGTAACTCTCTGTGTGCTGAATATGTCCTATGTCAAGGGCATGGGCAAAGGTGGCCCTGTCTACCTCTGGTACCTTCACTGAATGAATCCCATTCCCCTACCTTCCTCTACCCCAGGATTGTTGAGGTGCTGCTCCTGAGCTTCTCCTAATTCTATACGGAAGGAAACAGAAGCAGAGGTTACCTACAGGCCACTTAGGCACATGGTAGAAATGGGATACCGAGGATCCCGAGCTGATGACAACTCAAGTCAGGGTGATGGAGCCTGGAACAGCTGCAGAGGAGAGGAGCTATGGAATTTCTTCCTAATACAGCTGGAATCATGAACTCTGTTAAAGCTGGAAAGCACACAGAGAGGTCAAGTCTAGCTCTTTCTATGTCTATGGATAGGGAAACTAGCCAGGAGGGTAAGGTGACTTCTCCAGGATCACCTGTTATTAAGTGGCCAAGCTAAGACGTGAAGCCTGGTCTGGCTCCCAATTCAATAGTGTGGGATGCTGTGGTCTTTTCACTACATTAAAAAAATTAACTGGACCCTTTAGTGTCAGGGTTTTCCCTCTCTGATTATCTCCAATTTTCCCCATCTATATTTTGTTTGTCCATGCTTATTTTCATATTCTCTCTCCCCTAGACTGTGAGTTCCTTGAGTGAGGGGGCTGTTTTTTGCCTCTTTTTGTACCCAGAGTGCCTAGCACATAATAAGTGTTTGTTGAGTTGACTTATTAACTCTGTCCATTCCCTAAGTTCATAACAGCAATAAAAATAATAAATAATAGCAAATACTTAAATATCTAAAGTGAAATAACCATTACAGTGGATCTTATAAGTGGTCATTCAAAATCTACTTTATGATTTCCAATCAGGCACCAATTGACATCAGGCCCAAATACATAACAAATACTTATATAGCATTTAGATTTTTCAAAGTCCTTTACATATATTATCTCTTCTGAAACTCACAATAACCCTGTGAGGAAGTGGCTATTATTTTTCCAGTTTTATAAATGAGGAAACCAAGTCTGGGAGAGATTAGCCAGGATTACACCTCTATCCCCTCCAAGTCATTTCTTGGGTAGGCTTTGAAGCCTGATAGGATTTGAAGATTTCTGAGTTCAGATTTGAGCCCAGATCTTCCAAACTCCCTGGTTTTTAGGATCATAAATAAATTCATTGGCTGTCCAGGGCAACCCAGAGCCAAAGAGAAATCCCCACTACTATGGATCTCCCAAGTGGTCATTTGGCTTCTGCTTGAGAACTTCCAATCAGGCCCCAATCATTATCAGGCAGAAGCACATTTAGAGAATCATTCTTTGTTTGGTAATGGTTTATTGTGGTTAGTAACGTTCGTGTCCTGAGAGCTCTGATAAGATATAATTCTTTGTGGCAATGAGGCTGAGCTTCAAAGGAATGCGATTGGAGGAGCAGAGATCTCATGCCCCAGAGGATGTCATTCATTCACAGAGTTTTAGAAACTGAAAAGACCTCAGAGGTGATATGGTGCAAGCCCTTCCTGCTAGAGCTTCTGTGATGTCCTTGACAAGTGGTCATTCAGCCTTCCCCTGAACATCTCCAGTGACAGGGAATTTGCTACATCTCCAGACAGCCTATTTTACTTTTGGAAAAGTATTTCCCCTCCCTTTCCTTCCACTCCTCTCACTTTACCAAGTCTAAATTTACTGCTCTGAAACTTACACCCATTGCTCCTATTTTCCCCCTTTGCGGCCAAGGAGTGCAAAGTTCCATCCTTCTTGTCTATGATAGCCAGGCTGAGCAATAGAGTGTTCCGTGAACTTACCCCCATGTGACAAGATTTCAGTGCTCTAGTATCCAAGGACAGTAGTGTTTGCCATGAGGAGGATATACATACACACACACACACACACACACACACACACACACACACACACATATATATATATGTATATATACATATATATATGTATATATACATATATATATATACATGCATACATACATATACATATATATGCACACACATACACCTGTATGTTTATATATCCTCACTGCAGTAAAATTATATATAATATATTTATATATAAATAAAATGTTAAATAAGTAAGTTATATCTATATATAGATGTATATCTTCACTGCAGTAAAAACTCAGGAAATTGAAATCCAGCTTTTCACCTGTCTACAGCTTTTCCAGGAATCTCAGAGCTGGAAGGAACCTCTGATGTCAGCTGGCCATTACCTGAACAAGAATGCTCTTGGAAACATCTGTGACAAGTGACCATCCAGCTTTAGCTTGAGGCCTGATAGAATGCAAGCTCCTTGGGGGCAGGCTGAATTTTTGTGTTTCTAGCACCTAGTAGGTGCTTTATAAATGCTTATCCATCAATCGACCTCCACCGATGGAGAGCCCCACACTCTCTTGATGCAACTCACTTTACTTTTTAATATATTTAATTATTTGGTAGTTTTTCTTTACCTTCTTCTGAAATCTTCCTCTCTGTAACTTACATTGCTACTATTCTCTATAGTGTCCTCTGTAGTATCCTCTACTATAATACAGAATAGTATTATCTCTTTCCTGTGATAGTCCTTCAAATACCTGAAGACAATTACCATGCCTTTTTTTTAAACATTCGCTTAAAAAAGTGAGTTGCAAAGTCTCTGCCTCCCCTCTCCCCTCACTGAGAAGGCAAACAGTTTGATATAAATTATACATGTGCAGCCATGCAAAGCATATTTCCCTATCAGCCATGTGACAAAAGAGAACACAGACAAAAAAAAAACCCAAGAAAAATAAAGAAAGCAAAAAAAAAATGCATGCTTTGATCTGTGTTCAGATTCCATCAGTTCTTTCTCTGGAACGAGAAAGCATTTTTCTTCATAAGTTCTTTGGAATTGTCTTGGATCGTGTATTGCTGAGAATAGCTAAGTCATTCACAGTTGACCTTTGTACAATATTGCTATTACTATGTACAATAATCTCTTGGCTCTTCTCAGTTCACTCTGTATCAGGTCATATAAGACTTCCCAGGTTTTTCTGAAATCGTCTGGCTTGTCAAGTCTTATAGCATAATAGTATTCCATCACAGTCTTATGCCACAACTTGTTCAGCCATTCCCCAACTTATTGGCATCCCTTCAATGTCTAATTCTTAGCCATCACAAAAAGAGCTGCTACAAATTCTTTTTGTACAAATAGGTCCTTTTCCCTTTTTAAAAATCTTTCTCTCTTTCTTTCTGTCTTCTGGTTTCCCTGGCTTCCTGCAAGTCCTTCTACAAGAAGCCTCTCCCCATCCTCCTTAAGACTAATGCCTCCCCTTGGCTGATATTATCCACTTTACCCTGAATACATTTCTTTTGCCCATAGATGTTTGTACATTGTCTGCCCCATGAGACTGTGAGGTCCTTGAGAGCAGGGGCTGTCTTTTGCCTTTCTTGGTACAATACCCAACACATAGAATCTATTAATAAATGCTTGTTGACTGACTGACTTAAAGTAGCTCATATTTAGTGGGAAGAATAACAAACACACACACACATCTAACTATCACAAAATTTAACTGAGTATGTGAAGAAGTTAAGCACTCTGAGCCTCAATTTCTCATTTGTAAAACAGAGTTGACAACAGTTAGGAGGCAGGGTGGAGTCCTGGGTAACACTGGGATTGAATTCTACACATTGACTGCTCATTGATGGTTCCTTGATCTCACCTTGTGAACCCAGTGAATACACGAAGCACTGATAATGTGTCTGCTATATACCAGTCCCTGGGTTAGTTTCTGAGAATACAAAAAGGAAAGGGAAATGATCCCTGTCCTCAAGGAGTTTTCAGGGAGAGACAAAACATTCAAGGAAATGATGCCTGAGGAAGGGAGTTTTGGTATGACAGGCATGAGGAGTGCAGCTATTGGGTAGTAAGTTGTCTTTTCAGAAGCAATGGTAATATTACTTTGATTACTAGGGGAGGAGGATTTGAAAGTAAGGGGTGGGGGTCATATTCTCGGTAGTATGGATAATGGCTTTACGGCCCAAGATGTAGAATCTAGGTAGACCTAGTAGTGGTACTGTTGGGTCAAAGGGTATGCACAGTTTTATAACCCTTTGGGCATAGTTTCAAATTGTTGGACCAGTACACAATTCCACCAACAGTGCATTAGTGTCCCAGCTTTCCCAATATTTATCATTTTCCTTTTCTGTCATATTAGCCAATTTAATTTGCATTTGTACCATGCTTTTTTAAGCCATTTCTTCTTCAGGGTAATCACTCTGAAGTCCCTCAATAAAATCTTGAATGTCCTCATATCCAGTCCCCTGGTCAGCCTGGCTACCTTCTTCTGGAGACTCTCTAATTTGTCACTGACTTTTCTAAAAAATGGTTCTGAAGAAATTCATTCATTCATTCTACAAACACAAAGTGTCTACTCTGTGGAAGGTGTAGTCCTAAGAGCTAAATGGTATAGAAATATAATTAAGAGAGGGCATATTCTAGGGCATAAGATCATTTAAAATAATCCGTTAAAGACAATCCAGTCCACTCTCTTTCTTCTGTTCAATTCTGGGCCACCGTCATTGTCATCTGCAGGCTTTTTGCAAGGTCTGTCTATTGATGGAGGAGCTCAACCGTTTGTCCGTCCAGCTACATACCATAGTTTGAACAATACACATTCTTCATCCACTTAGCTTGCCCTGTTTGAATAGTTAGACCAAAATCTTTTGCTTGATTATGGATTTCACTTAGAAGGCTCTGCAGTGTTCTCAAGCTTGATGCTGTCAGCAAAATGCCATTCATGATGAGATCCTTCTGAAAGACCTCATCATCTCTAAGGAATACTTTTTCTCCTTGGATTCTGCAATGGGCAATCTCCACAATGTGGGACATTTCTTTGTCAAGCACACCTCTCTCTGTTTTACGGTTTGCTCAATATGGATGATCAGAAGATTGTCAGAGTTATCTCTTCCATTACCTTCTCAGTGAAGGCAATGCTTTGCTTTATAGGATCATATTTTTATAGCTGAAAGGGGTGTTAGAGGTCATTGAGTCCAGCCCCCTCATTTTATAGATGAGAAAACTGAGGCACAGAGTGCTTAAATAACTTGCCCATGGTCATATTGCTACTAAGTGTCTGAGATAGGATTTGAACCCAGGTCTTCCTGACTCTAAGGTGCTATTGAGAATGACTTTGAGCGAATACGTAATTTTGATTGTTATAAATACCCAAATTAACTATAAAGGACATATGAAAAAGACACTATCTGCATCCAGAAAAGGACAAGAAGTATGTGTAGAGTAATTTTACATATATATACCTATTTGTGTCTAATGGTAGCCATCTCTGGGGGGGGGGGAAGAAAAAAAAGAAATGTATATGATAACTTTATTATATATTTAAAAGGAATATCAAGTTGTACATAACAGATTTGTAGTTTCATGTGCAATCATCTTTTGCATTATACTATATTATGGAAATACTTGTTTTATTGCATAAATAAATAAACAAACAAATATGCTGTAATTATAATAACACGCATTTATATAGCATGGTTAGGCATAATCAATGGTCTCTTTCTACAAGAGCTGAAAAGTGGGTAGTTAAAGTATTTCATTCCACTGTATGCATTCTTCTTGCAAAGTTTGTAACCTAGGGTCAGTGGACTTTTTTCTTTAATATTTTGAAAATTTTATTACAGTGTACTTTGTTTTCTATGTAATCCTATATACTTTATTTTAAACATTTAAAAACATTATTCTGAGAAAAAGGATCTGTAGGCTTCTCCAGACTCCCAAACAGATCCATGGCACAATAAAGGTTCTACAGGCAGTCTTGGCAGGAAAAGGCACCTAACTCTTCTGGGTATCAGTGTCCTCATGTGCGAGATAACAGGGTCAGGCGTGATGACCTCCCTGGTCTCTTCTGGCTCTAAATCGATGTTCCTACAAGCCAAGCCTAGAGCTGCCTCCCCCTCCAATGTTAGAGCCCTTCCCTCTCCTCTAATTTACCTTGGATTATGGCCAGGTTGTCTCCCCCTGTAGAACCTAAGTTCCTTGGCGGCAGGACCTGTTTCCTTTTTGTCTCTGTGTGCCCGGCACTTAATGGAGTGCCGGGCACACAGTAGGTGCTTAATAAATGCTGGTGGGCTGAATGTTGGATTTTTCTAGAGTCCGTGATGTCCAGTAAATGTCCGCCAGTTGCGAACACAAGACTTCCTGACTCCAAGTTCAGTAGCAGATTTATAGCGCGGTGGGGCAGGAACAACACCTACAATAACCACAACAGTAACTAACATTTATCTTGCATTTTAAGGTTTGTGAAGGCCTTTTCATGTGTTATCTCCTTTGATCCTCACAATAACCGTGTGTAGGAGGTGCTGTTATTATCTCTATCCTACAGATGAGGAAACTGAGGCAAAAAGAAGACAAGTGACTTGCCTATGGGTTGTTGTTGTTGTTGTTATTGTTAAGTTGTTCCAGTTGGGTCTGACTCGATGACCCCACATGAGATTTTCTTGGCAAAGATCCTGGAATGGTTGGCTGTTTCCTCCTCCAGCACATTTTACAGACGAGGAGACTGAGGCAAATGGGGTTAAGTGACTTGCCCAGGGTCACAAAGCTAGTGAGTGTCTGAGGCCAGGGAAAACGAGTCTTCTTGACTCCAGGCCCAGTATTCTATGCACTTTGTCACCTAGCTGCCCCAACCATTCATTAAGCACCTACTATGTGCCAGGTGCTATGCTAAGGGGGTACTAAGAAGGGCAAAAACACAGTGTCTGCCTTCAAAGACCTAATAGTCTCTTGGGTAGAAAACATTAAAATACCTGCATATAAAAGATGGTGCAGATCTTGGTAAGAAGGCATTTGGAGAGGGCATGGTGGGAGACAGTCATAGACAGGCACAGTCTTCTGGCACAAAGTGACATTTTAGCTGATTCTTGAAGGAGGCCAGGGAGATGGAGCAGCTCCCGCTGTCATGGACCTTCTGTGCTATTGGGGGATGTAAAATGAGCTAACTTACACAGAAGAGTTTTTACAAACTTCAGACTTGTGTTATCAGGATTGTGATGATCCGTTATCATTATTACCATTAGGAGTTTTAACTGAGCAAATAGTTCTCTCTCTCCAGAAAACTCTAGACACAGGCAAGGTGGGCTTATTTGTTATTCAAAAAGCTCCCAGTTTCCGTGACTTAGAGAGGGGAGAAATGGGGTGAGACAGGAACCCAAAGGACTTTCTTAGGCTCCCTAAAGAGCCTTAGGAACTAACGGCGGCAGTGAGGGGAGCCCGATGTTGGGTCCTGGGCTGGTGGAGCAGGGTGGGGTGGCAGGGATGCTGAGGTGGTCCAGGCCCTGGCACCCTCTTCTTGTGCCAGGCAGCAAAAGCCATACCCCGCTCTGCAGAGGGCGGGGTGGGGGAGGGAGTGCTGAAGCCCCAAATCCAAACCAGATGTGCACCAAAATGCGGCGGCTCTTACGGAGGGTTGTGAAATCACCCAAGAGACGCAAATCAGCAAAAAAACAATCCCGTTGCCTGGCAACGGACATAACAAAACAAGCCCCAGCTAAGCCAGCATCAGATCGGGCAGGTTTTGCTTTTTTTTTCTTTTTTTTTGCAAATGAAAAAAAAAATAGTGGATGGGCCGGGTTCTGAATGATGGAGATGACGGCCCAGAGGAGTCGCCTCTCTGCATCTACCAGGGCTCGGACCCCCGCAGACCTCAACCACTTAGGAGCGTGGCTTCTTCCTCAGTGGCAGGGCTACTACAGGGAAATGAGGCAGGATATGAGGGAAGGGACCTTCCCGTGGCAACATCCCTGGCCCCTGAGGCAAGGGTGGCTTGCCCTCCTCCTTTCCTGTCTTATCTTAGCCACTAGTTTGCTGTGTGACCTTGGGTAGGTCACTTACCCACTCTGGCCAGATGGACTAACTGTAAAATGTGGGGTCTGCTTTAAATGATCTTTAAGGTTCCTTCCAGTCATAACAGCAGCAACAACAACAATAATAAGCATTTATTTAATGTTTAAGGTTTGCAAAGCACTTAAAAAGAATTATTTCATTTGATCCTCACCACAACCGTGGAAGGGAGGTGCTATTATCATCCCCATTTCACAGATGAGGAAATTGTGGCTGAGAGAGGTTAACTAATTTGACCATGAGCCCGTGCTTGAAGGTCCCTTCCAACTCTAATATTCTATGTTCTAAAATCTCCTCTGGCTCTGACATTCTGTGTTCTAAAGCCCCATCCACCACTAGATTCTATATCTAATATTCCATGTTCTAATGAATTTTTTAGTTTTGAATTTTAAGTTCGAACATTCTGTGTTTTAATGCCCCTTCCATATCTAGCTTTGGATGCTCTAAATTCCCTATTCTAAGGTCATCTACAGCTCTGATGGTCTGTGATTCTGAAAATGTACATCTTGACATGGTGTCAACCCTCTCACCGGATAAAAGACAAACAAACAAACACATAATCAGATAAGTCAAACTTCTAAAAATAAACATATAGATTAACCAGAGAGACAAAGAGAGAGAAACAGACAGATGGACAGAGACAGAGAGACAGAGACAAAATGAAACAGATATAGAGACAGACTGAGACAGACAAAGAGACAGAGAGAGAAAAAGAAACACAGAGACATATAGTGAGATATAGAAATATAAACACAGACTGAGAGAAATTAAGAGATAGAAAAAGAAACAGAGCAAGACAGAGACAGAGAGACAGAGAGAGAAAAGGAGAGATAGAGAAACAGAGTTAGAGACAAAAAATACAGGGAGAGAGAACTGACTCAAAGATCAAGAGATAGAGAAAGAGACAGAACAAGACAGAAACAGAAACAGAGACAGAGAGAGACAGAAACACAGATACATGCAGAGAGAGAAGAGAGGGAGACAGACCGAGAGCCATTGAAACTGGGAAATACTATTTATAATGAACAACAAACATTCTGTGCACTACACAAATTCACTTTTGCCTCTTCCCCCACCTTGTGGTTATGGTTTCACGATCCTTTAGGGGCTAATGAAAAAATTAGCATGCTCCAGCTCTGACAGGAGGGACTGTCCCCTCCCCCATTTCTCCCCTCAGGGGCTATGTACCTTTTCCACATTTGGACCAACTAAAGAGAGAAAAGTCCAGGACACCAGGGTCTTTCTCATTTCTGGTGCTGTCCTGCTCTATGATCTTGGCTAAAGAAATGCATTTTGTGGGCCAGGCCAGCCTTGTACAACCCCTGCCCTACAGCCATCCTGGAGAGCTTCCAATCAGAGTAAGGGCCGAGGAGACCTGGATTCTGGTCCCTTTTGTGCTCCTCACCTTGGGCATGCCCCTTTATCTCTGCACCTCAGTTTCCTCACAATACAGTGTGCAAACAAACAACCCCAGGCAGGGAGAGGACCAGCCTTCAGAGCCAGACTTCAATGGCTTCCAATATTTTCCTTTCTCCACTCTATAAAACAGACCAACCACCAGAGCTGGTGGGACAACACGGCCTTCGGTCATTTGTGGTTTGGTCAACTATGGTCACTACAAGCAAGAAGCCACTTGAGGCTGGAAGGTGTCCCCCTCCTGAGCCTATTCTTACCTGAGGAGATACTCGACACATTATCAGATGGGTCTCCAACAGTACTGGTAGAGTCAGGAAGAGCGGTAGGCCAGGTGGTCAAGCTCACAGACACAGGACAACAAGTGGGTAGCACAAGAAACACTTAATACTCACTTCCTAATGTAAAATTAGGTCAAAAAATTCTTCTTAGGCTGAAAAGGGATTCTATTCATACAAGAAGGCTTCGAACTGCTCTTTGGCATTTTTCCATAACACAGTTCTAGAATGTTAGATCTAGAAGGGACCAGAATATTACAGCATAGACTATTGGAGTAATGAAGATGTCAGACTATAGAATGTTGGAGCTACAAGGGACCTTAGAACATAGAACTTCAGAGATGCGATGAATCTTATGAAGTAAATGTTACATCTGGAAGCAGTCTTGGAACTCATGCTGGTTAGAACCCAGAATGTTTAAACTGAAGGAGACCTTAGACTAAGGTGTATTTAGAACATCGACTGGTAGAACTGGAAGGGTTCTTAGAACACAGAACCTTAGAACATAAAATCTTAGCCTTTCAAGTTACCTTATATAGAAAATGAAATATTAGAAGTGGGAAGGGTTTTGGAATCTAGAACGTTACTATTGGCAGGGACTTTAGCACACAGAATATTTGAACTAGAAAGAATCATGAACCAAAAAAGCTGGAGTTGGGAGCAATCTCAAAGCTTTTTAAATGAAAATAATTTCTGCCTTCAAGTTAGAGGAAGCTAGAATGTTGGACCAGGGAGACCTCAGTTCAAATTCAACCTCAGACACTTATCAGCTGTTTGGCCTGAGCAAATCACTTATACTCGGCCTCAGTTTTCTCATTTTTAAAATAGAGATAAGAATAGCATAGCCAGTCTCTCAAAGGGAAGCAGCTAGGCAGCACCGTGGATAGAGCTCTGGGCCTGGAATAAAGAAAACCTGAGTTCAAATTCAGCCTCAGACACTTACCAGATGTGTGACCCTGGACAAGTCACGTCACCCTGTTTGCCTCAGTTTCCTCTTTTGTAAAATGAGCTGGAGAAGGAAATGGCAAAGTGCTTCAATATCTCTGCCAAGACAACCCTAAATGGGGTCACAAAGGGTTGGACATGACTGAAACAATTGAACAGTAAAAACAGCACCTCTCTCAAAGCATTGTTGTGACAATCAAATGAGATATGTATGAAAAGGGTTTTGCAGACCTCAAAACACCATATAAATCTTTGTGGTGGTTGCTGTTATTATTAGAGCTTGCGTTCTGCTTCCAAACCTGCTCCTCTTACAAGTGAAGGAGCAGGCTCAGAGGGGACTTGGGATCATGGACCCAGGTAGCAGCAGAGTAAAGATGATAGATCAGCTCTCCTGCCTCCAAGTCAGCTCTTCCTCTGCGCCACATTTCCTGCGTAGTCCTCATTTCCTCCTTTTCTCCAGAACAGCCAGACCTGCTGCAGGTGTATCCTGTCATTCCCAGGACTAGAGTCTGGATGAGTCTGGGCCTTTTCTCTCGCAGAGTCCTACAACAGCCTACATGGGTCAAAGCCTCCAGGGACTGGAAATTCCATTTAAGGAGTACAAGCCAGGTCATGGCATGGCCCGGCAAGGGGCTTAGGACACTTGTCGCATTGGACAAAGGGCCCGCGACGAAAGAAAATCATAGAATGAGGGGGCTGGAAGGCCCTGCAGAACTCGTTGTTTCAATTTCCTGGAGACTAAACCTCAAAGTGGTAATGAGACCAGGGTGGCATTCACAGTCTCTTCTGCTTGATGCCCATCTACTCCTACCTGTCTGCAAGGTGGCCAACCAGGGGTCATTTATGAAGTTTCCCTTCCCCCCCAGTGGTGGTGCCCTCACACTCAAATGATCTTGTATTTATTTTATATATTCTTATGTAACAGGACCCAGCCGATATGAGCCTTGCTATGTTGTCATATAGCATGCATGTTATAAATACATAGGATTACAAAGGAAACTATATAATATAATACATGATATATGTTTTATAGTATGTGTTCTATATTATATGCTATATGTGTTATATAATGTATGTTATTTATTTAATGTTTATTTTAAAAATGCATGTATATGATTTAATATTTCTGATGAAATAATATTGAATATTATAATAATCATAATTGATATTTACATATCATACATATTAAATTTTATATATCAAGTCATCTGATATATCAAATATTAATATTTAAAGATGCGTATTATATATTATATACTATACATGGCTTATAATATGTGTAACATGTAATACATTCTATGTGTTATTAGCAATGAGACTGACTCTGGGCAAGTCACTTGCCCTCTCTTTGCCTCAGTTTTCTCAACTGTAAAACAGAGATAGTAACAGCACATACCTTGCCCGGGTGTTATTAGGATCAAATGCAATAATGCTTGTGAAAAAACACTTAGCACAGTGCCTGGCACATAACAGGTATACATAAATGCTTATTTTCTCCCAATTATTTATTATTTAAAGAATCATTAGAGCATTTTTAGCTGGAACCACTAGATTAGTGCTTCTGTCTGTTGCTAAGGGGGCAGCTAGGTGGCACAGTGGATAGAGTACAGGGCCCGGAGTCAGGAAGCCTCATCTTCTTGAGTTCCAATCTGGCCTCAAACATCAACGAGCTGTGTGACTTAACCCTGTTTGCCTCAGTTTCCTCATCTGTAAAATGAACTGGAGAAGGAAAGAGCAAACCCCGGTGTCTTTGCTAAGAAAGCATCAAACGGGGTCATAAAGAGTTGGACGTGACTGAACTGTCGCTAGTGAGGAGCAATCCGTTGTAGGATTTTGCTTCGTCTCTTCCAAATGCACCAATTGTTGTGCATTTGCTAAAAACATGGTCATTTAGCTGCTAACAACAACAGCGAAAACAACGCAATAGATCCTATCTGAAGATATTTCTTGGAGATCTAGAATTTAAATTCACATCCAGTTAAAGTGAATTAAATTCAGAAGCCTGAAAATGCAATCTTCTGTTCATTCAGAAGCTGACAAGGGTAAGGGAAGTATTCCTGAAAGCCATGGCATGTTGGCCTGGGAAGGGGCGTGCAAGGCCAGTTAGTGCAACTACTCACTTTAAAGATAAGGGGTGTGAGGGCCACAGGTCATGTGGAGCTGGGGCTGGAACCCAGGTCTGCTGAGTCCCAGGCGAGTGCACTCTGCAGTCCACCACAAATGTTTGCTTGGAGGTCCAGAATGTAAACGTATACCACTGAGAGTAAGATAATTGAACCCAGAAGACTCTCAGAAGCTTGCTGTAGTCTTCGGCTCAAATTCCCTTCTAGTAATAGCTGACCTGGGGATATTTCTATAAGTGATGGCAAAGAGCCAGAAATCACAGGTTTCCTCTCTCTTTCGAAAACTGCTCTACATGGAGGAGAAATGCTCCAGCATCCTGTAGTCAGAACCATTGCTATTAATGAGAATAGTTTTAAAAGTCCCTTTTCCATCATCTCTCCTACTCCAAAGACTGAAGGAGGGTGTGTGTGTGTGTGTGTGTGTGTGTGTGTGTGTGTGTGTATATGTGTGTGTGTGCACTGATGGAGGGATGGGGGAAATGTATGGCTTGGGCCTGGGGGAGACAAACTATAATGAGTCCCCCAAATCCAGTCCAGAATAGAGACTTATCAGAATAGAAGCGTTATGAGACATATGGTGAGAAGCCTCTCCTTGCCTCCCTTTCCTTCCAGATGAACAGGATTGTTTCATCTCTGGCTAATCTGTGCGTATAGTGCAGTGGAAGGAGCTCAGAATTTGGAGTCAGGGGCCCTCAGTTTCAATCCTGGCTCTTTCAATGACTACCCAGGTGACCTTGGATAAAATGAAGGGGCCCACACCAAAGGTACAGCAACAGCCAGTTCTCCTTCCCTTTTGGAAAGTGTTAGGGAAAATAGCCATGGGTTGCTTTTAAAAAAAAAAAAAACAACACAAAAAACACCCTAGCCTAGACACCATGGAGAAAGATGAAAGAGAGAAAGACTCAGTTGGACTGTCTGCTTCAAACATTCACCCTTAACGGGAAGGCATTGATGCAGGGTTGTGGGGGAAATGCATGGACTCACCCCGGGGAAGGGAGAAGGCAAACTCTATTCATTCACCATAATCTCATATGAAGGTAGAGATGGACACTTAGCTGAACAGTGCCAAAGGAAAATGCTATGATGGTGTCCTGTGAGACCTTTGGCATGGACCATATGGCTAGGGCCCATAGGGCAAAGGTAATAAAAAGGATGCTTTTCAAAGGAATAGAAACAATATCATTCTGAAGTGTTTTGAGGCTGTAAATGAAGCTGGGCAAGGCTCTGGGGTATTGACTCCATATGGTCTGAAAGCCAGAGGATTGGTTCACTAGAGAAAGGTGATAAGAGTCATTTATTTGTTGGAGAATAGAATTGTGGAAGTCGTCTGGAGCGTAGCTCCAGTTATCAGAGCTGAGCATTGTTGGAGATCTGACCACAGGAGGGAGGGTGAAGAATGCGGAAGCAATGACCAAGGAGGCCACTAGAGGTGGGGGAGAATAACCAATGGGCTGAAGAGGAGATGTTGTGGTGGAGGAGCTAAGCCAAGCATTTTTCATTGCTGAAGTCCCATCCAGAGCACTACTTTAGGTCATTAAAACCAGGCACATAGTATCTGGACCAGCAATTACCTTCAGAAATGAAGGATTCTTCATTTTCTACTGGTGCAGATAGCAATCATTTCTGTGTTCATTAATTTCTAAATATGGAGGCTTGTGAGCCTGAGTGCTTGAAAGGGTATGACAGCGGCTTTTCTTGGTACAGAATTGATATCAACCTTATCATGTTTTACAGCCTTGAGGTCAATGAACCAGAGAAATGAGAGGTCTCCAAAGGTTTAGCCAGGTCATTTGTGTTCGGAGGGAGCCTTTGACATGCAAGTACACTTCTACGTCTTTGTCGGGCTTTTGTGAGAGGAAGTGTTTTGTAAATTTTAAAGTATTGAGATCTGACTCCATATACATATAGTATTAATGGTAATTATAATTATTCTTACTTGGGGCTTCAAATGAGGCTATGAAACCATAGAAGGTAACACAATGATGACACTAACAAAACACTTGATAAACTTATCTTCTCTAGTCATTTAAGAATCTAAGGCATTTAAGAAGCTATAGTTGTCTATTCAAAATGCAATTAAGTGCCTAGTGTGTATAATTCCTAGATACATTCATGAATTCATTTCTGCCCCTGGATCTATCCAGAATCATGTGGATGAGAGCACAGACCCATTAACCACCATCTGGAGAGCAGAGAAAGGCAGAGCATCTACCAGATGACCTGTGCTTTGACGGCTGGGGAGCATAATTACACGCGGTGATAGCAGTGAGAAAAGACTTTCTGAGGATATGCAACGATGGCATCAAACTGGATCACACAGTTTTGGAGTGGAAGGAAATCTTAGAAATCCCTTAAAGTCCTTATTTTACAGGGGAGAAAACTGAGGTCCAGAGAGGCTAATTAATTTGCCCAAAGTTACACAGGAATTATGTAGCAGTCAAAATTTGGACCTAAGGCTTTTGGCTCCAAATCCAGTGAGCTTTCCACTAGATCATGGTGATTTTTTTTTCCTTGGCAGTCTCTTTATGGAATGACTTGGAGTGGCTCTAGGGAACAGTGAGGATGGGTGGGCCCAGCTCAGAGTGAAGGGAATGACTCAAGGTGGACTCTAGAACAGTATTCTGGGGCAGGGGAAGTCCTTGAGTATCAGTTCCGACTTGTAAAGTCACTTTAATGAGTCATATGAAGGAAATAGCCATTTCTTTTCCTTCCTTGGTACACCCCCAAGCACCTCACATCTCACTGACTAGACTATAGTCACTCAGTCAAAGTTTGTGGAAGGAATACATAAAATAATGTCCAGAGGAAATGATTTCATGGGGAAGGATCTGCATTTTAAAAAACAAACCCTGTAATAACTAAACTTCAAATAACACTTTAAGGTTTACAAATTATTTTGTAAAGGTAACATACATTATCTCATATACTTTTCACAATACCTCTGTATGATAAGTTCTATTATCCCCATGTGACAGAAGGTGTCTGAAATAGTAAGTGACTTACCCAAGGTCAAGCAGCTAGTAATTAGTTGAGGAAAGATTAGGATTCAGATCTTCTTGGCTCCAAGTTCCATGCTCTATCCACTATACCATCCAGCTGCCTCCATAGTAGAAAGAACCTTGAATTTGAAGAGAGCAGTCCTAGGTTTCAGCCCCAATTACTTTACACACCTGTAAAATGGGGAGAATAATGCTTACATATCTTCTGAAAGTCACAGTATCTAGAGTGGGATAGAATCGCCAAAGTCATCTAGTCCACTGGCTTCATTTTATCAAAAGGAAATTGAGCGATTGGTGATTTTCCTGAAGTTCTGTAGGCACCAAATGCAAGAACCAAGCATTTAAAACCTGTGTCCTTTGATGCAAGAGCCAGGGTGTCTCTACCATCTACGCTACACCACATAACTGGCATGGAATATTGTGAAGAGAGAACTTTGCAAACTTGAAGAGTAATATGTGAGAAGAGACAACAGTATGGAGTAGAGGCTGCCCTCCCTTCCAGGAAGGAAGACCTGAATTCTAGTCTTACCTCTGACATGGATTCTCTGTGTGTCTTTTGGAAAGCCACTTCACTCCTCCATCATGCAACTTGACCAGATTGTAAGTGCTGGGTGTCAATCTGCATTGAGACATTGAGAGAGGGAGTTTCTTCATTGGGAATTCTCTCTTCTCTCTCTCTCTCTCTCTCTCTCTCTCTCTCTCTCTCTCTCTCTCTCTCTCTCTCTCTCTCTCTCTCTCCTCTCTCTCTCTCTCTCTCTCTCTCTCTCTCTCTCTCTCTCTCTCTCTCTCTCTTTTGGACAATTGGGGTTAAGTGACTTGCCCAGGGTCTCACAGCTAGTAAGTGTCAAGTGTTTGGTCTGAGGTGGGAGTTGAACTCAGGTCCTCCTGACTTCAGGGCCAGTGCTCTATTCACTGCACCACCTAGTTGCGCCTGGGAAATCTCTATACTTATGAAATCATTGGCCTGGAACAACCACTAAAAAGTCTTTCCTGATATCCTTTCAAAAATGTAGCTAAAGAAAGTAAATACAATATTCTTACCATTTGACCCTGCAATTCTCCAGGTAGATGTCTACCCCAAAGATGTCAATGCCAAAGAGGAAAATCTCCTCTACACAGAAATATTTATAGCAAGCAGCACTTTGTTATGGTGGCAAAGAACTAGAATAAAAATAATGCCATCAAATGAAGATCAAGTTGTGGGACACAAATGTAATGGAACATTACTGTCCTGTAAGAAACCATGAATGTGACGAGTGTAGAGAAGCCTGAGAAGACACACGAACTGATGCAAGGGGAGTCAGCAGAACCAGGAAAATAGTATATAGAACGAAAATAGAAAGAACAACAGAACAATAGACAATTGAATGCTGTAAAATTATAATGACTGATGTTGGTCCCAACCTCAAACATTAGCTATGTGATCTTGGGCAAATCACAACCTCTGCTAATCTCACTTTCCTCAACTGAGGACAGCAATAGCATTTACCTCCCAAAGTTGGTGTGAGCATATGATATGATATGATATGATATGATATGATATATTTGTAAAGTGCTTGAGCACAGTTTTGGGCACATAGTAAGTGCTATATAAATGCTTGTTTCTTTCCCCTGCTCCTTCTTCTTTCTATTATAACATGGCCTTACCTGAGCATCTTCTTTGCATCCTATACATTTTTAAAGACAGAATAGGAGTAGTTTCCCATCTAATCTGGCCCTTACTTGACTGCTTCTCACACAATGGTCACTGGTCCAGAAATTATTTATCAGTTTATAGCAGAGGCTTGGGTTTTACTCTCCCAACTCCCACTAACACTGTTTGTCTGAGACCTAAAATGGCAGCCTTTACTTCTTCCATCAGACCTCCAGGGGACCCTGAAGGATTTGGTATGATTATTTAGTGCTATAGTTAATAAGACCCCACTGGTGTGCTTTTCTCACTGATTATTAATTAATATCAATTAGCCAGCCAGATTTCATTAGCTTTTGTAAATGAATATTTACTAATGTGGTGCTCAGTGGTGGTGTTCAGTTGGCACAAGACATCCCTCTCCCCTTCCCCCCCAAATCAAAGACATGCTCTCCCATAAGTGTATACAGAGTGTAGAGGAAAGGGAGCTCAAACTAAGAGCATATATATCAAAGGAAAGAATTCACAGCTCCTTAAAATTCTTTTGCTCTCCCTTTGTAGGGCCTACAGGAAATTCCTCTTAGGTATAACATAGCTTTCTTCTGGGCTCCTTGTAGATTCCTTAATTGTGTCTCATTTGGTCTCTACAGCCACTGCCATCAGCTGCTCTGGGGACTTTGCCAGGGTGCTAGGATGGGAAATCCAAACTCTTCTGAACATCTTGAAGTTCCAAAGGTCTTCTTTTGGTCAAGGAGGGGGATGAAGAAGGCTGTTCTCTCCTTCCCTTGCCCCCTCATCAATGGGCTCAATTAAGAAAACTTCCACTACTGAATTGTCCAGGCACACAAATGTTCACGTTCTAAATAATTTGCTATTTAATACAGAACCCACAGAGTGTGACTCAGTGTCTTCAGCCACTCTCAATATACTTCCCATGTACCGTCATTTGGACTTAGCCTAATGTCATTGATTGACTGATTCAGTGGGAATAGTCCGAGCCTAGTTCAGGTCTCTGATTGATTTAATTGATAAATCGAGTATCTTCTATAATTATTGACAGAAGGGTGTAGGACATTCCTCTTACACATACAACTTTGGATGTTTTAAGGGCTCCAGTTTCCCCCTTTGAAAATGAAGGCTTGTATTTTGTTCAATGGCTTTTTTTTTTTTTTGAGAATAGGCAATGACAAACACCAAAGATTGTTTCCATGGTTAAAAGAAAAATTTAAAAAGAAATTAAGACACTAATCATTTCATCCATTTGAATGCCAGGATGCTTTCCCCTGAAAAAAGGACAGCTTTCAAATCTAGGTTTCTGCTATTTTATTGTCTGCCATACAAACAAATTTTGCTTCTAGGAAAGTGGACTTCCTTCCAGCGGAGGAGTTTTCCCTGGCAGCCATCACATTGTTAAACCAGCCTAGAGGGAGCTCCGAGCTGAAAGTAATTGGGAAATGTTTACTAAAATAAATAAAAATATAACACATCATGGATAATATTAATTCATGGTTTCCTACGTCAATACATAGCTCCTTGAGTTGAACACCACTGCCTTGGAACATAGAACATCAAAGCTTGGAGGCATCTTAGAGTTGGGAGTGTTGCAGCTGGGAGGGACTTTTAGTATAGAAAATGTTTCAAGCTGGGAGAGAATGAAGAACATTAGATTTTAGGGCTAGAGGGAATTTTGTAATAAAAAGAACATAGAATATTTAGCGCTGAAAGGGACCTTAGAGACTGTCTGGTCATAAAATCAGAGCTGGATTTAAAGCTGGAAGCCACTTTCTAATTAGGTTTGTTCCACTTGGTCTCATAAAGAAGCACTAGGACCCAAGACTTGAAGTTACAAAGGAGGATTTGGGCTCCATTGAAGGAATCATGTTTTAATAAGCAGAGTTGCCTCAAGGTGGAATGAGCTCCCTTGGCTGGAGGTCTTTAGGCAGCATTTGGATGCCCCAATGGGGGAGGAGTGGGGTTAGATCCGGGAGATCCCTATCAGCTCTGGATCCCATGACTCCCCTCTTTCACAGATGAGGCAGCTGAGACCCAAAGAGGTAGATTGGCTTACTTGATACCATTAAGGTAGCCACTAGGAGATCAAGGTCTTTAGCTTCTGGCTAGAATGTTGGCACATCGAAATCTCTCATTTTTCACAGGTTATAATAGAAATCCTAGAGAAGAGAAGTAAGTTTCTACAAGTCAAACAGTTCTTTGGTGTCAAAGCTGAGACTAGAAAGCCAGCCCGGGCTCTCTCTTCCATGCCAGGCAGCTGTCCCTGGATCACCGTGCTCACAGAATCACAGAGCTGAAAGGGAACCCCTGAGGTCCTCCAGTCGAACCAGCTCCTGCAAGTGGGCATCCTAACACTGCCTGAGGACCTTAACAAATGCTCCAGGGAGTGCTCCAGGGAGCTGGGGGCTGCAGTACATAGAATGCTAGACCTAGAGTCGGGAAGACCTAGGCTCAAATTCTGTCATAGACACACTTACTAGCTATGTGAAGCTGGGCAAGTAACAACCTCTCCTGGCCTCAGTTTTCTTTTCTGTAAAATGGGGATAATAGCAGCACCCACCTCACAGCTGAGGATTGCATGAGATAGCATATTTAAAGTGCCTAGGGAACCTCAAAATGTTAGATAAGTGCTGGATATTATCATTATTGAAGATGTGCCCAGGGTATAGTCATGTTTTCTGCCCAGTAACATGGATTTTGTTGTTATCATTGCTTGTTTGTTTGAGATTGAGTCTCCCTATTTCATCCAGGCTATCAGTTCAGTGTCCACTCTTAGGTCTGACCACATTGGAAGCTTTGACTTACTCCATTTCCTAACTGGGCTGGTTTGCCCCTCCTTAGGCAGCCTCTGGTCCTTCACTCATGGGAGCTTAACATATTGGTGGCAGACTTACTGTGGACCCTCTGCTTTTTTGGCTTTAGCCCTTCTGCATCTAAAAACTCCTGAGCTTAAGTAATCCTCCAACTTCAGCATGGACTCCAAGTGTGTTCCACCATGCTGGGGCAGCAGCATGCATCTTGCCTCTTTTCCCTTGCCAGCCTGAAGGGCTGGGGTTTGCAGGCAGTTGTCCAAAGATGTACCCTAAGACCAGAAAAATGGATAGAAAGGTAAAGAAAAGACCCCTTTCTTCCCCCAGAACATCACTTCATCCCATTTAAAACGGACCACTTTTCAATAAACACATAGCTTTCCATGACCTTTTCAAGCCATCAAGCCCTTTTCCACAAGTCCTGGGTGGACACTGAACTTCATTAGGGTTTGATTAAATGGTAATTAGTGAGGAGAGTGACTGTCATTAACATTTTGAAAGCTGCCTATTTGTAAACTCTTAGAGCAGGGACCAGCTGTTGTGGGGGATGTTTGAGTGGGGAGCAAACTCATCAGTTGGCCTGCTGGGGGTGCTCCTGCCTCCAAATGACCCCACTGGGAATTTCTGGGATCAGAAACTCCTCCTGTGCTGACTGCATCCCTTTGAAGAGGTCAATCTATGGGATTTTCTCCCTTTCCTTCCCTCTGCCACCCCCAAATTGGGTTTTGGTACCCATATTCTGGGGTCCTCATGCAATCCAGAGAAGTGGTCCTGAGATTTGTTCACAAGCCAGTGTGGTATAGGGGATACAGCCAGCCTTATGTCAGGGAGATGGAGGTTTAGGGCTTGCCTATGTCACATAATAGCTAACATTTATGCAGAGTTTTACGTGTGTCAACGTACCTTACATATCTTATTTGAATCCTTCCAAAAGCCTGGTGAGGTAAGGTGATTTTAACATCTCCATTTCGTGGATATGGAAACTGAGGCTGATGGTATTTAAAGGACTGGCACAGGGGCACTTGTCTCTGAGTAAGATTTGAGCTTAGTCTGCCTTGTGGAGAAGATTTGGAAGTTTCAATTAGAGAGTAATGCAATCACATGGGTTCACTTGTTGATGGTTCATTGTCAACCTGGCAAGAAGTCCTCAATATACCACCCCAGGATCTGTCCTTGGCCCTAGGCTATTTAACATTTTTATCAGTGATCTGAATAAAGACATAGGTGGAATGCTCATCAGATTTTCAGATAACATAGAGCTGGAAGGCAAAGCTAATATCTCAATTACAATCAAGGTCCAAAAGGATCTCCACCTGGACTGGACCAATTCTAATAACCTTTGAAGGAAAATGCTTAGGACAACCATGTTTATTCCTCTTTGGGCTCCACTCCTACTGCTTCTGACTTTGTTCTCCACCTTAATTCCACAGTCTGCTCAACTTGGAAGATGCCCTTTCCCCTTCAATCCTTTCCTCTGATGAGTCAGTTCTTTCTAGGATGTCCATTTTAAGAAACATGACCAGGCCATTCATGTTCACTACTTCATCCCTCCCCAGGGTCTGCTCCTAACTCTCCAGAGTTATTCCCCCATCATGCTCCACCTCAGTTACTTTCCCACCCCCTACCCAGTTGTCAGTTTCCTTTAGAGTGTTTTCCCATTAGAATGTAAGATCTTTGAGGGCAGGTTTTTCTTTGTGTCTGGATTTGTACTCCAGGGCTTAGCACAGTGCCTGACACATACTAAATGCTTAATCAATGCTTGTTGATTTGATTTGAAGATGAAATTCAATAGGGATAAATGTAAAATCTTGCATTTGGGTACAAAAATATTAACTCCACAAATATAAAATGGGGGAGTCAGGAGAAGAGAGGGTCATTGCTCCGAAGATACCTGGAGGCTTGGGTGGACATCAATGTGATGGAGCAGACAAAAGAGCTAATGTCATCTCAAGCTACATTAGGAGGGGCATTGCTTTCAGGAATAGAGATTTGCTAGCCCCTCTCTACTCTGCTCTCTGCAGACCACCTCTGAAGCTTGCTTCTGAGCACCACAGATTAAGAAGGTTGGGGAGTATCCAGAGGAGGTCAGCAAAGGTGTGGGGGACTTTGAGTTCATGGCATGTGAACATCTGTTTAAGGAACCAGGCATGTTTGGCCTGAAGAAAAGGAGACTTGGGGACATGCTACTTGTGCTTATGAATCTTGTGTTTGTGAACAGCCCTGTAGGGCTGTCATGTGGAAGAGGGACTAGTCTTCTCTTTTACCCTAGAAGACAGAACCAGGATCAATAGACCTGACGTCAGAGGCAAACCGAGATTGGCTAACAGGGAAAATGTCCTAACCATGTGATCTGTCCCGAAGTGAAATAGACTGCCTCTGGAGGTCTGGGGCTCTCCCTCATTGGAGCCCTGCAAGCAAAGAAAGGATGACCATTTAGTAGGCATGTCACAGTGTGGATGCTTTCTTTTCTGGGATGGCTCAGGTGGCTGTTAAGATCACTTCCAATTGTCAAATCCTTTGATTCTGTGACTCTAAACCCAATGTTTTTTCCAATATTCCCATCTGTCTGTGAAATCATGGGCAAGACCCTTATCTTCTCCTGGCACCAAATAGTTTCCTAAGATTCTAAGCTATAGACAAATTGTCTGCATTGATGGAGAGAGATTCTAGACCAGAAGTTCCCTCACTAATGAAGCCATTGATCCATTCTTCTTTTCCCTGTCTTTAATACAATACATTCAATGGAAATGTGGATTGTTTTAGGCTCAGCAGCCCACTGATTCTGAGATTAGTTCTTTACCTCAATCTTCTAGGACTCAGTTTCCTCCTCTGTGAAATTAGAGAGTTGGTGACAACTGAGGTCCTTCCACTCTAAAATCTGTGCATTCTCAGGTAAACTAGTACCCACAATTGATTTATCTGTCCCTCCTTTCCTTCCCCCTACCATTCTCTCACTTTCCCGTTCACGAGTGGCTACATGGGTGAAAATACTTGACTGGCTTCCAGCAAGTTTATACAAAATGTATGAAAAGACAACCTAGATCACCAGAGTATAGTTTGACTTGGGCTTCTGCACCCAGTAGCTGGCACTGGGCAGCCCATAGTCAAGAAGGAGGACCCCCAGGTTAAGTAGATGAGGTTTCTCTACCTCTACAGAATCCAAGTATCTTAGAGTCAGAAGGATCCTCAGAGACCATTGAGTCCAACCTGTATTTGAACAAGAATGACCTCCACCCCATTCCCAACACATAGGAAGGGATTCATGCTGCCTCTGCTGAATAAATTTAAGGGAGAGAGAACCCACTAACTCCCTAAAGCAGTCCATTGAATAGTTGGAAAGCTCTAGCTACAAGGATTTTTTTTTTCTTTACCCAAAAGCTAAATCTGTCTTTGTGCAATATTCATCCATGGCTCCCAGTTCCATCTTCTGCCTGAAGCTCTGGAAAAGCAAGGATCAGCAATCCTGGGAAAAGTTCAATGGCATAAACACAATATGTGTTTCCATGGGAGCCCCTAGGCATTCCTGGGGATATCAAAGTACCCCACAGTATCTGAACACACCGAAAGAATCAGACCCTCAGGCTGCCTCTTAGTCATATCTTTTGGTGTCCCTTATAACCTGAGCTCATCAGCCCTTGTGCATTTGATTATTTCTATGCAGATGATCCCCAATCCAAATATATTATAATGATAAGAAATATTTATATGATTTATCTAACACATTTATATGTGATTTATCTATCACTTTAAGATTTACATAACACTTTACATATATCATCCCATTTGATTCTCACAACTCTGTGAGGTAGATGCTATTATTATCTCCACTTAACAGATAAGGAAATTGAGACAAAAGAGGTTGTGACTTACCTAGTAAGTGTCTGAGGCTGAATTTAAACTCAGGTCTTCCTGACTCCAGGCCCAGCATTCTATCTACTATAAGGCTTTGCTTCTGCTGCTGCTACTGTTGTCTGAGCCACTTTCCTCATCTATACACGGACCTTGTGCTATACTGGCCTAACATTAGAAAACCAATGGTAGCCAAGTGAGACTTTAGAAGAGATGAAGACAAAGAAAGTAAAAAAAAATTTTTGTTGTACTTCTGAAAAGTTACTATTGAAATTATTAAGGAAAATGAAAAACTGCCTTGGCTATTTCCTAGCTATGTGACATTGGGCAAGTCTTAACCTCTATGGGCCTCAGTTTATCTGTCTTTAAAATGAGAGGGTTCAACTCAGTGACCTCTGAGGTCACTACCAGCTCTAATTCTATACCTCTGTTTCCAGACAGAACCAAATTTCTGAAAATGGTCATATCCAGGAACCATTTCAATCAGCTTTTCCATTAGTCTTGGAGCAGAAAGAAGTCCTGACAGTTATTTCTTAAGCCACCTTTGAGTGGTTACAAGCAGAGTATTGTCAAAGATCACTCCATCCCCAGCCCCATCCCCAGAGGGATGCCTGCAGGAGATGAGAGTCCAGACAGCAGATGACTGAGAGTTTTAGGGAGCCCTGTTAGAGAGCCAAGCATTAGCCTGCTCCAGATGGGAGTCTGAGAGGAGAAGCATGTTGAGGGGATGGACAGATCTTGCTGACTCTCTGGCTCCTAGCCCAAGGAGAAGGGCAGCCACAGAACATCTCCAGCTCATGATGGGATTTCCACCTGGGCTATTTCTGTGATTCCTCTAGAGAGAAGTAAAATGTCAGAAAGCCTCACTCTCACAATGGAAGCTCAGCCACAAATCCCAGGCAGCTCGTTCTAGAAGTCATTTAATACACTCTATTCATATCAGAGGGAAAGTTTAGATTTAAGAGTATGCTATTTAGAATCACAGAATGTCAGAGCTGGGAAAGACCTAAGATCATAAAATTTCAGATCTGAGAAAGATCTTAGGACACACAATGTCAGAGCTAGGAGGAGGGAACCTCAGAACATGGAATGTTGGAGATGGAAGGGACTGGAAACATGGAGCATCGAGGCTTAAAGGGATTTACTGCAACCCCTCATTGTACAAAGTAATAAACCACAGGAAGGTTACTTGTCCAGGTGACACAGTTAGTCATAAAGTTGGGATAGTCCATACTCTTTTTATGGCCCCACCCCTGATGTTATCAATCTCAGCATTGATTTTACCATTATCCACAAATACCTTATATCCATATTCTTGAACATGGAAATTCCTTTAAATCCTGATCATCTCTAATTTTATGCCTTTTGACCCTTAATCCCTTTGTTCACCCTCACTGTGACCTCCAACCCCTCCACCCTCACCCCCTCAATCCTTTCCCAGCCCCTTATCGGATTTTGGCTAAACCCTCTTCCTCTCCCAATCTCTGTTCCTCAGGGAAGCAATTTGGTTGAATACAAGTTTCTACTCTTACATGTCTTGCCCACTTTTCCTATTGCCTCAACAAATACCAATACTGATTATTTCCACAATCTACCTTTTTCATACCTATTCATAAGCTGCTGAAAAGAACTGGAGGAAGTTTCCAAAATGTTGATTGGGGCCACTAAAATTTTACGTTGTCTGATCTCAACTGGGTCCTCATGACAGTAAGGCAACCCCACTCTCCTCTAATTGATTTACTCTCCCACTCAACACTGCAGCTGTTCCAAGCCTCATTCTCTTTCTAAGCTTTCCTCCCACTGCATCCCCTCTTCCCATCATCCCAATGGAGGCATCATCTCATGCATTCCATTTTCTCACCTTCTCCTCATCCTACACCCTGTGCCATCATACCTCATATCTCCTCCTCCACACCAGTCTAGGAGGCAGAGGTAGTCCTTGTCTTTGTTAAAGTCAATCCCTTTACATGCAATCTTGATGCCACTCCCTCTCATCCTCTCCAGCCCGGGCAGGGTCATTGTCATTGCCTCAAATCTTCCAAATAATCTTATCTACTGGGGAAGCTAGGTGGTGCAGTGGGTAGAGTGGTGGACCAGGAGTCAGGAAGACCTGAGTTTAAATCTGGCCTCAGACTCTAGCTATGCGATCCTGGGCTAGTAACTTAATTATGTTTCCTCATCTGTAAAATGAGCTGGAGAAGGAAATGGCAAACCACTCCAGTATCTTTGCTAAGAAAACCCCAAATGGGGTCACCAAGAAACATGACTGAACGACAAAACAACTCCTTGCTGTACACATAGACACACACAGACAGAGACACACAGATGGATGGGCTGTTTCCCCATCCGCCCAAATCTTTAACTTATTCTACCATCCCATCCAGCTATCATCTTATAGCTCTTCTTGTCAGCTAAGTTCTTTGAAAAATCACTTAAACCCTGGTGCCTCCATTTTCTCTTCTCTCACTCCCTTACCCTTTATTCATTCAACTCAAACTCCTTTCTTCAGAGTAATCAATGATCTTATAATTTCAAATTGCATGGCCCTTTCTCAATTTCCATCCTTCTTGACCAATTTGTGGCATTTAACACTGTTTGTCACCTGAATATTCTCTCTCATAAGTATGCTAGAGTCAGCTCAAAAAATAGCTGGGGGAGACAGTTGTTAAATTTAAACTTTTAAAATTTTAAATTGTTAAATTTTTAGTGTGAGCATTTATACTTTGGAAGATACCTTCTTTCTGCTCTGCATGCATCTTGTTTGTACCTAATTCACTAGGTGTTCTTGGGCAAATCTCTGGATTTCTTCATTTATAAAGTAAGAATATTGAATGGGTTTGTCCCTAAGATTCCCTTCAGCCCAACCTACAACTATATTCCTCAAAACACATTAGATGACGAAAGCAGGAACCAAAAGCATCTCAATTGGCTTGAAGAACGAGTCACATCTAATAGGGGCATTCCTTTTTTTTTTTGTTTTGTTTTGGTTTGGTCTGAGGCTGCATTCAAACTCGGGTCCTCCTGACTTCAAGGCTGGTGCTCTATCCATTGAGCCACCTAGCTGCCCCTGACAGGGGCATTCTAATAGAGATAAAGGTAACATCCTATATTTGGATTCAAATAATCAATTGTATAAGTCCAGAATGGAGGAAGGGTGGTTAGATAAGTTCAACAGAAAAGATCTGGGGGTTTCAATGGACAGTAAATTCAGTAAGATTCAATAGTCAGTTAAAATAGTTGAGAAATCTACTGCAATCTGAGATTACATATGAGAGGCCTAATTTCCAGGGCTAAGGAAATTGATGGTGCCACTGTCCTCTCCTTTGGTCAGAAAACATGGAAGGTTGTGTTCTGCATGCTAAAATTTATTATTTTTTAAAATTTTTCTTTCTTGCTTTATTTTTGGCTAGGCAATGGGGTTAAGTGACTTGCCCAGGGTCAAACAGCTAGTAAGTATTATGTATCTGAGGGTGGATTTGAGCTCAGGTCCTCCTGAATCCAGGGCCAGTGCTCTGTTCACTGCACCATCTAGCTGCCCCCGGGTGCTACAATTTAGGAAGGACATTGGGAATCCAGAGCTTAGTTAGAGGAGGATGGCCATAGTAGGGAAAAGACTAGAAATCCTGCCATATTCAGGAAGTTGAAGGAATCAGAGATGTTTTGCTTGAAGAGAAGACTTGAGGAATGGGGAGGGGCCTAAAAGCTTTAAGTATTTGAAGAGTTTTTGTGATGATGAGGGATTCATTCTAAAAAAAGACAAATCTAGGAGTAAATGAATGGAAGTTGCAATAAAGTGGTCTTGATTTGATAAAAGGAAAAACACATTTTCTAAAATTAAAGACAAAAGAGAGATGGGCTACTTGAGGATAAGAATGAGTTCCATTTTATTGGATTTCTTCAACTAGGTAAATGACCACTAGGTGACCACTAACTGGCTGTAGTGTTGAGGACATATCTGCTCAGGCTTCAGTTGAGCTGGATGGCCTCCCAGATGCCCTCCAATATTCAGATTCTTTCACTTTTCAAGCATATCAAAGAAGAAGAGGTCAAGTTGCGTTTTACCAGCATTTTTACCATCCTTATCTCACACTGCGTCACCAGTCTACCTTGATCTATTTTCTGAATACCTTTTCTTCTAGATTATTGCAACTCCTCCTTAACTAGCGTCCTTGCCTCCAGTCTTGAAAACTCTCTAATCCATCATACATCTAGATGCCTAACAATCTTACTGAATAACTCTGGCCCTATCACCCTACTGTTCAAAACCCTTCACTGACATTCTGTTCCCTAATCAATAAAGTCTGATTATCTCCTTAGCCTGGCATTCAAGGACTCTACTATATTGGCCCCAAGTTATCTTTCCAACCTTATCCTACTTTACTCCTCTTCACATATCTTGTACTTCAACTAGTCAATGTATCTAAAACTTGCTCCTTGCTCTTTCAAACTGTCTTTTTCAGTCTCAATAACTGTCACATTTCCCATTTAAATTTGAACTATTCTTCAAAGATCACCTTAAATGCCATGCCCTCCTTGAAGCCTCACTTGATTCTCAAAGTAAGAAAGTCCGTTTCTTTTGTTGAACTTCAAACAGAATTTCATTTGTGGGAGCAGCTAGCTGGTGCAATGGATAGAGCTGCAGCCCTGGAGTCAGGAGCACCTGAGTTCTAATCCAGATACTTGACACTAGCTGTGTGACCCTGGGCAGGTCACTTAACCACATTGCCTAGCCAAAACAAAACATAATTTCTTTTGGCTTTTTTTTTTATTATCATATTCTACTTTATTCTATAGATACATGTGTGTATGTGTTGGAATTCTCTTGCCTCCCCTTGAAGGTAAGGGACTTGTCTTACCAGCCCTTTTATTCTCAGCACCTAGGACAGGGCTCTGCACTTAGTAGGTAAATTGAATTGTTGATTTGAAAAAAAAATGGAAAATTTACTATTTTTTGCATGGTGCCTTTAATCTTTTCAAAGCTTTTTATAGGCATTAATTTGAAGTCTGCACCACTTCTGGGAGGTGAATATTGTGGATATTATTATCCCAGTTTTACAGATGAAGAAACTGAAGCTGAGAAAGATGAAGTAACTAGCCCACAGTCACATTGGTAGTATGTGTCAGAGACAATATTCAAACCCAAGTCTTCTTAATTCCATGGTCAGCATTCTATGCATGTCACCACACTTTCTTTACAAATTAAATAAGACCTATGGTAATAAGTCCTGACTTAAGCTTTAACATGCACTCTCTCCCTTTATTCTGCTTGCCCCCTGCCATGGGAGACTTTGACCTCTCTTCACGACAAAGGACTCATAAAAGCAGGCAAAGTTAAAGAAAGTGGTATTAATGACTAAGTCTATGGATCACTTAACCATTTTAAATTGAATTTTATTTTTAAAAACATCTCCAAGTATTTATTTTTTCTACCTCCCATCCTTCCCCAGTGGAGGGAGTGGGGTAGCGGGAAGGAAATATAAAACCTGTGGAACAAATAGGCTTTCTCATGCAAAACAAATCTCCACACTGGCTCCACCCCACAGTGTGTCTCCTGCATTTTTGTCCAGCAGCACTGTCAGGAGGTACAGCCTGATCACAAAATGGTTTGAGCTCCTACCCCTGTCCTGCTTTTTCAGGCTTCTGGCTTCACAGATTCTGCACGCCAGACAAATCACCGTACTCCAGTCTCTCGAACGCCTTCCCCATCTTCCCACTTCCGGCACTTTGCACAGTGCCTGGCACATAGACTGACCTAATTAAATGCTTATTGACTTGATTTGTCTCCTGACTCCTTGGTTTTGCGCAAGTTATGCCCTATGACCCATGTTTGCCTGTGGAAATCCTACCCATCCTTCAAGGCACAGGACAATTGCCATCCCCTGCAGGAAGCCTTCATGGATTGGTACTCCTCTCTCTAGCGTACTTTCCTTCCTCAGGACTCACTGTAGTTTATTAAATATTAGTTGGTGCAGTGGCTAGAATGATGGCCTTGGAATTGGAAGGTTGTAAGTTCAAATCTGGCTTCAGATACTTGCTAATTTTGTAACCCTAGGTGAATTTCTTAACTTCAGTTTCCTCATCTGTAAAATGAAGATCATACTACTACTTACCCCACCAAGGCTGTTAGGATAAAATGATATTTGGGAAGCACTTTTAAATGCTAGCTGTTATTAGTTTCTATGTTTCCTTGTGTACTTATTTTGTTCTTTCATTGGAATGTAAGCTTTCTGAAAGCAGGAGCCTAGTATCAATTATCATTGTTTATTACCAAAGGCTGGTGCAGGCTATTGCCCATAGTGTAGTGGTCAATGAATGACTGTTGAGTGAATAGCCTGGCAAGTGAAAAGAGTATGGCAGAAGAGTTGCTGTTGACCCCTGCCTGAAATACTGAGCTTAGAGGAAGAAAGATGGAATCAAATTTAGGAAACTAAACAGGTCTGTATTCATTTCTCAGAAGTTTTTTGAAAAAGCTAGATCGAATTCCTCAGTAGGGATGAGTGTAGGGTTGGAAAAGTATGAAGGGCATTTTGTACAAAAGTACCAGACCTAGAAAGATGCAAAATTCTCTGGGCCTGGGTATCTCTTGCAGCTGAGGAGAAGGTGTAGGAAGGAGGACAACCCTACCTCTTAAAAAAATACAATTCCCCAAAGTCATCACCAACTCCTGGCACTTCATGCAAATGTATATGGGTTTCATGTAAATGAAGGGACTCCTTCCTTCAGTTGAGGAATTGGCATTTCCCTGGAGAGGATGTGAAAGTGGGCACTCTCTCTCAACCTGCCTGTGGGGAGGGCAGAGGCATTTCCCTCTCTTCTCCCAAGGGCTTTGAATAGAAAGAACCCCTGCTACATTCAATCTGACTCTTGGGTTATCTTCTGTGATGATGCCACTCAGCACAAAGTTACCTTGAAAGCATTTGCTGAGTCCCACAGCCAGGGGAGTTAATCTGTATTAGCCTCACTTCAATTCAGGGTGAACTAGGGAAGGACATTCAGGAGGCAGAAAGCGTGGCACAGTGGAAACAATCTCAGTCCAAATCCTGTCTTGGTCCCTTATTACCTGTGTGATGTTGGGTAAGTTACTAAGTCTCCTTCAACCTCAGTTTCCTCATTTATTAATTGAAGAGGTTGGGCCACATAATCTTGAAGGTCCCTTCCAACTATCCATTTATTTTCCTCCAGTTTTAGCCAGAAAAATCAGTATTTGATGGCTGAAATCAAGATGCTATGAAAAGAGTTTTAGATTAAGAGTCAGAGAATCTAGATTCAAATTCCAGCTCTGCGGCTTATTACTCCTATGGCCATGGGCAAGTAACCTCAGTTTTCTTGGAGTTCAGTTTCCCCATCTGTAAAAACAAGAGGTTTGGACTAGATTACATCCATGGCTCCTTCTGATCCATGCTCCTAAAATAAGAGCTTCTGATCCTGAGTTCAGAGCCTGGTAACAAATATATTTTTTTTCATTATTCTTAGCACCACTTAGCCAACTTTCTTCAGAAAAATTCAGTACTACATTGGTATGTTTTCACACTTTTTTCAGCACTCTTGAGAGATGACTGCAATAGGCTAACCCACTCCCTATTCCTTCCCCTCTTTTCAATGAATTTAAAATCAGAGAATCAGAAACTTCTAGAGCTGGAAGGGCCCTCAGAGGCCATTGTATCCGACCCATCTGAAGAAGACTCCCTTCAACAATATAGCTAATAAATGTTCATCCAATCTTTTGTTAGAGCACACTAACGATGATGGGGAATCCTACTGCCTCCTAAAGTATTCTCTTCTATCTTGAGATAGCCTGAGTTGTTAGAAAAGTTTCATTAAATTGACTCAACATTGGCCTCAAGGAAGCTTAAACCTCTTTGATGCTAGTTCTGTTTCCCCCTCTCCCTCCCCAATCCCTGGGGGCCAAGGGAGTAAATCTATTCCCTCATTGAGGTCATAGCCCTTTAAAAACTTAAAGGTAGCTATCTTGACCCCCTGTCTACCAGAAGCCTTCTCTTCTCTAGGCTGAACATCTCCAAGTCCTTCAACTAGTCTTCATCTGGCATCAACTCAAGGCTTTTCACCATCCTGGTTGAATTCTCTAGATCTCTCCAACTTAACAGTGTCCTTCCTAAAATGTGGTTTTCCAAGCAGAATACGATCTTACATATGTAGTCTGACCAGGGAGAAATACAACAGGACAGTCACTTATTCCTAGATGCTGAGGAAGACAATGTAGCATTTATGTAGTCCAATCTATTTATGTAGAAGAAAAAAAGTATATATATATAATATGTGTGTGTGTATGTGTACACACATAATACACGTATATGTGTACATATATAAATAGAAATGTGAAGTGACTTGGTCAAGGTCATGCTACTAGACAATTTCTCAATTCTATTTCCTTTGTTCCTTCCCTTTCACTCTTTCCTTTCTTTGATTTCCTTTCCCCTTTTCTATTTTCTTCTCTGTTCTCCCTGTTTCTGCCTCAGCTTCCCTATTTTCTCTCTCCCTGTTTTGATTCCCTGTATTATCTCCTTCTTTCCTATTTCTCTTGGATTCTGTCTCTCTCTCTCTGTCTTTCTCTCTGTCTCTGTTTCTCTATCTCTTTGTGTCTCTGTTTTTCTGTCTCTGTCTCTCTGTCTCTGTCTCTCTCTCTCTCTCTCTCTCTCTCTCTCTCTCTCTCTCTCTCTCTCTCTCTCTCTCTCTCTCTCTCCCCCCTCTCTTTCTCTCTCTCTTTCTCCTTTCTTTCCTTCTTCCCAGCTCTGGAGCAGAAAGAGCTGGTAGGAAAAGATACCATTCCCTGACTGAGACTTTTCTAAGAAAATGTCCCCTTCTGAAGAACAAAGTTCAAAGAAATGGGAAATGCCAACCCACATCCAGACCTCCTCAGAGGAAAAAGGTGGGGGGAGTAAGTCATCTGTGATGGTGGTTCTTTTGAAGCCTTCTCCCATCCCCAACACTTGAGAGGCCTTTTCCAGTGGGAAATGGCCATTGGTTGTCTTCCCAAAGTGACCCAAGTCCCTTTCACTCCCAAAGTGCCACTGATATTGGTGAATCAACCATCCAGTGTGGGCTGCCTGATACAATCTGGGGTCACTAGCAAGTGAGTGACGAATTTTTGTTGTCTGGGCTTCCTGCCCAAGTTCCACTGATGGAGCATTGGTGTAATTACTGCCGATGAGGACTTTTACTTGCTGTAGGACTCATTAAAGTGTCGGTATTAATATCCACAGGAATACTTTCAATAAAACCCTTTGTTCTTAGAGCAGGGGACTTACAGGAACTGTCTTGGCTTTCCAAATTTAATTGTCTAAATACAGCGCTGTCTCAGCACTTTAGATCATTTTTTTTTTCTTTCAAACACTCGTTGCCAAAAAGCCTTCTTTGGCATACCCTGATGATTAGCTTATATTTCAGCAAAGAGCCAGGGCAAGAGAGGTTTTATCACACTGTGGGGTGAGGGGAGTTGAAATGCTGTCCATTTGAATGGTTTCAATGATTATTTATTATAGATTAATCTGGGGCAAGGGTTGTGGGAGCTTTAGAGGAAGGGGAGCTAACAGCTTATTTTTCTTTGAAGATGTGGATCAGAACTTTGGGGTTACAAACAATGAGGGTTTTGGTCTTCTCTGCTCCAGAAGGAAAGTGATTCCTTTGTTTTGGACTCTTCTTAATGAGATGTTTGGAGCTGCTATTACCTTCTCTGTTAACTTTTGTCAGTTCAATTTCATTAATACACACATTTACTAATCACGGCATCAAAGACAAGGCTGGAATTGAATAAATATTTATCAAATCCTTACTACATGCCAGGCACTGTGCTAAGCAGAGGAGGGGATACAAAAAAAAAAAGAAAGTCCCTGCCCTCAAGGAGTTTACAATGTAATGGAGGAAAACAACCCATAAAAGGAAGCTAAGAGGGGTGGGGCAGATCACATCAAGGAAAAGCTGGCATAAGCTGATAGAAAACGATGACTCACCTGGAAGGGACTTCAGAGGCCATCATTTTAAAGATGAGGAAACTGAGGCAAGCAGGGGTTGAGTGACTTAATCAGGATCACACAGCTAATAAGTGTCTGAAACTGGTTTTGAACTCAGGACTTCCTGACTCCAGGTCCTGCACTGCTGACTCCTGAAAGCTCAGCAGAAGTCAGATTATGAAGGCTTTAGATGCTTACACAGGGAAGTTTGTATTTTATACAAAGACAATAGGGATGGGCAGCTAGGTGACACAATGGATAGAGTCCCAGGCCTGGAGTCAAGAAGACTCTTCTTCCTGAGTTCAAACCTGGCCTCAGACACTTACTAGCTGTGTCAACTTGGGCAAGGCACTTAACCCCATTTGCCTCAGTTTCCTCATCGGTAAAATGAGCTGGAGAAGGAAATGGCAAATGACTCTAGTATCTTTGCCAAGAAAACCTCAAATAGGGTCCCAAAGAGTTGGACACGACTGAACAATAGGGATAGGCTGCTTTTTGAGTGGGGCAATCACAAGGTTAGACCTGTGGTTTAGAATGATCAGTTTGGCAGCTGGGGGATGATAGATTGAAGCGGGAGGAGACTGGCAGCAGAGACTAACTTAAGAAGCTACAGCAATCATTTGGGCAAGAAGTGAGGGGATTTGATCTAGGGTGTTGCTATGGGAGTGGTCTCCCTCATTAGACTGTGAGATCCTTGAGGGCAGGGACTTGTTTTTTGTGTTTCTCTGTATCCCCAGTGCTTGGCATATAGTAAGTGCTTAATAAATGCTATGACTGTCTGAGAAGTAAACAGGAATGAGAGGTGTTATTAAGGCAGAAATATCAAAGCAAAGAAGTTGATTGGATATGGGAAGGGGGGAAGGGAATCTTCAAAGATGATTCTGATTTTGAGAACCTAGGCAGATAGAAGGATGGTGAAGCCCTCAAAAAACGTGGGAGATTAGGAGGAAGGGGAGTTTCAGAGGGAAGGATATGAGTTCTCTTTTGTACGTAGTGGATATGAGCCTATGGGATAGTTATATGTTTAGCAGGCAGCTACCGAGACAAGGTGAGAGCTTAATACAGGGATGAGGGCTGTACATATACATACATATGCAGATTTGGGGGGTAAGCTTGTAGAGAATCATTGAATCCAAGTGAAACTGATGAGATCATCAAGCTTGGGGAGAGGAAGAGAAGAGGACAGAACCTAGGGTGTGGGGTATGGAGTATGATTCAGCAAAGGAGACCTACAAAGAGCAGTCCCACAGGTAGGGAGAAAACCAGGAGAAAACTGTGTTCAACACACTTGATGAGGAGGTAGTATTCAGGGTCAACAGCATGCAGTGCATAGAAAGTTAAGAAGAAGGAGGTCTAAGAAAAGGACTTAGTGAAAGATTGTTAGGGGCAGACACAAATTTTACTGTGAACAGGTGAGATAAAAGAACAATAGTTTTAGGGAATGGCAGCTTCAAGTAATGATTGTTATTTTTATTTATTTTTTGCTATAAAAGTGTTAGGTATTATTACTTTTATTGGTATTAGGTATTTTCAATTTACAAATAATTTTTTTTTAGGTTATACATACACAATCATGGTAAACATATTTCCACATTAGTCATGTTTTGAAAGAGGAATCAGAACAAAAGGGAAAAACCACAAGAAAGAAAAAAAAAGTGAAAATAGTCTGCTTCCATCTGCATTCAGACTCCATAGTTCTTTCTCTGGATGTGGAGAGCATTTTCCATCACAAGTCTCTTAGAATTTTCTTGGATCATTGTATTGCTGAGAAGAGCTAAGTCTATCATAGTTGATCATCACAACTGTTACTGTGCACAATGTTCTCCTGGTTCTGCTCACTTCACTCAGCATCAATTCATGTAAATCTTTCCAGGTTTTTCTGAGGTCTCCCTGCTCATCATTTCTTATAGCACAATAGCATTCCACTACATTCATATACCACAACTTGTTCAGCCATTTCCCAATTGATGGGCATCCCCTCAATTTCCAATTCTTTGCCACCATAAAAAGAGATGCTATAAATATTTTGGTACATTCTCCTTTTTTTTTTATGATCTCTTTGGGACACAGACCTAGCAGTGGCCTTTCTGGATCAAAGGATGTGCACAATGTTATAGCCTTTTGGGCATAGTTCCAAATTGCTCTCCAGAATGGTTGGATCAGTTCCCAACTCTACCAACAAAGCATTAGTGTTCCAATTTTCCCACATCTTCTCCAACAAATTAACATTTTGTTTTTCTGTCATATTAGCCAATCTGATGGGTGTGAGGTAGTACCTCAGAGTTGTTTTAATTTGTAGTTTTCTAATCAATAGTGATTTAGAGCATCTTTCCTTATGACTGTACAGATAGTGTTAATTTCTTCATCTGAAAACTGCTTGTTCATTTCCTTTGACAACATTTATCAATTTGGGAATGAATTGTATTCTTATAAGTTTGACTCAGTTCTCTATATATTTGAGCAATGAGGCCTTTATCAGAGACACCTGCTATAAAGATTGTTCCCCAGCCTTCTGTTTTCCTTCTAATCTTGGTTGCATTGGTTTTGTTTGTGCAAACCCTTTTTAATTTAATGTGATCAAAATCATCCATTTTGCATTTCCTAGTGTTCTCTGTCTCTTGTTTGGTCATAAATTCTTCCATTCTCTGTAGATCTGACAGGTAAACTATTCCATGACCTCCTAATTTGTTTATGCTATCGTCCCTCATGTCTAAACCATGTGCCCATTTCAACCTTATCTGCCATACTACCTTCCGGTTTTTCAGCAGTTTTTGTCGAATAATGAGTTCTTATCCCAGAAGCTGTAGTCTTTGGATTTATCAAACGGTAGATTACTATAGTCATTTACTACTGTGTCTTGTGTACCTAAGCTTTTCCACTGATCCTCTACTCTATTTATTAGCCAGCACCAAACAGTTTTGATGATTACTGCTTTATGATATGGTTTTAGATCTTATATGGCCAGGCCAGCTCCTTTTGCATTTTTTTTTCATTAATTCCTTTGATATTCTGCTGTTGTTTTTAAAGGATGGGGCAGATCTTTAGGAAACAGAGAAGAAACCAGTGGACAAAGAGATATTGGAAATCAGAAGTGAAGGGATGATGATGGAAGGGATGAGTTCCTGGCAAAAATGGGTTGGATGGGAGGGAAGAGCTGATCTTGGCAAGGAATGGCCCACATCTGCCAGTCAGTCACAGAACCATAGCATTTTCAAGTTGGAAGGGATCTTAGAGTTCACTCAGTCTAACCCCATTATTTTTAGAGCTGAAGAAACTGAGGCCCAGAGAGGGGAAGGAACTTTTTGCCCAAGCTCAGGCCCTTGGCTGACTTCTCACTAAGTTTCAGAACTATTTAAATAACCAAGCCACAAATCCCCTTCTGGCACAGCCAATGCTCCCTTAAATGGGAAGGGAAAAGAAAGAAGGAGCTAAATAACAATGATGTTAATGAAAACAGAGCTGGGTCTGGCTTTCCTTTTCTGACTGACCAGAATAGATTGGGCCCAATCAAAAGCTGGAGGAAAACTGCTCTGAAATATCCCCTACCTTGGGTTTACATTTAGGAAAGGTTCACCCTTTCAGTTGTAAACTATCCACCATCAAAGGGCATGACTCTTAGAGGCAGAAGGTTAGGGAAGGCTACCATCCTGGCTGTGCCATTTAAGACCTATGCAACCTGAGAAAAGTCTCTTAAACACTTCGAGCCTCAGTTTCTTCATCTGTAAAAAGGGGGTGGGTGGGACTCGATGATTTATAGCTAAAAATCCCCTGATTCCACAGGAGGTATTAGCACTTTTGTTATCCTATCCCAGGGCTTGAATTAATTCCAATATCAGGCTGTGAGCCTCAAGCCTAGCTTCCCTTAGTATGTGGCTGCCTGGTCCCTCTGGTCCCGTGGTCTCTCATAAGCCTCATCAGTCATCTCTTTTTTTTTTTTCTCCTTTCCTCTTTCCTTCCTTCACTCCTGGCAGGGATTGTTTTTCTGCTACTCTGGAGACTGAAGGGAAAGACAGGTATAATGCTATTGTTATTTGCAAGGAAGAAAAATGAACCACATTTCTTTGGGGTTCAAGCCATCCTGTTAGAGGAAGGAAAGAACAATTGAGGGGGCATTTGATTGCCTGGATTACATGAATTGATGGCATCCTCATCCACTACTTTCCTGTGGGGCCCTTTAGGATCTCCAAATCCCATTTCCAGAGCCATTGTATGAAGATGGGAGGTGGAGCTTTGTTCAATCTCACAAGTGGTCTTATAGAAAGAGAATTGGAAGAGTGGCTTAGACATCTACTCTTAATCTGGTCATAGTTGCTGACTGGGTCCATATTCCTGAACAGCACATATATTATCCCCAAGCTGTTTCTCCATCCATTAAATGGAGGTCATAGAATGTTAGTAGAATTGAATATAGAATGTTAGAATATAAAACATAGAATATCAGAGCTGAAACAGACCTTAGACTATATAAGAAATTGTAATATAGTGAGGGGAGACAAATTTTTATACATTAAAAACAATTAGTCAAATAAGACTAGCTAATTAAAAGAAAGCAATTAACTGGTATACAAAATTAGGTAATTTGATTTCTAATTGGAGGAAAGATTAAGGACTTTCTAAGCTGAGAGGGGGAGAGTGAACAGGTACCATTCCCCAAAATTAGACAAAGAGGTGTTCCATTCCCCTCAACTGTCTGTGAACAATCAAAGGAACATGAAAACAAGAACTGATCAATCAGCATCAGGGTGGCTTGAGACGTGGCAATTGTGAGAAAACTCCTGGCATCAGTCTTTGGGTCCGACTGGGTTTCTGGTCAATATAACCTAGGGTCTCTCAAGCAGCAGGCAGAGGGGATCCAACTTCCTAGCCACACATGGCTAGGTTCAAACAATGCAACAAATCCTCTCACAATTCCCACAATTCAATAATTTTACCCCCCACAAGACAGGAATTGGACTAGACCCATAATTGAATAGAAAGGGAACCGAGCTAGTTCCAGAATTGAATCACAAGATGGAATCAGTGTGGTTCACTTAATTCCCACCACCACTTGCTACTCCAATCCCCCTCAATTCCCCCAATAGTGTAAAGAATATTAGAATATAAATAGGTAGAGAGTAGAGCATAGAATGTTGTTTCTAGAAGGTACCTAGAACGTAGACTGTTAGAACTGAAGTAGACTTTAAAACATAGCATGTTTAGATTATAGGGCATAGAATATTATGCACAGTATATTAGAACATGGAATGCAAAAGTTAGAAGGTACGCTAAGGACATGGAATATTAAAACATGGAATTCAAGGGATTGAAAGGACCTTCCTTGATCCTAGTTAATTTTCAATTTTCATTGGGAAAAATAGTGATTCATCCCACACATTTCTCATTCCTGGATGATGATGAAGATACTCAGGGCAGAGTGATGTGTCATAGGTTACCTTACCATCACCCAGCAGTTGTTGTTGTTATTCAGTCATGTCCAACTTTTCATGACACCATTTAGAGTTTCTTGGCAAAGATATTGGAGTGCTTTATCATTTCCTTTTCTAGTGGATTAAGGCAAATAGAGGTTAAGTGACTTATCCAGGGTCATACAGCTAGTGAGTGTTTGAAGCCATATTTGAACTCAGGTCTTCCTGAGTCCATATCCAGTGTTCTATTTGTTGAGCCACCTAGCTGCTTCCTACCCAGCAGTTACCAAGAGCCAAATGGCCATTTTCAATTTCACATTGAATATTTTTAATGTTCAATGAACATTTGTGCAAATGTTCGTTGCACAACTTCCTCTCCAGAAAAACAACAAAGCAAAACAACAGAATCTCAAAAGTCATGAAAGTAGAACCCCTATAAGAAAATAGGATAATCAATATTAATATCATAAGTGACCGACAAGGCCAACGAGACTACTTCAGCTTTAGACTATTCAGAGATGAATGGTTAGAGTTTAAAGCCATGTTTAAGCATTGAAAGGCAACCAGCATGGAAAATGTACTCCTCCAGAATCATCTTTGAAAGGAAATGATTTGCTGTTTGTGGTGTAGGTGCTGAAATTTAGCAAACACTAAATATCTTTGCCTAATACAACTTACTAAAGAGGAATAGGGCCATGATTTAGGCAATACTGGATACCAAGATTAGAATTTTGGTGGTGAGAACAGAGATAGTTTCATGACTAGAAATAGCTTATTTTGAATGTAGGGACATTTTGCCTTTGAACTCACTTTTCCATCCCTTTGGTATGTCCTGGAGATGCACTGACATGTGACATACTGGAAAGAATTGAAAATATTAAGATTGTGGATTGTGTATATATGTATGTATTTTAAGATCGATTTCTTTATTGATACTAGATAAAAATAAGTCCAGCTTGATAGGCAAGGGGTGTGGGTTGAACTTGAGGACCCTTAGGGGTTTGTGTGGCCTCAAGGCTGCAAGTTCCCACCCCTGGCTTATCCAGATAAGCATTAACCTCTATTTCTCTGAACTTAAATTAAATTATTAAACAGGTTCAGTAAAGCAATTAAGGTGGATTTTTCTCAAGCAAATGAGAGAAGTCTTGACCTGGGATGGGGGTCTGAAAAATTGGAGCAAGGTCTTGATTCTGACCCTGTGATCCTCCCTTCTTCTAGGACAGATGAAAGAGTCTTCCCTGAGCTTCAGTTTCATCCCTGTTACATGAGAATATTGAACTAGAAAGAAATGTTCCCTCTCTGAGTTTAGTTTCCTCTTATGCAAAATAAGATTAAATAATTAAATTTAGTGTAATCTGGATTAAATTATCTTTACATTCCACTCCTGTTCCAACATTTTATGATTTAACATTTTTTCTCATCTTTTCCCAGCTCTAATCTTTTATGTTTAACATTTTTTAATGTTCTATCTTTTAAAGTCCCTTCTGATTCTGATATTCTGTGTTCTAATGTCCCTTTTAGGTCCTAACGACCTATTTCTCATGTTCTAACATTGTGTTTTCACTTTCTGTTTTCCAGCATCCTTCTTGGCTCTAGAATTAGGTGTTCTCTGTTTGAAACCTGGAGTTGGCATTCTTCTATAGGAGAACAAGGTCTATGTCATTAACAGCCCATCTATGCAACTAAGTCACTGTGTTAGCCAGTCACTTTCTCTGAGGACATAATCTTCAGTTTGTTCACATTTAGCCTAGAGGGATTGGACTAAAGGACATCTGTGGATTAAAGACGAGGTAAGAAGAGGTCTCATTGCAGTAATTAAAAAACATACAGGGCCAGAATACCAAGAGTATCAAGCAACAGTAGCCAGAAGGGCAGCTCGGTCCGCAATAGATAGAACAAGAAGACTTCTCTCCATGAGTTCAAATCTGGTCTCAGACCCAGCTATGTGATCCTGGGAAAGTCACTTAACCTTGTTTGCCTCAGTTTCCTCATCTGTAAAACAACCTGGAGAAGGAAATGGCACACTACTCCAGTATCTTCGCCAAGAAAATTCCAGTGGGGATCATGAAGAGTCAGGCATGACTGAACTGACTTAACCGCAATAAATGGTAGCCAGGTGAAGTCTGAAATGACTTGAGCCGCTTGTATTTCTGCCACAACCACATGAATACTGTCCGCAATAAGGGTAGGCTGTTTTCCTAATACAAGGAAGGGAAGGGAAGGGACTCCAGGAGTATCCCCTTCACATCAGAGCACGTGCAGTGTGTTTCCAACCCCCACCCCACTTCCAACAATAACAACAAAAGAAAAACAAACCGCACAAATTGGCAAACAAACTTCCAAGAAGAAATACTAGGATCCAGAGTGGCGGAGGGGAAACTTGACCTTTGTCAGGAAATCGGAGGGAGAATGTTCCACCGAGGAGGAAGGGAAGGAGAACTATAACAATGTACTTGAAGCTAAAAACCAGATTTGCAGCTCTTCCTGATGAGGAGGGTCTAGCTAAGCAGAGGAGGAAGCAGCTGTGTGGGCTTTCTACACAGAAGGACAGAGGAGAGCCATGGAAGCTGGCAGGTGGGAGAGCACCCAATGAGCTTCAGAGGAAAAGGAAAAGAGTGGGGATGGCTAGTTTCTCCTTCCTTGGGCATCCTGAGGCAGCTAGATTTGAACACGATAACAAGAATAGAGAGGTCCATTGTTTTTCCAGGGTGTGTATCTAAGACATAATGGCGAATTTCTTAAAACTTGTTAAAACTGATGTCTATTACCTACTTCTGGTGATTCATGAGGACATAAATGACATTTCCAGAAGGAACCTAGAAAGCATTATACCAAAGATAACCCTCACTTGGGCAAAATACTGAAGGCTACAGGAACACAGGAGATGTTACATAACCTCAGCAGACCCTCACTGCAGCAGGACCTGGAGTTAGGAAAACCTGAGTTCCAATCCTACTTCAAAGACAAGACTTAGCAGCTGTGGAACCCTGGAGAAGTTATTTAATCTCTGTCTTTCTCAGTTTCCGTACTGTAAAATGGGGATAATAATAGCATCTAATTCCCAGGGTTGTTGTGAGGATCAAATGATGTTGTCAAGGTGTTTGGAGATGTTAAATGGGGGAGAAGAGGGACCTTAGGTCGGGTGGTCCCTATTTTCTCTGTAACATATAAAACATCATGGTGTAGTGAATAGAACAGAAGATCTGGTTATGTACCCTACATTTACAGGCATTTACTAGTAGTGAGACCCTGACCATTAAGTAACTAAACTTCTCTGAATATCAGCTCCCACACCTGTGGATAAGGAAAGGCAAATGGGAAGGGCTTGGGCTCAATGACCCTTAAGGTTCCTTCCAGTTTTAACTCTGTGATCTAATGGTCCTGATAAAGAGATGTTCCTGGCCAAAAGGGCAAAAGCATGGATGTTGCGGCCCACGTGGTGAGAAATGAGAACACTTAGAATAGCTGTTATGGACCAGGAGATGGAGGATCAATCAGAGAAAAGTTCAAAAAAAGTTGACTTTTGACAAGGATCCAATTGATATTAGATGTCTCAAAATGGTGATGGCCTTTTCAGGAGTGAAATTCTGAAGACATAGTGGGGAGAAATTCCAATGAGAAAGGAAAAAGGGAGTTTTCTGAAGATACTGTTAGGAATGCACAAAGAATGTACCAACTTACGTTTTTAAGAAAAATGTGTATAGAAAAATGAAAAAAAGGCAGGTAAAATGAGGTGACTATGAAGGTATTGTAGTCTTGTAAGAATAGAATCAGTGATGCTGAAGCTCAAAACAATTTAAGGCAGGTGAGGAAAGCTAAGGACCACAAGAATTTATTTTAGCTGTATTGAGAAAAGGATGATCAAAGAAGAGATTGGACCAATGACTGGGTGAGATGGGACAATGATAAGTAACAATAGAGCGAGGGTAGACTGTTCGATTTTAATTTGACTTTTCTCTTATCAAGTAGAGTGATTTCTGAACTGAATGTCTCAGAACAAAAAAATAATTAATGGACTTGATATCCAAGATAAGTAAGGAGGCAGTAAGAAAACAACTAGCTTCCTAGGTGTTTTCCTAATGAAGTAAGACTAATTCTGGCCCAGATAAATGATATTCTCTGGTCCTGAAAGAACTGACAGACATGGTCACTGAAACAGTGTCTTTGATATGTGAGAGGTCATGAAAACCAAGTGTTACACATCCTGTTTTGCTCTAACCCACTTCTACCTCTCACACAGATTGTTTTGGGGGGCACTCCTTAGAAGCAGATAGAGGGGACTTACCCCACTCCAACTTTAGAGCATGTGCTGTTATCCTGACAGGTGGCCACAATGACTCAGGGGCTCATAATGCGTGGCAATGAAAAGTCTTTTAATTGGCTGATGAGCCAGAACTTCTTGGATATAATAAAGGGGCAATCCCTGTCTGTCAGCCAGACTCTTCCTGTTGACTTCAAAATTCAAGGACAGCTGTCAGAGATGTTCAGAGGGTAAGGTGGGGGAGGGTTGCACATGAACATTGCCCATGACCTGTAGGACTGAATATAAACTTCTTTGCCTGGCTTTACAACCTAGAGCCTTTACAGTTTTCATTTTTCCTGCATGTGTTCCCCTCTATGAACAGGGAGGATCATCAAAATCAGCCTATTTGCTTGAATGTCACATGTGATGTTATTTCTCTTGTCTTTGGGACTTTATGCTGACTGATTCCTCATACCTGAAATTCTCTGCCTGCCCACCTCCCCCTCCTAGATTCCCTGAAGGCTTCCTTCAAGATTCAGCTCAGGGGCAGCTAGGTAGCGCAGTGGATAGATAACCAGCCCTGAAGTCAGGAGTACCTGAGTTCAAATCCTGCCTCAGTCCAAATACTTGACACTTACTAGCTGTGTGACCCTGGGCAAGTCACTTAACCCCAATTGCAAAAAAAAAAAAAAGATTCAGCTCAGATGCCACCTCCTTCAGGAGCTCTTGCAATCTTCCTAGCTTCACTAATAGTACCTTCCCTGTTCAGATTCCTACCATCTACTCTGTATGTGTCTTGTATATGTTATGTATATGTTGTCTCCCCCATTAGATCATAAGCTTCTTGAGTGAGGGACAGTGTTTTTTGTGTGTTTGCTTTTTCTTTGTAGTCTCAGCACTCATCACAATTCCTGGCACATAGTAGGCACCTAAGAAATATCTGCTTAATGGATAGATTGATATGGTAGGGTGAGATTATGAATGCACTCAGAAGAAACACAGGAAAGTTTGGATGGTAGGTCACAAGAAGCATCTTTCTTCCTTCTCTTTCTTTGAGACAGCCAGGTGGCTCAATGGCTAGAGTAGTAGACTTGGAGTTGGGATAGATCTAAGTCCAAATTCTTCCTCAGTCACCTAATAACTGTGTAACCCTGACTAAGTTATGGTTTGGTTTCTTTATCTGTAAAAAGGGGGCTAAAATGCACCTACCTTACAATTTTACAATTTTTATACTTCTCACAAAAGTTGTTGTGAGGATCAAATGAGTTATACTAAAGCACTTCAAAAAATCTTTAAAAAGTGCTATATAAATGTCAGCAGCTACTACTACTACTACTACTGCCATTACTACTACTACTACTACTACTACTACTACTACTACTACTACTGGTATCTTCTGTCTTCTAACCCAATTCCCTGGCCTCAAACACCAGTATTCTGGAATACCAAAGGTCACACACAATGAGAAAGACTTTTCTGAGTCCTAGGAATCTATGCCTGTAGTTGACACTTTTAGCCAATGGAGTGGAATACCATGGTCAGCCATCCTTCCCATCTAAACAGGGCCAGACTTTTCTCAGTTCCAGCTGAAGCAACAAATAGGGTTCATCACATCCAGGTTAGAGGTTAATTGCTTTAAAAAATTGCTTTTGTAGAGGCCCAAGGCTATATCCTGTATCACTTTAGCAAAGCCAGAGATCAACAATGGAAGAGAAATACACACACACAACACACACACACACACACACACACCACACACACACCATTAACAAAAACACTCTCCAAATATTACTTTTTTTTTTGCTCTAGGAAAAAGATTAGATTAGGTGTTTTTGTCAAATTCTTTAAAACCAGGATTAATAATAACTGGAACATTGGAGCTTTGAAGGTTTGGCCAAACCTCCAATAGCTGGGAAGCTTGTGGCTTGTCAATCTCTTCCATTGTAGTAGTGAACAGCTGTCTTGGATTTCTTCTCCTTGAAACAATTACTGCTTCACAGAGGACATAGATAATTTTGTTTTTGATATTAACAGACCAGGCAAGACTTGTGCTGATACAAATATAGCTCATATTCTTTCATTTTCCCCCTTCACTATTCTAGCAAGATTCAGTCATAATGGTTGCTCTCTTTTAAGTTATGATAAGCATACCTGAGGTATTTGGCTCCAAGTTTTGGGGAAGGGTTTTGGGGGAATGGCTCAATAAATAAATAAATAAATTGCTGTTCAAGAGTTGTGATGCTATTACTACACCCTAAGATCAAAACAACGATACAACCTTAACCAGGAAAGCATTGCCGGGGGCTCAGTCTTTATTAAACCTACTTCAATGAACAGATAAAAATGTAGGATATTAATGGGTTCAGCTGAAAGAGAATAGAATCATAACTTTAGAGCTGTTAGAGTACCTTAGAGGTCAAATGGTGACCAGCTAACCACTGTAAAAGTGTATTGTTCTCCAAATCTTCCTTATGATTTTGTTTGCATTCACAATCAATCAATCAATCAATCAATCAATAAGTATACGTTAAGTGCCTACTACATCATAGGTGCTGTGAAGAGTGATGGGGATAGAAGGGCAAAAGGAAAACCCTTCTTTCCAAAAAGTAAACTTAGCCCAGACACCCATTCTAGGCTAACAGGCACTGCTACTGAGGTTTAGCTCAATGCAGAAATTCATTGAATAAGTTTTGTGAAATGCAGACAATCTTTTAATCAATCCACAAACAAGTATTTATAAGTGTATATGTGTTTATATGTCCAAAATACTGTGGTAGATACTGGGGATACAAAGAGAAAAATGAAGAAATCCTTGGCTCCAAGAAGTCTACTTCTGACTTGGGGAGGAGGGAGGAAGATGAAATGCTTACAGATTTGTAGAATAAATGTATCAATCCGTCCACCAATGAGCATTTATTATATGCCTGTACCCATGAAAACAAATGAAAGTCTCTGCCCTCAAGGAGCTTATATTCTAGAGCAATAAGAAAGAGGGCTCACTTCTCTATCATGCCTTAAGGCTTACAAGGTGCTTCCCAGTCAATAATCCCTTGAGGCATTGGGTCACAGTTATTCTTCATTTAACAGATGAAGTAATTGAGGATGGAGCAGCTAGGTGGCACAGTGGATAGAGCACTAGACTTAAGAGTCAGGAAGACTCTTCTTCCTGAGTTCAAATCTGGCCTCAGATACTTACTAGTTGTGTGACCCTGAACAAGTCACTTAACTCTGTTTTCCTCAGTTTCCTCATCTGTAAAATGAGCTGGACAAGGAAATGGCAAACCACTCCAGTGTCTTTCCCAAGAGAACCCCAAATGGGACAACAAAGAGTTGGACATGACTGAACAACAGCAGTTGAGGATGGGAGATCAAATTCCTCACCTGAAGTCACACAGCCAGTACAATTTAAAACCAGGATTCAAGATCAGGGTTACTGACTCCAAACCCAAAGCCCTTTTTGCTGTGCCACACTAATGGAGGAAACTAGATATTTTCTTTGGAAAGGACTCTTAAAAACCTCCCAAATATGAAAAAGAGCAAAATACAAAGACCAAACACATGGCTTAAGAGCCTTCATCTGGATGAGTTTCTACAGTCATTACCAGCATCAAATACCATCCATCTTGCAGACTCCTCATGGCCTGGGGCTATGGGAGCCCAGGATTTAAAAACGTGAGCCTCCAAATACATGTATAGTTGTCCTCCCTTCCTTCCCTAGCAACCCCCTCAGCCTTGAGCATCTGGAAGAAGGTAAGAGAGGGGGGATGGGGAAGAGAGCCTGTCCATCCCCTTAGAGACCTCATTTCCTTAGATACTAATGCTGTCTGTATGGGCCAGAAGTCCTCCAGCTGCAGCTAATTTAGAGACATCTGAAAGGAGGGGCTGACCTCACATGGCCAAATTTAAAAAAAAAACACACACAATAAAAATAACTCACAGGGGCAAGAAGAAGCCATGCAGAACTCCAAGAGGGGAGACATGTCACCTGCTTCATTTATGCTGAGGGTCTGCCTCAGGTATGTCTCTCTATGTGACCCTGAGTAATTCACTGAACTTTCCCAGTCTTTGTTTCCTCTCTATAAGCTCTTAAATCTGTTCCTCTGCTGATCCTTCCATCTCCTAGCTCTTCCTGAAGCCTGGCTGTCCCCTGGTGACAAGCCTCCGTAGCCACCCTTTCCAGCGCTGGCTACACTTTCACTCATTATCCTTGGTTAACTAAGTGAGACCAGAGAGTTGGAATGCTCCTTGTTCCCCATTGTCACTTCTAGATTCTCCCCTCTCCTTCATTTAGTAATCTCTTTTCTCTGAGGTTCATGCTGTTTATCTTTGCCACCCAATCAAAACCCTGGTAGTGATTGTCTGCAGATCTCCAGGTCATTCCCCTTCCTTCCTCAATTAGTTTG